>NC_134703.1:194551116-194883616 GCF_043290135.1 Rhipicephalus microplus
TTTTGGTCGGCGAAAAAAAATTGAATGGAATGAAAAAACTTTATTCCGTGCATATTTTTTTTGCACAATGACTCTTGAAGTATTTGTTCACCTCTTTTTACAAGGGCCACAAGGCAATTGATCTGGGTAGTTCATTATATCATCTGCTGTCATTGTTTTTACTGTGTTTTATTGTTTTATGTTGCATATATGTTATACAGCAGTACTTAGAACTTATTTTGAAGTGTTTATTTCTATTCGCGTATGCAGGTGTTTGAAAAAGCTCAGCGTTTTATCAAGACGTGGCTGTTAAAGTTTGTTGGCCTCAATGGAGGTTAGAAAAGGCACTACACACATAAGTTCATTGATTTGCAGCCCAATTGCTGCTGCCCCTCATAGCAGGGATCTGCGACAACCTGTGATGGTTGGTTTCCTGCCCAATCGCTGCTTGCAGAAGCCTGGGCAGCCAACCGTCATTGCCTCATCTCCTGCTGTAGGCTCTAAATCATCGCCCCATCTCTGCTGCCTTGGCCACCCCGATGATCATAGAGCCTTGCTTAACTCGCCTCCTAGTTTTGGCTGCATTAATGAACAGCAGTAACACGAAAAGCTGAACTGAAAAAAAATGGTTTGACTTGGTGTAGTTAGAAATAAAGTTACAACAATTGTGTTCTGGTATTCTTCTTTACAAATTGCTTGTGTGCGGAATATTTGCACCGAGCGGTTATTTCAGTTAATGTTTTTTAGCTAATACTTGATGGAACAACCTATGACATTTTCTCGCGAAACCGAGGAGGAATGTGTTGAGAAAACTAGACAGTCACTAGACTTGTGCCGTCTTATGCTCTCCCTGTGGGGAGAGTAATAGTCAATGCAAGAAAAAACGCAAAAAAGGACGATTTAGTGGAATCGTGTAGTGTCTTTACAATAGTCATCCAGTGGTGAGTCGCCTTGAAGTATACTACAACGTGAAGCTCGTACGGGGCTGCTATAAGCTGCTAGGGGAAGTTCTGGGGGTGTAATGTAAAGTTTACCTGCGAAGGATACCAGTAGTAGAAAGCCCATATTAATAACGGTGGTATATTGGCAAGCCAATGGTAGCCGATATTCGCCGTAAAGCGAATGCTGGCGTAATTATGGCATTTCATTGGCAACAAAGTGGCCCGGTAATGGTCCTATGTTGGATGTATGTTGGCAACTATATGTCGGCGAAAGGACGGGCCTTCATTGGCATATGTAGAGAGGGCCGGCGTCGGCTGGATATTGGCGATTGAAACGGCAGAACGTCAGCCCCAGGTCGGCTTGAACAGCGGTCCTACATCGAAGTTGCACTTGGCCGAGATGCCGACCTTGGGCCGAAATTGCGGCCGACATTAGCAAATACGGGTCCAAGATTGGTACAACGCCGGTGTGCTGCCTAGGCATGGTCACTCTAAACTGAGGTTGGCCACCTCAATTGAGGAAGGTGAACTCACAAAATGGCGGCTCCCACAACAGTGGTTGACAGTGTCATGGCTCCCATACAGGCCAAACCATCTTCCCAAAGGCGCGTCAATTGGTCCTTGTCGAATACAGAGAAATTGAATCAAATTGGGAAAATAATCTTCGCGGCCTGCGATCCAACTCGCGTAATGTGCGTATATGCGAAGAGATGAACCGCGACCGGAATACGCACTTGCCTGCAGGTGAAGTGTCGTTTACCGCCAAGCAGGTCCGGCAGAAGTTGAAAAATTTAATCAAGCGCTACCGGTAAGTACAGAAACTTTGTTACTAAGCTCGTTGCGATATTGTGTAGCGGGTGTCTGTGTGCTCTTAAGGTGCCTAGACATGTCCGCACCCCTGCTGTTGCAGCCACTGTCAGATGGTGCACGTAGGCCTAAATTTACGTGCAAACGAAGCTCCGACGTGCTTTTTGATTGGGCAAACCACATGAAACGCGTTTCTTTACAACGCCTTGCATCAATATCTTCTGGGTGACTTCAATTATCCGCTAATTGATTGGGTGATACTAGCATCTTCCTGTCATACACCAAACGAATTTATCAATTTATGTTTTGATGGGAACCTATTTAGAACTGTTTCTAAACATACACGTGGTACCCATGTTCTAGACCTTATTCTCATGAACGCTCCTGAAACTATAAATCATAGAACACGTCGATGGTTGCAGCGATCACCATAGGCTTCAAGTGACGATAAACATAACACCACCCACAGCAGGTCCCATAACTAAGCAAATTCGAAACTATAATAAAGGTAATTTACTGCATTAAATACGGAACTACTAAACATTTTTTTTTCAAAACACAATGTGGCCCTCGTTTTACAGTAGATCTGTGGAAGAGAAGTGGTGTTGTTTAAATTGATTTGTGCGCGTTGGTAGACAAATATGTCCCACTCGTTTCTGTAACAAACAATTACGGAAGTCCACCTTTTTGTACTGCCCCTCTTACACAATGCCTCAACGGAGGCCTGTAATGTATCTTTAAATAAATAAATAACTAAATAACGAACATGTGCGCCCTCACCATGGCAATTGTGGGATATGCCGATCTTCTCCTCGATGTCTCAGCCAACAGTGATAATGCCAATAATAAATACCTTTTCAGCTGCTGGTAATTGCTGCTGACTGTGAAGCAATAAAATACTTACAAAAATTAGCGTTTCCCTCGTGCTGGCTCGTGATTGCCCTTGTAAACACTGTTTTTTGATGCTTAAATAGGCATACAACGAAGATAAACCCACGCAATTAGCGTCAATTTCCAACCTTGCTTGTAACCTGTGTTATTTGATGCAGCTCCATTCCATCTCCAGACCCTCGTTCACCAGAACAAAATAATTGCGTAGACGCCAATGTATGCGAAAATGCTCAATAAGCTATGTTGTAGTAGTAATCGTGTACATTCTGAATGCACTTAATGTGCGTATGTATTGCATTGTCCCTCATTATTATTGCACGTTCTCTGCGGGCACTTTCAACTAGGCAAAAGTCTGATTTCATAACATCTTTGGACAAAAAGAAAACTGGAGCATTTTGATGCCAAGGCTTGTCTTGTGCATTAAACAAGTTTTTCTTGTTCTTTAGGACAAGAATTTTGCCAACAGACATCTTGGACATGGCCTAGGAGCAACAAAATGATCCTTGGATCGCCACAATTCTAAACTTTTTGTCAAGCCCACTGGCCACTCCAGCTCCACGAGTGCTACGCTACCAAGTGCAGCATTACGCTATCCGCGATGGTTTTATATACCACCGTAACTACGACAATGATGGCCGCACATGGTTATTGTTCGTGCCCCGCCATCTTCGTCGCGATCTGTGCTCCGCTTTCCACAATGACCCTCAGTGTGGTCACGGTGGCGTGTTCAAGACGTACACGCGCCTTCGCCTACGCTATTATTGGCGCGCAATGTAGAGCTTCGTCTGCAAGTACGTCTACTCATACGTCGCCTGCCAACGACGCAAACCAGTCTCGCACCTCTCTAGAGCACCTCTCCAGCCGCTTCCCTGCCCAGCCCACCCAATTGATCGCGTCGGCATTGACTTGTACGAGCCTCTACCATGCACTGGCACTGGCAACCACTGGATTGTCGTCACCGTGGATCACTTGACAAGATACGCCGAAACCGCTGCATTACCGGCCGCAACAGCCAAGGACGTTTCTTCGTTTATTCTACGCAGCTTTGTTCTCCGCCATGGCGCCCCTCGTGAACTGCTCTGTGATCGCGGCCGTGTATTTCCGACCGACGTGCTGCAATCACTCCTATCCGAATGCAGAATTATTCACCGCACCACTACTGCATATCACCCACAGACAAACGTATTAACGGAACAATTTAAGCGAATTCTGGGTGACATGTTGTCGATGTACGTTGCGTCAGAACACTGCAGTTGGGATGTTCATCTTTCGTTTGTCACATTCGCCTACAACGCCGCCTCCCAAGACATCACCGGATTTCCATCATTATTCTTGCTGTACGGCCGTGAACTCACTAGCATCATTGATACGATTCTGATATATCATTCAGGCGTCGACGAATACCAGCCTGTGTCTGTGGTGGCTCACGACGCCGAAAAATGCCGACAACTAGCCTGTTCTTTCACGTACGACCAACAGTGTCGTCAAAAACAGCGTCACGACACCGACATTACTCCTGACCCTTTCACCGTCGACTCTCTCATTTAGCTTTGGGCCCCACCAGTTGCTCCTTCCGGCCTTTCGTCTAAGCTTTTTCCAAAGTATCACGAACCCTATCGCGTGGTTGCGCAGACCTCTCCTGTTAAATATGTGGTGGAATTCGTTACGCCATCTTCTGACCTTCGTCGTCGGGGGCGAGAAACAGTCCACATTAACCGTCTCAGGCCGTAATATGACCCTCTGACCTCTCTCTAGGTCGTCAGGATGGCTACCTCTCGGTAGCAGGGGTTATTGTGAATGAGAAGATGGACACATGCGGAGGCGCATTGCCATCGCGTTGCTTGCTCGGCTGTTCGCTCACTGGCTACGCTTTGCCTGCTGCTGCTCCTATCTTTGCGGTCGCTGTTTACCTCAATAAACCCTCGTAACAGTTTCTTCTTTCTTTGCGAAGTCTATTTTCCTGACTCCTTGTAGTCAATTAGAAAGACTTTCGTCCCTAAAGTTATTAAATAAAATTACTGCCGCTGGTTATGATGACATTAAGTTAGAACCAAATAAACACGTCGAATTACTGTGGGGCCCACTGCAGCATATTCGCAATCAAGCTTTCGTCACTGGTACTTTTCCCGATGGTATGAAGATAGCTGAGGTCAAAGTCATACACAAACGTGACTCTCACAAAGGTTTGAAAAATTACTAGCCTCTTCCCGTGCTACCTTTGTTTTCTGACGTTCTGAAATCTCCTTTATTATCGCGGCTAATGAAGTTCTCTGGTGACCATCATGTACTTTAAAGGCAGCAATTTGGTTTTCACAAAAAGTAATCAACCGAAATGGCACTCTTGAATAAAAAAGAAGAGATTATTTAGTAACATTGATAATAAGCAATATGCACTTGCAATTGTTATAGACTTCAAGAAAGCGTATGATTAATTAGAGCATTTGATTTCGTTTCACAAACTCCCTTACTTTGGTATAAGAGGTACTGTAATAAATTGGATTTATTTATCCTTCAGGATACAAGTCATTAGTCTAAGTGGCTACTGTTCTCAATCTCAAAGAACGAAATATGGCGTTCTGCATGACTTTATTTTCCAGTCTTTATTTTTTTATTTTTTACACATATACCCATGTGAACATACCATGAACTTCCGAAATAATTCTTTACTCAGACGACACGAGTACGTTTTTTTAGATAAACATTAACTTCAACTTCAAAGTGCAGCTAATTGATGGCTAACGGAACTGTCACACTGGCTGCATCTAAACCAACTAAATATAGTAAAAAAACGAAATATATTATTTTCGAAAGCTGTCATAAGCCTGACACCCATATAGCCTGCAAAAAGTTTCAAAAATGCACAATCGAACGTATTCCTAGTTATAGATTTGTCGATGTTGTTTTCACATAAAATACGAGCTGGACACCTCACGTAAACAAGTATTATGCAACTTGTCCAGGTCCATCTCAATAACAAATAATGTTAGATGCTTGGTATCTAAATGGTTCAATTTGCAGCTATAATATACCCTTGTTTACTCCCAGCTGCAATACTGTCTCCTAGTCTGGTGTACCAGTACTCAAACAAACTTTGATAGATTATTTTTTTACGAATAAGAGTAGTTCATTCTAACAAAATACTAGAACAAAATGACCACACAGCGCAATTATTTTCCCAGCTTTCTATACTAGGAATTGATCAGGTTTCAAACTAAAACCAAGCATACATACACGTTGGCAAATTTTACATGACACCAAAATTCCTCCTCGATCATCGCCATTTGTCCATTCCTAATATCGCCTTAGGCACAATCTACTCAGAACGCCTAAGTTGCGAAGTAATTGTGGTATTCAGCCTCACGCCTACCTAGTGCCACAATTCTTAAATAACCACCAATAAATCGCCAATACCATTCAGGCCAAATATTCAACATACTACCTACGAAAAAAATAAAGAGTACATTTTTTGTTTACTCCTGATCCTTCTTTTTTGCTGTGCAATTGCCTTATGTTGTTTCTGCCTCCCATTTCTTTTCAATGTTTTCTTCCAATCAGGGCTCGTATAAAAAATTCATACTCGTGTCATTATTTTTGCGTAATAAACATAGCTATTTTACTTATAGTGTTTTTAGAGCCTGCAATCTGTATTATGACTACATTTTGTTACCTGTGTTGCGCATGCTCCGCAGTTTTTCACCCCTCGACAATGTATGGGTAGGGGGGCCTTGGTCACGCTGTTGTATTCTTCTTCAGCTCTTTCAACCAGGACAATGACTGTCTGAATAAAGTTAAATTTCAATTGAAATTTAATAGACTGTGAATAAACTTTAGCTGGATTCTTCGGACAGCTTGTTTAAAAAATTAGCTTAAGTTGACTCGGAAGATGCTACTCTACAGAAAACTATGCCACGAATAATACTCATTCAAAGTACCGACAAGTAGCCAGAATGTGCAATTATATCCTGTTGGAAATAAGAAGACTGCAAACGGTAGTGCATGCTTTTCATAATTTAGGCAGGATTATTTTTTAATATTGCGTTCGAGGTTCCAACAATCTGCATGTCATAAAGCCTGGCAGAATAGGCTTCGTGCGGTGCTATTGAGAACTTTCGTTTGCTGTACATGGTTTTATGCTTTTGTGTGCATCATAATTTGTGCTCAAGGCCACTCTGTATTATTTTATTATTTATCCGTGCTCTAGTTTGTGATGCCTAGGAGACAAAGGAGTTGATCCTCAGAATCAACTTTGCCTTCGTAACTAGTGCAACATATCGAGACACACGTGCTCTTAAGCAAGAATATGCAGTGAACTGCAGGGCCAAAACGTGTGCCACTGTCGTGCTCACTGTCCATTATTTACATCCGGTTGTGGGTAAAAATCTTTATAGTGCTCTTAGGTTCTACATTTATGAAGATGTTTCATGGTGCAATAAGTGTTACTCTCCATGATTGGACACTAATCAGTTAACTTTCCATTGAACGAAAGCAAAAACGTACCACTAAAACGGTTTTCAGTGCCTTTATTTGTTTTATGCTTTGAACCGTGTAAACACATTAAAAAGAGAGTTACATACAACAGAATGTGGTAGGCATGGGCTGTGAAACTGGGGTCCTATGCTGCAAAGCACACACAGCTCGAAACAAATATTTTAGGGGAACCTAGATTTATGTTGATCATACTGTAATTTCCGTCTTTTTAGCCTTTCTCATGACATACTTTTCATTCGTGTAAGACCTGTGACACTTAGTTCATGCAATGCTGCAAAAACAAATGAAATGAAAGATTGTCCAATTCATAGCGAACAAAGTGCAATCAACACCCCATCATGTAAACATTACTCATGAAAGTGGCGAAATGACTGATGATGCAAAGTATACCTTATTTGCATGCACTACAACACTGATTTATTTCTGAACTCTAACACTGATTTAGTCTGCCGAATTCAGATAATGAGGCATGCATTGTAAGACAATAACAGTCTACAAGAAACATGGTGTGAGAGGCAGCGTGCACCTCTTCAGCGCCTGTACTCCAACCCTATTTCAAAAACCATCGCCCTTGGGTACCACCGTTCAGAGCCATGCCTGTTTATGAGCCTGTATGGCGCTGGCACTAGCGCCTCCCAGCGCTGGTACTGGGATGCTTGAGCAGCAGTGTCCCAGTACTCTGCGCAAAATGGCTTCAAAGGGTTAAGGCGGGGGTGCCCATTCACCACAAATAAATAAATAAATAAATAAGTAAAATACCCCCAATCAAGTAAAAATAAAAAAGTGCAAAAAATAAAATGTCTCCGGATGAGATTTTACTTCGCCACCTTCCGATTTTGATCCAAGTACACTAATCATTAAGCCACGCCAGGACGTGCTTGTTTAGTTGCAAATGGACTATTTATTCAAACATAGCGCCGTTCGACTTCATGTTTACAAGTTGCATGGTCAAGATGTACGTGATATTTCTTGCGAAGTAAGAATTGCGTCTTGATTCGACAGTGACGAACGGCTTCGGGGCACTGAATGATGTGCGGATAATAGCAAGAGCGCAAAGCTTTTAAGCTTTTTGAAGCATCCACATTTTAACTCTGAAAAAAAAATCTAATTTACTGGAGGACCAGCAACAGATTGTCGGCTGTTGCTGCCGTCAGTTTTTTTTTTCTTTGATAGTCGGTTCCTCCACTTGCTACTGGTCAACATGTACAGGTGATTTAAAATGACTTGTTTGGTAGATATGCACGCGCACGAGTGAATATTGAGTATTCTTTTGCGCAAGCGACTATTTAGCAGTATACATCTGGCGTGCCAGATTACATAGTTGCATGCAGTTATACCGATACCTGCAACTAAGAAACCGCCGAAGAGAATACTAATGCAATCCGCTGAAAAATTATGTCCATGTGTTAGTTCACTAACGCGTACTAAATTCCCTACTAAAAATTGCGTGTTTTTATATACGAGTCAGAGAAGTACCGGCTACTGCACTCAGAAGAAAGCTTTCAGTGACAGCCTCCGTTACAGAAAACACGACACATCGATTATTGTCGCTCCTTGTGCTGGCACCGCACACGCGGAAAAATGGTTTTGTTAGGCTCAGAGATGTTTACACTATACTTTACAGTCATTCTTACACTTTAGAATGGAGCCTATCCAAAGTAAAAAGCGGCGGCAGCATAACACTGACGCGGACGGCACGATAGGCCTCGCTGGGACGGGGCACTGGGTAAGACCGCTTTCGTAGCAGCTGAGTTGCGATGCTTGAAGTTTCTCCATTTGAGCTTCGCAACATTTCTAACTGTTACCTACACTGTACCTCAAGTAAGTAAAAGGCCAATCATTGCCAGGCATGCATTTATGAAGTGGAGATACCGAGCGACAGTCGGTATCTAGCCTCCTAGCCTACGCTGGCAGTTTACAATGGCCATGCCAGTGTACAGATATATGCAATTTTATCAATAACAACAATTAAAAAATGCCCAAAGAATTACTAATGCAATCCACTGAAAACGTACGCCAGAGAGTCAGTTCAAGAAGGCGTACTGAATTACCAATTTTAAATTGCGTGTTGTTACATACCAGTCGGAGAAGTACCGGCTAAGTGCGGCCGGCAGCATTCGGTGACAGCCTGCGTAGCTGAAAGCGCACTTGCTACTGGACGCATCGATCGTAAGCGCTCCTTGTGCGAACATCGACACAAGGCAAAATAGTTGATTCAGGTTCATGTATGTCTAAACTATACTTTACAGTTATTCTCACACTCTAAAATTGTGTGTACACGAAGCATGAAGCGCCGGTAACCTATACACACACGCGGCCAGCACGATGATGCTCGCTGGGTCGGGTTTGCATGGGTAAAACCGCTCGCGACGTGGTGAGTTGGGATGGTTGAAGTTTCTGCACTTGAGCTTCGGAACATTTCCAACTGTTACCTGAAGTAAGCAAGAAGATAAGCTTGGCCAGACATTCGTTTACGCGGTGTGGCGGAATCGAACGACGGCTATTTCTCTCGTCTCCGCTGGGAAACCTTGCGAAGCGATCGAGAGAGCTCATTTACGTTTCGTCAACTTGGTGGCAAAAAGCAATTTTCTTTTTCTGTTAGGAGTGGCGTCAAGCTCCAGGCTCATAAACACTGCAACTTAGAATTGTTCCAGCAATACACGGCTGATGCGAATATGGTCGGTATACGCGGGGGCATATGCGAAAAAGGCGCAAAATATTTGCCTCGATACCTACGTGCACCAGAAAATGTACGTATGCTCGGTATGTGTTAAGGAAGCACCTCTCCGTGCCGTCGATGCAAGTGTTTTACATTCAATGACACCGAAACATACCATGGCACACGTATACAGTAAAGTGTACACTGCGCTGATAGAAACAGTGCGTGCTCCAGTGTTCATTAGCGTTTCGAGTGAAAAATCCAGCGCTTCGCTGTGTGCACCAACATCACAGCGGTTAAGCCAGCGCCCCTACCAGTGCGACACAGCTATTTCTCAGTGCACCCAGCGAAGTGCAGTAAAGACCAGCGTATACCAGACCAATAAAACGTACTCGCCGCGTGCTGGGGACGTTGTTTTTTGCTATAGGGAACACACCTAAAAAAGGGCGACTGTCACAGTCAAGACTAACGATATCAGTGTTTCGGATTAAGGAGTAACCTGACAAAGGTAGAAGATGGTACTGATGCTTTTTTTGACCATCCGGTAATGGGATGAGCCAAAAAGAGCAAAAGTTTTTGTTCTCACATAGTAAATAGGCCACAATGTTTTGTTTGAATTAAAGAAAAATCTGTCCACGAACTATTATCATATTTTAGAGACGTGTTGTTGCACATAGCCAGTAATTTTAGGGACAATGCTTGTTGTGCATAATTGAAAAATATTACCTACTCATTGATCTTTGCAATGAAATGAGTTGAACAATACATGCATCACAACTATTCTAAGTGATTTTCAGCAATACAGGGAAAGTGACACCAGTTTCTTTGTCTTAAAAAACCCCTCTATCTGTAACATAGAATCAAAGCACCTGAAGAATCCTATTTACGCTGCTTGTATTGTTGTGATCAACAGATTATGTCTATCCGCCTCTGAGAGGCATCAGACAATCAAAAAGCAACAGCTCAGCCTGCTTTCAGTAATGAAAGCGACACATTTAAAATGAGTTTGGTGCTTTTCATTACGACAGATTTATTGTGAATAGTTTTGTTACAGCCGTATTAGCAGTGCAGTATATATTTCAGGGGGTTCAAGATAGCTGGCATTAGAGCAACAAAACCGAGTTATTTTCGATTTTTTCATTGTGGAATTGTGTAAGCCATCCGACAAACATGTTGCATGCGTGTGGAAGGTAAGAGGTATAAGCAAGCTCTCTTCTTTTCTGAGCGAAACTTGAATCTCTAAATATTTGCTTGAAGGCCACCTAAACCAACTCTGATAGTTTCTTTCACATTTAAATTAAACACATGGATCGAACTTTGAATGTCACCACGAACAACAATGCCAAACGCGACAGCACTAAAAGCAGCAGACACCCTAGAAACAACCTCTTCTCTCGTATGAAACTTGGCAGTGCTTAGCCTTTTACTGTTTACCAAAATGTCAACATTTTCACCTGCTCATCACCCGCAATGCCTATTCACGTCCGATAACCACTCTACCTACTTACACGGTGAGAAGGCGGGGGCGTACTTGGCTTGTCGGAGAGACAAGCTAACAAAATTTGATGGTTCTATTTATGCACCAATTCAATGACAACTACAACTAACTTTTGCCTTCTAGGTGGTTTCAAGGCCGTTGAAAGTGGCAAGCTTGAGACATCTGGATTTCTTGAACACGTGAGAAGTCACGATCACATGCGGCTTGTTGATGCTGTTTTATTGTACGTCATCTGGCTTCATTGTAAACGTAACCGCCGATAACCATCGATGCGGAGCAAGATGGCACAGCCCTTGCTGCCATGACTGCCCGCTTCAATCCTAAGTGATGCTTTCTACTAGACCACTTTCATCACAGCCAAAAATTAATGTGAAATCAGTTATAGCTATCAGCCACTTACGGGTAGAACAAAGCATTATGTGTGTTTTGTCATTATGGAGATTATTTGTTTGTTTGGTCACACCTATAAGGCCTCGTTTCAAAAAATGTATAACTAAAGTATGAACCAATGGAAAATAATCACAAATACATTTCTGACGAAGAATCAGCATACTAATATAAAGCAAACAGAAGTTGAACTTCACGAATTGCAAGCCATGAGAATGTCAGGATGGTGTCATCAATGGAAGGTGGAAAGCACTTGCTTCAAGCGTGGCTGCGACGTTTTTTTTCTCTGCATTGCAACCAGCTTGCTTTACTCACGCAACATGACTGCACAGATGCCACGAGAAGACCGAACAGTTGATGCGGCGTAGATGAACGCATGTTCAGGGCTTTTCGTCCTTCCTACTGGCAAACAGCTCTGCAGCCCTTATACTGCTGCAGCTAAATGGTAAAGTGAGCATAGTTTCCCTGATGTTTAGAAGTCACAGACATACATGCATACGCAGAAATATTTCACAGGGAGCCTGGGCCTGCAGGGGTGGCACTTAGGCGGCTAATTTGTTGCCTCAGTCAGTGGAGCTGACAATCGAAACAAGTACTGTGGGCTGTAGTTGTTGCATACAATGCAAGGCAAAGTTGCAATCACAGAAATGTGGTGACAGTATCGCCGAAAGACTGAGGGTAACCAATTCAAGCATGACAAGACACAGAAACAATCAAATAAATGCTATTGTGGGTGACTATCAACCGCAAACATGCACTCATAAGTCGACTCCTTACCTCGAATCACGCTTTGAGTTTGATGCAGAGTGTGTAATAGGAGTAACATATTAGGGAGTCACAATCCAAGTGATACCGGTTGAAGAAAACATTGCCGATTCTGAAGGAGCTCAAAGTGAAAAAAATATTTCTTGAGTGAGTCCAAGTGAAATTCACCTTTTTGTCGACATATTTTTTTACCCACTGAACTTAAGCATCACCCTCAGCGTTGTGTCATTTCACAGTTGTACTCACACCGGCTCACACACACTAAGAAGCACTAGAATTCATACGCCAGCCGAGCATTTATTCATTAGAGACTTGACGTACTGGCGAAAAGAAAAACTATATGTATGTCGTAACCTCTCGCACCTCGGTAATCTTTTTCCCAAGAAGATTTTGATCAAAATATTTTTCAAGTCTTTTTAATGTCTTCCCAGAAATAATACAACTGATATCCCGTACTTGAAGGTATGTGATCAAACATTGTCTAGTAAAGCTCCGAATACATGATATATTGGTAATAAAGAGCATGGATACCATGGTTGAAAAAAACAATTATTTGGTAACGAACTCGTGAGTTGGAACACTCAGACTGAAATAGAGCCGGAAGTCTGGGCGAGTTCAAGTCAGTGATATTTTTGTGAGCTCGAGTTTGAGTGAATCTCAAAGGCAAAATATATTTCATGAGTGAGTCAGGGTGAGTTCAACATTTTTCGTCGGCGTACGTGCACAGACAACCCCGACAAGCATCATGTATGTCCTCGTTGCTTCATTTAGGTAGGGAAATCATACTTGCCTTTCAGAATTTCGCTGTTTTGGCACCTCAGTTTCGTCCACGTACACATGTAACTAATAAAATACTGCTGCGACATTGACATTTTATTGTCCCCCACTTGCAAGGTGCGTTTTTATTGCAGCGTTCACTGTTTCTTAAAGTGAGTCACCGTACAAACATGCAAAAATATAAAATAACAATTACTGGAAAGTAGAGTGTCTGCACAAGCTTTCTTATGTGACCATGATGCTATCGGCCACAACTTTTCTCGTAGACTATTGTACCAAGCCATTTCTCTTGTCTTGGCCTAAATCTATCTGTGACTTCAATGTTCTCACGTAACAAAAGTCATCCGCAACACAAGTATTTCACCATAGTCCTAGGCGTCGACATATTACCAGAAGTCCACGTCACAATGCAGTCTGCTGCATCAAGTTCGAATGGGTGAGCCAACATAGATTTTTTTGTTGTATTGCCAACCCTTGTTTCAGGAAAGTGGTGTTGCAAACACACTTGCTGACCTTGTACTCTCCGCTCAATAGTTCCTCAAAGATTGCAAACTAGATATTGTCACAGTGATCATACCAGTATACACTGCAAGCGTGTTTTCTGGAAACTAGCACCCGTACTACCAAATAAGCTTTGTGAAGTCACTGAAGAAGCCAAAATACTTGATGTTTAGGTGGACTACTACCAACGCAGATACACTGCAAGCATAGTTTGCCTACCGGAAACTGTCGAGTACAGACGGGACTGTTGTTCGTACTGCTCATGTACTCAAGCCATAAACCATGGCACTCAACCAATAAGTCCTTTATCTTGGAATTCTCATTAAATCACAGGGAACGACAAAATTTTTCAAAATTGTCAGCTCTTTCTTCTCCGCAATTTGTGCAGTGAGTGTGCACATTTGCGCTTTTTTATTACTTTTTGTAGCTGGGAACGAAAATTTCTGAAAGTAAGTATTCAGTGAATGCATTCCTTAAGAAAACCCATTACACCTCACGCTTCAGTTCGTTTATTGAGAGAAAAATAACCTTCCTGTACAAAAGCGTATGTGCTTGTATAGAGTTAGCAGAATATCAATATTTATGTAACTGATTGCACACCAATATTTCAGCGAAGACAATAGTAAGACGCTGTGTGCCTCTTCATTTGAGTTTGTGATTCAGAGCACATTACTTCGCGTGCATCAGCTCAGACAATTTCAGCCCTTCATTGCATCTTGTGTGTGTCGTGCTGATCGATATGTTTAGATATTAAGGGAAAGAACGCCTTTAGCAAGAGAAAATCTCTGAGGAAATAAAAGAAATGACAACGCACCACATGCAATTGAAAACAAAAACAAGTAATTCCTAACTATCGTATGGATTGCTTCGGCGTAAATTATTGTTTGCAAAAGAAAAGATCCACGTCTGTAATAAAAAAAGAGTGCCACAAGTTTGTAAAATTATTTCGAAACAAAAACTAATGGCTTATTTTGAAGAACAACTTGAATGAAACAAGCTAAATATGTTAAAACAAGCTTTCTGTTCCTTTTTTTGTTTTAGCACACGACAGACTTTCAGTGCTTCTACCAAGGACGTAGTAATGCGGCTTTTCGTTAAACATTTGCCACCTCCAGTAGTTGTATGTGTTTCTCAATGAATCAGAGGATGTCTGTAAAGCAGCATCACTTCTACGAAGCGCAGTGTTTTATCTTCTAAGGCTAGCTTTTTTGATGCGTTGAAGCAAAGGGAAGCTGCCGTGCTCAGCTGATTTTGCCGGCATGCTCGGCACCACCTGCCCCGCCGTGCGCATTAGCCTCGTTCTCCGTGCAGCCTTCGTGGTGTACTCAATAGAACACAGCTTGATGCCTGGGTTAACCGGGTGTCACTCAATATTCGCATGATAGCCGACTAAGTTACAAGAAGGCTTCAACAAACAAGCTTCAATTGCTCAAGCTTGTGTGCAAGTGGGAAAATTCCTGTTTTTAGACACGTTTCATCGGCTATTTAGAGTGAAAAGATACCATAAAAGTGTGTGGCGTAGGTGCAGTCACAAAATTTATGTCCGCATTATTAGGTACAATTGCATATCGCACCACAGTAAACCTTGAAGGTAGCTGTGTGGCTTGTTCGTCTATTAAAATAAATACCACTTACCAGTGATAAGCAAGTGGCTTAGGAAGCTGACGCAGCAGTTTTGCAGCTGCTGGTAACTGCATTTGACATCGGGTGCCAACAGCTTCCTGCCCATGTATCTTGTGTTTTTGCTATTTTTTAAGAAGTCGGGTGCTGAAACTACAGAAAGTGAATATTGTCACCAATCTTGTCTCACTCAAGGAAACCTTCCGCAGAACTGCTCGTCAAGCTAGGACAAAAAGAAAAACTGCTCCAACCCAACCTCTTCGTCCTCTTCCACACGAAAACCACGCGAATTCATGCGGCATTAAAAAGCGGCTCAATCCCAACCTCTTCGTCCTCTTCCACACGAAAACCACGCGAATTCATGCGGCATTAGTCCCCCCTTTTAAAAAGCATCGACTCGATGCTTCTAAATAAAAAGAAGAAGAAAAAAAAAAACCCATAATTAGAACACGCGTTGACGCAGAGAATGACAAAGTGAGTGCCAGGGAAAACAAAGAGGGCGCACAAGCACTTGGACCATGCGCGAACACAACAGCACCAGTGGAAGAGTCAAGAAAAAAAAAAAACACCACATGAGATCACTGTCACGTTTGCGAAGTAACTCGCAAGCACAGAGACTATTGTGTGTAGTACGGCTTGAGTCGTACGACATGCACAGTTTCGGGCCGATGTTGTCGACGTGACGACACTGTGCCGTCCGGAAGTACTTCGTATGTAAGGTCACTCACACGTCGGATAACCTTGTATGGTCCGAAATAACGGCTCAGAAGCTTTTCAGACAAGCCTGGTCGTCGGACAGGAGTCCACACCCACACTCGTTCACCCGGGTGGTATGCGACGTTTCGACGGCGAAGGTTGTAACGTCGTGCATCTGCGTCTTGTTGGTGACCGATGTTCACGCGAGCCAGTTGACGAGCCTCTTCGGCGTACTGCGTGTATTGCTCGGCTTCTGGAGAAAGAGCATCGCTATTATCGTACGGCAGCATAGCGTCAAGCATCGTTTGTACGTTGCGTCCATAAACAAGGTGGAAAGGTGAAAATCGGGTTGTTTCCTGCATTGCCGTATTGTATGCGAACGTGACGTATGGGAGGATATCGTCCCAGGTTTTGTGCTGCACGTCCACGTACATTGACAGCATGTCCGCTATGGTCTTGTTGAGCCTTTCCGTCAGTCCATTACTTTGTGGGTGGTAAGCCGTTGTTTTTCGGTGACTCGTGCAGCTCAGTCTGAAAATGTCCTCTAGCATTTGTGCCGTAAATGATGTTCCTCTATCCGTAATCACACATGACGGCGCGCCGTGCCGGAGGACGATGTGCTGCACGAAGAACTTCGCCACTTCAGACGCCGTGCCGCGGGGTAATGCCTTTGTCTCAGCATACCGGGTCAAGTAATCGGTTGCCACTATAATCCATTTGTTACCAGTGGCCGACAAAGGGAAGGGTCCTAGAAGGTCCATTCCCACGAGGTCGAAAGGTGTCCGTGGTGGTGTAATAGGGTGGAGAAGGCCCGCAGGTTTCACGGGTGGCGTCTTGCGACGCTGGCACTCGCGGCAGCCTTGCACGTAGCGGTGTACACTGGTCGAAAGTCGTGGCCAATAGTACTGCTGGCGCACTCTGGCGAGAGTCCGCGAGTAGCCCAAGTGTCCCGACGTGGGCTCGTCATGGCACGCGAGGAGGATGTCATCCCGCATGTCGGCTGGTACAACGAGGAGGAAGGCTTTGTTGCTACCTCGAGCATTTTTCTTGTAAAGAATGCCCCTCCTTAGACAAAAGGATGACAATTCGCGAGCGATGCGCCGAGGAGTGTGAGAATTTCGGCCTTCTAAGGAATCAATAATAGGGCGCAATTCCTGATCGGCTCTCTGTCTAGACATAAAGTCAGAATCACTGAGGGCTCCGAGAAAACCATCAGCATATTCCGAGTCCATATCAGGATGTCCCACGGGTGCTCGAGAAAGTGCGTCGGCATCTTCGTGCTTGCGCCCAGACCTATACACAATCATGATGTCAAACTCTTGCAAGCGCAAACTCCACCGAGCGAGACGACCAGACGGGTCACGGAGATTGGCCAGCCAACACAGCGAATGGTGATCGGTCACCACCTTGAAGGGACGGCCGTAGAGGTAAGGTCGAAACTTTGCCGTTGCCCACACGACTGCGAGGCATTCCTTCTCTGAAGTGGAGTAGTTGGCCTCGGCTCGAGAGAGAGTACGACTGGCGTAAGCTATGACATGTTCTACGCCGTTGTGCCGTTGTACAAGGACAGCGCCAAGTCCGACGTTGCTTGCATCCGTGTGAACTTCGGTATCAGCGTCCTCATCAAAATGCGCAAGAACAGGTGCCTCTTGCATTCGCTGCCGTAACTCTGTGAAAGCTGCTTCTTGCTCTGTAGTCCAGGCAAACGGTACATCATCTCGGGTGAGTCGCGTGAGCGGTTCGGCTATCGTCGAGAAGTTGGTAATGAATCGGCGATAATAAGCACACAAGCCGAGAAAACGCCGTACCGCTTTTTTGTCTGACGGCACAGGAAAGGTGGCGACTGCTGCAGTTTTTTCTGGGTCAGGCCGCACTCCATCCGCACTCACAACATGTCCCAGAAATTTCAGCTCATCGTAGCCGAAATGGCACTTCTGGGGTTTTAGCGTGAGTTCGGCCGAACGAATAGCTTCCAGAACCATTCTTAGACGCTTCAGATGTTCTTCGAAACTCTCGGCAAAGATGACCACATCATCAAGGTATACAAGGCAGCTTTGCCACTTCAAGCCAGCGAGGACGGTATCCATCATTCGCTGGAATGTTGCGGGAGCCGAACAGAGGCCGAAAGGAAGAACTCTGAATTCATAAAGCCCATCGGGAGTTACAAACGCTGTCTTCTCTCTGTCTCGCTCATCGACCTCTATCTGCCAATAGCCGCTCTTCAAATCTATCGATGAAAAATACTTCGCGTGTCGTAGCCTGTCGAGAGAATCATCAACCCGTGGAAGCGGGTAGACGTCTTTTTTGGTGACGCTATTGAGTTTCCTGTAGTCAACACAGAATCGCAGCGTTCCGTCTTTCTTCTTTACTAGAACGACTGGCGAGGACCACGGGCTGCTCGACGGTTGTATCACCCCGTCGTCAAGCATCTCCTTTACCTGCGTCTGTATAGTCTCGCGTTCTTTAGCCGAAACACGGTAAGGTTGCTGGCGGATTGGGCGAACATCATCGTCGGTAATAATTCGGTGCTTTATGAGGGGTGTTTGACCGACTCTAGATGAAGAGGCGAAGCAAGATTTAAATTCCTTCAGCAGGGTATGCAGTGCGGCCTTCTTCTCGTCCGAAAGCTTCGAACTGACGTCGATGTGGTCCAGAAACTTATCTCCATCAACCATTTCCTCGGATGCGAAGCACTCGGTGACATCCGCTACACGGTCTCCGAAGGCCACGGTGGTGCCGCGGAAAAGATGTCGGTGCTCGAAGTTAAAATTTGTGACGAGTATCTGCGACCGTCCGTCACGCACACGCAGAATGCTTCGCACTGCACACACACCTTGAAGCAGTAAAAGGGATACGTTGCTCTCGGCGACCACGTCACCGTCTTGGAGGTCTTCACAGGTGACTTCTACGAAAGCAGTCGCTCGGGGAGGCAACGTCACGCTTTCGTCGGCAACACGCAGCGCAGGTCTACGACAGCTATCAGCGCCTCGATCGGTTGCAAGTTGCGTCGAGAAAGTCACCATTCGCTCGCGGAGATTTATGATCGCGCCATTCTCTCGAAGGAAGTCCATTCCAAGGATGAGCTGACGAGAACAGTCGCGTAGTACGAGGCAGGTTACCACAAACGTTGACTCGCGTATTTCCACTCTTGCGGTACAGCGACCCAATGGAGTAATAACGTGGCCTCCAGCAGTGCGAATACGCGTCCCATTCCAAGGTGTCATCACTTTCTTAAGACTGGTTGCCAATTTTCCGCTCATAATAGAATAATCTGCACCTGTGTCCACCAATGCGCTGACCTGAAGACCGTCTATCAGCACGGGAATGTCGAGTGAGACTCGGCCACTGGGTTCAGACGCACAATCCGGCATTTCTCTCGCACTGCACTCAGACGTCAATTCAATGTCTGCAGCGTTTTGTGGAAGCGTCGATAGGAGGTCTTCCGCACTTTTAGTCCCAGCGACCTCGCCCCCGAAGGTCGCTGCCTTCAGTTTTCCCGACGAGGGCTTGGGGAACGTCCCCGTGCCATCGTACTGAGACGTGGTCCAATAGCTGCGGGTCGTCGTGGAGATGGAGACCGCGATTGACGCCGTGGGAAAGGCAGACGTTGCTGCGCGAGGTAGTCCTCAATTTCTCTTGGCCTCTGACCAACTAGGGGACGAGGCGAATGAATAGAGAAACCGCGCAGTCCAAGTTGTCGGTATGGACATTCCCGGTAGATGTGACCGGCTTCACCGCAATGGAAGCAGAGGGGTCTTCTATCCGACGTACGCCAAATATCGGACTTCCGCGGAGGGGCACGGCGACCGTCGATGTCCAAACCAGCATGCGCAGATTGAATTGAAACTGGCGGCATCGTCTGGATTGGGACTGCAGGGCTTGAGACCGGCATGGAAGTGCGCAGAGCTTCGGCATATGTGCGGTTCCCAACATCAGTGGACGCAGGAGGTGGTTCTAGATTTGTAACCGTTGGTTGAGGGCGACGGCTGTGAAGCACCTGCTGGACCTCGTCCCGAATAATATTGGTGATGCTGCTTACCTCCGGCTGTCTCGCCCCGTGTAGTTTCGCGATTTCCTCGCGGACGACGGAGCGGACGATTTCGCGAATCCACTCAATGCTGTTGCTCCCGAAGCTGGCGGAAAATTCAGTAGGTGATGCAGAATTCACTTGCCGGTTGAGTAGGGCTGACCGCTGATGAAGTACCCTCTCCATCGTAGTGGCTTCGGTCAGGAATTCTGCTACACTCTTCGGAGGACTCCGCACTAGACCAGCAAAAAGCTGCTCCTTCACGCCTCGCATCAGATAGCGTAGCTTTTTTTCTTCTGGCATTGCCGGATCCGCTCGCCTGAAAAGCTGCGTCATGTCCTCCACGTACATGGTGACGGTCTCATTAGGCATCTGGATGCGTGAATGCAATGCACGTTCAGCACGATCGCGGCGGTCGGGGCTCCGGTAGGTCTCCAAGAGGCGATGCTGGAACTCGCGCCAGGATGTCAAGACATCACTTCTGTTCATGAACCACGTTCGGGCGCCGTCTTTCAAACACGCGTAGACGTTGCGGAGTTTGGCGGCTTCGTCCCAGTAGTTGATCGCTGCGACGTGTTCGAACTCGCTCAGCCAGTCGTCCACATCCTCAAACAGCTCTCCGTGAAAGGGACTAGGCATCAGCGGGTTCTGGACAGTGCAATAAATTGGTGCCGACGACGTAGGAGTTTCCATGACGCCTTGAGGCGAAGTCATAGTCGCTCTATGGATAAGCTGTGCCGGTGTCTCTGGTGGTAGGCCTCGTTGGCGGCGGCTTGTTCTGTGAACTGGCGTGTCCACGGGCACAGGGCTTGTGTTCCGGCTCCTGGATGGGCTCTTGTGCATGGGGTGCGTCGTCAGTTGTCGTACCCAGCACCTCCACCAATCTTGTCACCAATCTTGTCTCACTCAAGGAAACCTTCCGCAGAACTGCTCGTCAAGCTAGGACAAAAAGAAAAACTGCTCCAACCCAACCTCTTCGTCCTCTTCCACACGAAAACCACGCGAATTCATGCGGCATTAAAAAGCGGCTCAATCCCAACCTCTTCGTCCTCTTCCACACGAAAACCACGCGAATTCATGCGGCAATATTACGGTGGAATACGTTTGTGGCACCATGTTTGCTGGCAAAGTTGTTAGTTTTCTCTTTTTTGACCAGGTCAGTTCATAGTATTGCAAAAATAACGTTTAAGTGATTGAGCTGAGCCCTATATTGTTAGGACAACAGATTCAAAAATAGAAAGAGTGAAATGTTCATTGTTTGAAAATTCTCGCAAAAAGACGAACCACAGCATATTCCGCATGATAAAACGGCGCTTTGAGTATAAATTCAGGATAGTTTGAAAAACCCAAACTTAGGCACAAAGACGTTCATTTTCTTGCAGCATGTCTGTGGCATCCACCGAGAACTGCTGGCCGGCTAGAAATAAAGGAGGTAAGACACACAGAGCCTATATATACTTATGCGCTATGTCCTTGAAGGTAAAGCTGAACCGTCCTCACTTTATTGCAAAATAATGTTTGTAGCACTTGTGCGTCCACACAATCAAGATCTCAATATTAAGGCACCTGCTACATCTGCAAACTTTTCATCAAAACAAACCCCTAAATCTCATCGTACAACACGCGATTCCAATCATGATTTGCACTGTGGTTAAAAAAAATGCTCTGGCATTTTTCAAAAACAACCTAGCTCGATACTTGTTCATGCGCTCATCACCGACGAGCCCTATGTTGCATCCATGCAGAACAGCCGTGCGTTTACGTGAAATTCTTTTTCTGACAACGCCTATATCAACGGATTGCAAATAAGTTCGACCTAGTTAAGCTCCCAGAGTTTTTAACCACGTTTTTTTCTTTTTTCAGTTTTACTTCATGTAGCTGTGTTGTGGAAAGAGGTATTAGTCACATAAGTCAAATCGTGGCAGACGATATAGAACAAATTCACAGGGACAACGTAGACAAAGAATTGGCTAGTCTAATCAGTTTATTTACTAGTTTGCAAACTAGATATAGCACTACACATATGCGAGTGTTCTATAACTAGCCTATTTGTCCGTGGATGACTACCCAAAATTCAAAAACACTAAAAGTTTCAGAATATTGGTATTATCAGTGATGGCATAAAAGAAGTAACGCTTACAATTTAAATCAATACTGAACATTGCGCAACGAAGCGGTATCTATTATGAGAGTTCAAAAGCCAAATTTTTATATCGTCAACGTATCGATGAAGCTGCTTGTGATTCGAAACAGGTGTGGCGAATCCTAAATGAAGTTACAGAGAAAAAAAACTAAGAAGGATGTTTATCCACCTACTTTAGATACGGCCACCATCGAAGATTTTAGCACGTATTGCACCACAATCTGCCCAGCACTGGAAACACAATTACCTCGCTTGAATGAAGTTATTCTCGCTCCTAAATCAGTTGTAAATTCATTTATCGTAAGTGTGATTGGAGTCGTTGTTCCAGTTGTAATAAGTACACCCAATAATAAAGCATCTGGGCCCGACGGCATTTCTGTGAAGTTGCCTAATGAAAAAATTCTTATTCTAAGACCAGTTCTATGTTGTCCATTCCATAATTCAATTGTGGTGGCACAGTGTCTGTCCTCTCAGAAAATTGCCTAAGCCACTCTTATGCATGGAGAAGGTGATCCTGCTCACCCTGAAATATATAAATCAGTGTTTGTGTTAGGCATAATTTTTATATATTTAAAAAGGTTTTTGATCAGATGAAAATATTTGTCGATAAGTCAATTGTGCTCTGCCACCAGAAACATGGTTTTAGACCACGTTTTTTGACAGAAACCGCTGTTATCACGTTATCAAAAAAAAAATAAATATGACCTTCAATCTCAGCAAACTAGTAGCTGTCATATTTCTAGAATAAAAGAAAGCCATCGACACAGTTAATCATTTTATAGAAATGGACATGCTTAAACATTGTGGGTTTCGTGTCAAACGTTTGATGTTTCATCATATTACATGGAAGATCAATTAAAGTGTTGAAAATATTAACATTACATCGTCGAGACAAATTATTGTTAATAGGGTTCCACAAGGCTTAGTATTAAGTCCCTTTTTTCTTTATTATGAATGACCAACAACAAATAATCGACTGCGCAAAAATTATCATGTATGTGGTGAAACATGCAAGATGGTAACTACTGATAATACTACAGAACCTAATCAGAAGGTAAAATATTTTTAAAAGGGAACTCAGACTGGTTCAAATAAAAAATGCAATAAATAAAATAAATAGAAACCACGTAGTTTTTACATCACGTTTCAAGATAGTAGAGTTCACACCTTCAAATATACAGATAAATAACATTCCATTACAAACACTTACTCTTAAAGATACATTGGAGTGATTTTGTAGTGATGACCCCTTAAACTGGATAAACACTTTAAAAGCGAAAACTCCAATGGCGTCTGGTTGTTAGGTTTTAACATTATCCTGTGAGTACCTTGATCTAAGATATTGTGACATGTATTTCGCCTTTATTTAAAATCACTTGAGACATTGTATCAATTCATTGGGATGGGCGTATCGAAGCTTAATAATTCCGGCTATCAAACTCCGAAAACGTGATATTAGAATTATGTCTCATTCAAGGTGTTACGACCATACGGCCCCGTTGTTCAGCCCATTAGGCATATTACCATTTGAAAGCTTGCGACAGCTGAGTCAACGAGCATTTATGAGGTCGTGAGATTCAATCATCTATTCAGTTCATCCACATTTTTTTTTGTCGTCGCGCTGTACTAGAAGTGAAACTGCAGACCATTTGAATCTCCCGCTACGTAATAATGTATACAAAGAACTTACACTTTTGAATAGATGATAGAATCTCACGACCTCACAAATGCACATTGACTCAGCTGTCGCAAGCTTTCTATTGGTAATATACCTTATTGGTTTAACAATGGGGCCATATGACTGTAATACTTTGAATGAGACATAATTCTAATATCACGTGGTCGGAGTTTTAAAGCCAGAAATAATAGGGTTTTATACGCCCATCCCCACAAATAGATTCAATGTCTTTAGTGACATTCAATAAAAGCGAAATACATAGGTCGCAATATTCGTATTTCAAGGTACGTACGGGATAATGTTAAAGCCTAACAACCAGACGCTAACCTACAGTATTCGCTTTTTAATGTGTTCATCCAGTTGAAGGTGTTCGTCAGAAATCACTCTAAGGTATTTGTAAGAGTCAGCCTGTTTTAATGGAATGCTTTTTGTCTGTATATATTGTGGGCATTTGTTACTTGCATTGTCCTCATCCCTGCATGATCACAATCACCATCATCCGCTTGTCTCTTTGTCCTCATTGCCACTCTGGTTCATCATCATCGTCATCGTCTGTGTACTGGCTCTGCCCGTTCGTTTTGCGAGGTCTTTCCTCAATTAAACGCTGTCGCAACCCAGACTACCAAGACTTCATACGTGGTGGAGGTGGATTTTTGGTCCTCTTACCTCCCGCAGCCCGCTCTACCCGCTGGAGCTTCGTTCAGGCCGCCGATTGCGCCCACTGTCAGGCAGCATGTCCCAGACCGAGCCTACCGGCGCTCATGTCATCAACCATGCACCGACGCAAGCTGCCCCTCCTATTTACATACACGGACATCAGCGGGAACCCCCGCTCTTCGCTGGTCATCGTGGAGAAGACGTAGAAGACTGGCTCGACAACTACGACCGCGTAAGTGTCGCTAATCGGTGGGACGAGGCCGCCAAACTGCGTTACGTCCCATTTTATCTGACTGGAGTCGCAAAGACATGGTATTTTAACCACGTCATTGACTTACCCGACTGGGCTACCTTCCAGCAGCAGCTGCGACACGTTTTTGGCACCCCGGACATTCGATCCGCCGTCGCGAAGAGGACACTTGATACTCGCCGACAACATCCCGGTGAATCGTACACATCATACATCGAGGATGTCCTCGCACTGTGCCGGCGTGTCAATCAATCCATGCCGGAATCGGACAAAGTGCGCCACGTATTGAAAGGTATTGGGCCTGTTGCCTTTAATGCACTCGCTGTGCAAAACCCAGCTACCATCGCTGATGTCGTGACGACATGCCAGCGCCTTGATGCGCTGGACTCCGTTCGCCTCCAACCAGACATTGGCGACCACCACTCCACGTCAGATGGCCACCTGCGTGACCTCATCCGGGACATTATACGCGAAGAATTGCGGTCCATGGGCTTCACACCTCCTACACCACGACCTACACAGCCTTCGGGAATGCCCTTACGTGACATCATCAGGGAGGAACTTACATCCCTGACTGGCTCTGCGCCCGTACAGCCACATGCTTTACGCCCCATACCCACGTACCCTGAAGTTGCTGCCGTGCCTCCCAGTGACGCCCACGCGACATTGCCGCGTCCATCCTACGCGTCAGTTGCTGCCGCTCCCCCGGTCAACTACCATTCCGTACCCCCTGACTGAAAGCGCCAGCAAGAAAGCGCCAGCTTCTGCCGAAAGCGCCAGCAAGATGAGCGTCGGAACGACGTGCGTGAACGGGATTTGTACGCCGGGGCGTCTTATCAAGGTCGGCGTTATTCGTCTCCCCCGCACCGTTCTCCATCTCCTCCTGCATCGACTGCACCACGAAACAGCCGAAACACGAGACGCCGCTCGCCTTCGCCCTTCCGCCGTTCCACTTCTCCACTTCGGCCCGCCTCATTCACCTCTGAAATTCATTCGGAAAACTAAGTGATGCAGTTTGTGGAGGAAAAACTGCATTCGGAATCAGAACTGAAATTCCTCCATCGGGCCCGTGTAACATGGTTTCTGTGGAAGTGGAAGGAGTGCGAGTCGATGCTTTGGTGGACACAGGTGCGACATTGTCTGTGATACGTGCTGATTTGTGCGAACATTTAAGGAAAGTAATGACGCCTTACGATGGCCCCACATTAGTTGCTGCCCAGGGGAACGTCATTCGCCCTTCCGCGTTTTCTACTGTGCGTGTTTTCATCGACGGCATCCGCCATCATGTCCAGTTTGCTGTCCTGTCCCGCTGCTCTCACCAACTAATTTTAGGGTGGGATTTTCTATCATCTGCTTCCGCGGCGATTTGTTGTGGACAACGCGTCGTTCACCTCGCTGACACGGACTACATGCTTGACGACGACAATCAGAAGCCACTTCGTCTGGTCGCTGCGAAAGACATCGAACTGCCGCCACTACAAGAGCAAATTGTCAGCATTACGTCCAACGACATCTATCACGGGGATGTATTGGTCTCACCGTCACCACTTTGCGTTCGCAAAGGTATAGTTCTTCCGTCCGGTGTCGTTCGTTTTTGCAATAGCTCGGCACTTGTCACCGCTGTCAACTCTACACCGGAGAAGATCTTACTGCCACAGGGCACTACTGTGGCCCATGTTGCTGACTTCGAGCCTGTATTTGTCACGCCACTTCAGGCCATCGCATCCAAAGAGCCTTGCCTCGGTGAGCATGTTTCTTCCTCCGCCTTTACCACCACTATCAGCAGCGAATTGACATATTCACAGAGGCAGCAGCTGCTCGCATTATTACATAAACATGCAAATTCTTTTGACATTTGCTCGTCTAAGCTGGGCCGCACTAATACTACAGCACATCGAATTCAAACTGTTGGGACATCTATCGTACACCGCCGACCCTACCGCGTGTCTCTGACTGAAAGAAACATTATAGAAGAAAACGTTGCGGACATGCTTAAACGGGAAGTCATCCGTCCTTCATCTAGCCCTTGGTCGTCTCCCATTGTTTTGGTCCGCAAAAAGGATGGCTCTGTGCGTTTTTGCGTGGACTACCGGGCGCTCAATAAGATCACACGCAAGGACGTGTACCCTATGCCACGCATTGACGACGCCCTTGATTCCCTACAGGGCGCGGAATTCTTTTCAAGCATCGACTTGCGTTCTGGGTACTGGCAGATTCCCATGCATGAAGACGATAAGCATAAAACGGTGTTTGCGACCCCCAACGGGCTATATGAATTCACCGTGATGCCTTTCGGGCTCTGCAACGCACCCGCGACTTTTGAGCGCATGATAGATACCGTGCTGCGCGGTCTGAAATGGAAAAGTTGCCTGTGCTACCTGGACGACATTATTATCTTTTCGTCAACGTTTCCTGAGCACCTAGAACGACTGGATCAAGTTCTGACGTGCCTTGCCGGCGCCGGGCTTCAAATAAACACTAAGAAATGCTCTTTCGCTAGCGAATCTATCAAGGTCTTAGGACATGTCGTTAACAAAGATGGCATCCGGCCCGACCCTGACAAGATTTCTGCAGTCCTTCACTTTCCGCGTCCCGAAAAACCAAAGGAGCTTCGCAGTTTCCTTGGCCTCGCCTCCTATTTACGCCGGTTTATTCAGAACTTCGCTTCTATTGCTGCTCCATTACACCAACTACTCGCTTCGAACGTCCCCTTTCTGTGGTCTCAAGAATGTGAAACGGCATTCGAGCTGTTGAAGCGGTCACTCACGTCTGAACCTCTGCTCTGCCACTTTGACGAAGCCGCACCGACTATCCTTCATACCGACGCTAGCGGCCTTGGTATAGGAGCCGTTCTTCTACAACGTGACAAGTCTTCCCTAGAGAAAGTTGTTGCATATGCCAGTCGCGTACTCACCCCTGCTGAAAAGAACTACACTATAACTGAGCAAGAGTGTCTGGCTGTGGTTTGGTCGGTCCAGAAGTTCCGTCCCTATCTCCACGGCCGTCACTTCACAATCGTTACGGACCATCATGCCTTATGCTGGCTTTCTACACTGAAAAACTTGTCCGGACGCTTGGGTCGGTGGATACTACGCTTGCAGGAGTACGACTTTGACATAACTTACAAGCCAGGCAGAAAACATCGAGACGCCGATGCTTTATCTCGTTGCCCGCTTCCAACTACCCATATCAGCGTTGGTGAGAACTCAAACGCCACATCTACCAAAGTTCATACGCTCGCATCAATAACGCAACCCTTTTCGGACGACCAGGCAACGTTTATCTCCCACCAGCGGTCCGATTCATACTGCAGACGCATGATGGACCACCTTTCGGGAGTTTCTCATCCACCAAACGCGCGACTCCGTCGTCAACTCCCGCACTTTAAGCTGGACAATGGGGTTCTCTACCGCCACGTCTACCACCCTGACGGTCAGCGCTGGGTTCCTGTACTGCCACGCTCTCTTCGACTTCAGGTGCTCGAAGCCTTCCACGACGACTTGACTGCTGGTCATCTTGGTTTTAAAAAAACTCTTGACCGCATTCGATGTCGTTATTACTGGCCTGGCCTTTCTTCTAGTGTAGCGCGGTACGTCAGTTCCTGCTACCCATGCCAGCGTCGTAAACTCCCCACGTCTGCACCTGCTGGACCTCTCCAGCCACTTCCGTGCCCGTCAATGCCTTTCGAGGTTGTAGGTGTTGACCTTTACGGGCCTCTCCCCGTCACCTCTGCTGGCAAACGATGGATAGTGACCGCCGTGGACCACCTGAAACGATACGCTGAGACTTCCTCTGTTATCACAGGCTCAGCTGTGGAAGTTGCAGACTTTATTCTTCACGCAATAATACTGCGTCATGGGGCTCCCCGTGTACTGCTTAGTGATTGCGGCAAAGTGTTCCTGTCACAAATGGTAAATGAAGTACTCCGCGCTTCTGGAACTACTCACAAGACCGCTTCAAGCTACCACCCTCAGACAAATGGTCTCACAGAAAGATTTCACCGAACCCTTGCAGACGTGATAGCCGTTTACGTCCAACCCGACCACAAAAACTGGGATACTCTTTTACCATTCCTGACATTCGCTTACAACACCGCCGTTCAGCGAACAACTTGCTACTCACCGTTTTACCTCGTGTACGGACGCACCCCGACTACCTTTCTCGACGTCTCCTTCTTTAGCAGCCATGGGAATTCGTGTCAGTCTTCTAGCGAAGAATACATTTCCCGCCTGGCTCAGTATCGCCATCAGGCTCGCATCAATACTGAAGCGAGACAGCACGAGCGAAAGATCACCTATGACGAATCCCACCGCGTTGTGTCTTTCCAACCTGGTGACGAGGTGCTGCTTTTGACACCTATTCGCACTCCTGGTCTCTGTGACAAATTCCAACCACGCTTCATCGGCCCATACATTGTTTTAGAACAGACTTCTCCAGTTAATTACCGTGTGACACCAATCGTCGCCCCAACAGACTGCCGCTACCGCAGCACAGAGATTGTCCACGTTTGTCGCATGAAACCTTTCACGCGACGTTCCCCGTCACTTTGACTTACGGCGGCCAGGATGTCCGCTTCCAAGTGGGGGGAATTAGTGTGGGCATTTGTTACTTGCATTGTCCTCATCCCTGCATGATCACAATCACCATCATCCGCTTGTCTCCTTGTCCTCATTGCCACTCTGGTTCATCATCATCGTCATCGTCTGTGTACTGGCTCTGCCCGTTCGTTTTGCGAGGTCTCTCCTCAATTAAACGCTGTCGCAACCCAGACTACCAAGACTTCATAATATGAAGATGTGGAAGCTACTACCCTGAAACGTGACTTAATGAATACAATTTTTCATTATCTTGATTGTAATTTATTACTTGTAACCAGTCCGACTTACTTTAAAACTATAAATTTTCCTTCTGATTAGGTTTTGTATTAATATAAGCAGTTATCATATTGCATGTGCCATCTGCATACATCACTGATTTCGCACAGTCAATTATTTGTTGGTGGTCTTTTATATATAAAGAAAAAAGAGGACTTGAAAGTGAGCCTTGTGGAACACTAGTAACAATATTTTGTCTTGTAGATAACATGGTATTATTTGTCACAACTTCAAATTGGTCTTCCAATTAACATAATAAAAAATCGAACGTTTACCACGAAACCAACAATGTTTAAGCTTGTCCACTTATATACAATGATTAACTGTGTCGAAGGCTTTTTTAATATAGAAAGATGACAGCTACTAGTTTGTTGAAATTGAATTCCATATTTACCTTTTGTGATAACAAGATAACAGTGGTTCCTGTTGAAAAACGTGGTCTAAAACCATGCTGCTGGTGGCAGAGAACATTGGACTTACCGACAACTATTTTCATCTGATCAAAAACAATTCCTTAAAAAGTATATAATAATTATGCCTAACACAGATACTGGTGTATATTTTCCCGGGTCAGCCGGATCACCTTCTCTATGAATATGAGTGACTCAGGCAGTTTTCAGAGAGGCCAGACACTGTGCCTGCGCAATTGAAATATTGAATGAACGACATAGAACGGGTTTTACAATATCAAAGTTTTCGGTAAGTAACTTCACAGAAATGGCGTCAGGCCCAGACGCTTTATTGTTGGGTGTACTTAATACAGCTGCTCTACGTCACAGACATCCATCTCACTTATGATAAATGAATTTGCAACTGATTTAGGAGTGAGAATAACTTCATTCAAATGATGTAATTATGCTGCCAGTGCTGGGCCGACAGTGATGAAATACGTGTTGAAACCTTAGACGGTGGTCGTATCTACAGTAGGTGGATGAACATCCCCTTTTGTTTTTTTTTGAAATACGATAATCTTTCTTGGAAACCACCGACGCAAAAATTTTGGTCTTTCTGTCTGTACATTTGCCTATCCACTCTTAACAGCATCGGGTACTTTAAACGGCCGACCATATCCACAGCCCCCACCAATCTTGCTCAAGATTCAGAGTTGATATTTGTGCAATTGACAATTAAAAAGCAACTGTTCCGCATGTCTGTGGCAGCACAACAACACGTATATAATCTGCAAGTGCGTATTTTACTAGAAAAGACATACACAAATAATTTTAGGGACCATAGCGCTTATCACGTGGCGCTGACCACGCCACACATGCACGACACGGCGAGCGTTTCCAACGCTTTGCTAAGACGAGACGGTGGTGGAACCCACCCGTCGCCTTGCGTTCTACACCTTATCACAACTGAGACGGGTGCTCACACCGTTCTCAGAGCCACGCGCTTTGGTTTGCAAGAAAACTGCCAGATGGCGCTCATGCCTCTCTTGTGACGTGACTTGATCTGCTCGTTCGCCTCCAATGCACGCTCGAGGTACTCTAACGCAGCGCCTTCAGAATATCATCCACCAGTTTGTTTTTTTTTTTGGCGCAAAACATCAAATCAATATTTTGTTCACTCTCTCCTCACGCAAGATTATTGTCTTTTGACAACATTTGCAGAATAACATAAAGACGCGGGGCCATTTTTTACCCGTAACTTCTTTAAGAATTCGCAACACCTGTTTCGAATCACAAGCATGTTCACCAATATGTTGACAATTAAAATTTGCTTTTTGGACCCTCACCATATATACTGCTTTGTTGCGCAATTTTCAGTGTTGATTGAAATTGTTAGCGTTACAACTACTCTGCCACCACTCATTATTATACCAATTTTCTTAAGCGTTTAGTGTTTCAAAGTTTGGGTAGTCATACACGGACAAGTATGCTAGTTATAAAAAAGCTCCGGTATGTGTAATGCTACATCCAGTTCTCAAACTAGTAATTAAACTGATTGGATTGGCGAATTCTTTGTGTAGGTTATCACTGTATATTTGTTCTATGTCGGTCCATACGATTTCATCCATGTGACTAACACCTTTTTTGACAACACAGCTACCTGAAGCAAAACGGAAAAAAAGAGTAAAAAAGGTGGTTAAACAATCAGGGAACCTAACTAGGTTGAACTCATTTTCTAGCCTTTATTATAGGGGGTGTCAAAAAAAGAATTCCACGTGAACGCACGGCTGTTTTGCATAGACGCAACACAGGGCTTATCAGTGATGCGCAGATGATATCGTATATAGCTGAGATGTTATTTTTTAAATTGCAAGAGCATTTTTTTCCAAACCACATTGCAGATCATGATCGCAATGGCATTCTATACGATGACATCTAGGGGCCTGTTTTGATGAAAAGTTGGCAGATGCAACAGGTGCCCTAGAATTTAGGTCATGACTGCTTGGACACACAAGTCTGACACAAATTATTGTGCAATAAAGTTATAAAGGTTGAGCTTTATCTTTAAAAATATAGCACAAAAACATATTGCGGCCTTGTGTGTATCACCTTCCTAATTGCTAGCCGGCCTGCGGTTCACGGTAGATGCCTCATACATGCTGCAAGAAAGAGAACGTCTGTGTGCCTAAAGTCTGGCTTACCATCTATCCTAGAATTTCTACTGAAACCTCAGTTCTATGGTACTGACCATGCTGTGGTTATTTTTTTTTTGCGAAAATTTTTCAAACAATAAACAGTCGACTCTTTCTATCTGTTGAATATGTGCTCTTAACGTTATACTGCTCTACTTAGTCTCTAATTCAAATGTTATTTTTGTAATACTATGAACTGAATAATATCAGAAAAGAGAAAACTAATCGCTTTGCAAGCAAACATATTGCCACAAACGTATTCAATTGTAATATTGACTTTATGTAGTTTCAGCACCCCACAGTTTAAAAAAATAGCAAAACAAAACAAGACTCATGTGGCATGTCGCAGTTTGAACCCGACATCAATTACAGTTACCAGCGGAGTGCGATACTGCTGCGTCAGCTTCCTAAGCCCCTCGCACACCACTGGTAAGCGGTGTTTATTGTAATAGACAAGCATGCCACACAGCTATCTTCAAGCGTTAGCGAGGTGCGATTTGCGATCGTATCTATATGTGGACATATATTTTGTGACCGTATCTACGTCAGACACTTTCATGGTATCTTTTTACTGTAAGTTGCTGACGAAACGCGTCTGAAAACAAGAATTTTCCCGCTTACACACATGCTTGAGCAACTAAAGCTTCTTTGTCGAAGCTTTCTTGCAACTAAGTCAGCTATCACGCGTAATTCGAGGGACACCCGGTTAACCAAGCATCAAGCTGTCTTGTATTCAGTCACTGTCTCGCTCCATCAAGAAGCCTGCATGGAGAACGAGACTAATGCACATGGCGGGGCGGTGGTGTCGAGCATACCAGCAAAATCAGTTGATCACGGCGGCTTCTTTTTCTTTTAACGCATTGAAGTTGCTTGTCTTAGAAGATAAAAAAATGGGCTACGCAGAAGCTTTACTGCTTTACAGACATCCTCTGATTCATTGAGAACGCATATACAACTACTGGAGGCGGCAAGTACTTAACGAAAAGCTGCATTTATACGTCTGTGGTAGAAGCACGGAAAGCCTGTCGTCTGCTAGAACAAAAAAAAACTCATTTTAAAATATTTAGCTTGTTTTATTGAAATTTTTCTTCAAAATGAGCCAATATTTTTATTAAGAAATGATTGCCCAAACTTGTTTCACTCTTTTTTGATTTCACAAGCGCAAGTTTTTTTTTGCGAACAATAAGTTAGGTCGAAGCAATTCACAGCCAAAGCCAGATGTTACTTGTCTTCGTTTTCAAGTGCATGAGGTGAGCGCTTATTGATAATTTATTTTTTACTAAGACATTTCCTCTTGCTAAGGTCTTCTATATCCTCAACATCTAAATATATTGATTGGCACGACACACACAAGATGCAATGAAGGGCTGAAATTGTCTGAGCTGATGCACACGAAGTATTGTGCTCTGAATAACAAACGCAAATGAAGAGACACATAGCGCCTTTGAATTGCCGATGCTAAACATTTGGTGTGCGACAAGTAACTGGACAGTTTTTTTATAATCAGCTAACTCCAGACAAGCATTTACGCTTTTGTACAGGAAGTTTTTTTTTCTCAATAAACGAACTGAAGCATGAGGTGTAGGTCACGTATTCAAGACCCGAGCCCTACACCAAGAACATCCCTTTATGCCGACTGCTCGTGCCTAAATTCGTTCTTCGGTTCTCAGGCTTGTTGTCGCGCGGCTGCATTCATGCGCAACATACTCCCAACCGGCCAAGACGATCACGAGGCAGTTTATTTGCGATGGCTTGCCTACAGAATGCATAACTTTTGAACTGCTCCTTTTATGGTGTGTCCTGATGCTAGTTGAAGGGTTCAGATGCGTGTGATGCCATCGCTAACCGGGGCATTGCCAGAACCTTTCCCAGCTTCTTTAGTAGCGGAAGTGTGCCTTAGTCCTGCACAAGCACCACATCGCCTTCTCCAAGTCGAGGTAATTTACGATGAGGCGCGTTATGCGCAGATTGAAGTAGAATAACGTAGGACCGCTTCCATCGGCTCAATAGCTCCACTGTAAGACGATCACAATAACGCGCTCGACATAGCAGGTGCTCTATCGTTGATGATATGAGATGAGTAATGCTGCCTTCTTGAGGAAGGCATATGAGGCGTCTCCCGATCAAGAAGTTAGATGGAGTCGGGGGTTGCAGTACATCAGGGCTGCTATCAAAATACGTAAGAGGTCGGCTGTTTATGACCGCTTGCACTTCGCATAACTTCGTAGCGAGTTCCCCGGCGTCCAGATTGTTGCGCCCAGACTGTTTCATAGCGTTCTTTATCGATCTGATGAGGCACTCCCATCAGCAGCCCCACCAAGGAGCTCTCACTGCGATGAATTTCCAATTGATCTTCCTTTTCGCTGCATATTCCCGCAGAGCTTGCAGAAAGGTCTTGAGAATGCTCGCTGAGCTTTGAAAAGACAGTGCATTATCTGAGTAAACGGTGTCGGGGACTCCACGCCGTGAGATAAAACAGTGGAAGGCGAAAAGAGCTGTTGTTGTTGTCAATTTGAAATTGACGACCGACAGGTCGTCAATTCCAAATGTTTTGCTCGAGTGACAGTACAAGAGAACATGAGTACGTATGCCTTTTTGCTCGTAGCAGCCGTGTCACGCGTGTAGAGGGGTCCACAGAAATTTAACCCAACAACTAAGAAGGCGCTTGCTTTCGTGATGCGTTCTCGTGGCAATGGGACAAATGGACATGTCTCAGTGACAGGCTTGTAGCGTTTTCAAGGCAAACAATTTCTCGGTAAACTTTTAACGGTCTGTCGTCCCTTCACAACCCGAAACTTCTCTCGAAGCTCGCAAATTGTGGCCTCTACTCCGCTGTGAAGGACGCGTTCATGCGCGGTTGAAACCACAAGATGGGTCAAGGGGTGCATCGCTGGTAACAGTATTAAGTGCTTGACATCAAAAGAGTCGGCAAGCTCCTGCAGACGGCCTCCTACGCGAAGCAGGCCACCTTCATCCACGAAAGGATGTAATTGAACAACTGGGCTTGTGGATGGTTGTTCCATCGCTGCGCGAAGCGCGTGCATTTTTTCGGATAACATTTCTTATGGACTTTTTGCAACCAGTAGTGTTCTGCCTTGCAAAGCTCTGCTGCTGTTATAAGTCCGGCCGTAGAACACTGTTTCCTTTACGCGTTTGCGGCGAAGCAGTACGCCCACCCGGTGACCCTTAGCAGTCTGTTCAGGTTGCTGTACCTGCTTACAGATAATATAGTGTTCGCAACAATGCCCGCGGGACACACCGACATTTCTTTTACACTTAGTTCAAAGAATGCGAATTGTTCTGTCAATTCAGCCTGGTCAGTAGGCATTGGCTCTCCAGGTTTATGAAGCCAAGTTAGACCATGCCACCACATTGTTGACGCAAGAAGATGAGGCGATGAAACCCCTCGTGTAACCAAGTAAGCGGAACTGTCATTTCCGTAACAATGATGCCACTGGGTCGGCGATGTCAGGCTATGAATCTTGGAGACACGATGACGGACAAACATTTGTCTTTTGGTAGAAGTGTTCCGAATCCAATGCAACGTCACGAGTGAGCCTGTTCAGAATTGTACAGGAAAAGAGCTGAGCACTGGTACTGTCTCCACGTATGCGCACAACCTTGCGCCAACAATGCATGCCAAAAACACTAGACGTGGCAGCAAAGTATGTTTATATGGTGCCACGCGGCTCTTGCTTTCGAGGAGCTGTGAGTTGCAGGCGCCATTCATTGAGCACGCCCATATGTAGATGCAGGTATCGTACGCTATGGGACTTGCGTCGGAGACCACGTGTAGTTCAATTGAAATCGTCGCATTAGCTACTTGCAGGAATAAGTAACGGTCGACAGAATAGGGATTCAGGCTGTCCATTTGAGTGCGCCAACTGTTCCAGCTTGCTTGCTATTCTGGCGGAAGGGCATCGTCCCATGCGCATTTCTTCTACCACAAGACTTGAAGTAGTAGCTTTGCCTTGAGCGAAAATGAAGCTAGATACCCCAACGGATCGTACACTCTTGTAACGCCTGGAGCACAACACATTTGGTTGAAGGCTTGCTCGCAGCGAAGTCAGACGCTTCGCGAACCATGAGGATTAATCTGAGGCCTTCGCGTTCCCAAGGTACACCAAGAATTTTGATTAGGGTACTGTCTCCGGCTTTGTCTTCAAAAGTAATCTTGTTTCTAAGGAAGATTCTCCGCGAGGTATGTGCATTGAAAGCCCACTTGCGCAATTCTATGCTTGCTTGCGAGAATATGTTGCACGCTTCATTGTACATCATGGCAGCTTCGTCCACACCTAAAGGCCCACGATAAAGATATCGACGTTAATGGCCTGCTAGTAACGCTACAGTCTCCGGATATCGTTCGCGACAAAATGCTAGGTGATGTCGAATGGTTGCTGCGAGCGAAAATTGGCTAGTAGAGGCTCCGAACACCACCCGCGTCTTTCTACACGTCACCACAGATGGAGATAGATAATTTTCCGTTGGCGACCGATCAATGCAGAGCAATCGCAGCACGTTGCGGTCTTCCAGGCGAATAAGCATCTACAAGTATGCTTTTTTTATATCCGTAATGAGGACCACTGAGTGACACCGAAAGGTGTGCAGCAGTTGCACAATGTCTACTCTCAGCCTTGTACTATTGAACTAGACATCATTCAGGCAGGGATGGCCCGGCGCGGACGAGGAAGCGCCAAAAACAACCCGAAGTTTTGTCAGTTTTGTCGTAACCACCTCTCTTCTTATGTCGGCATGACGAAGCATATAATACACATAATTTCTCTTGGTAGTGGCTCTTCTTCGAATCACTCTGCGTGCTCCTCGTTAAATTACACCTTCATGGTTCTGTCATGCTGCGCCAGGAACCTACTTAATTCTGCTTGCAGCCGACACTCTGCCAAAAATTGTTTGTCGCTGCCGGCAGGTATTTCTGGATCTTTTAACATCAGTGGCACCCGATAGCGCCCGTTTAGCTCGATAATGCCCTTTTGAAAGGCCTCAAGTTCTGGTGGATCCTTGCTCTTTTCTTCAGCAGGGGTCTTGATCCTCCGGACGTCGAGACACCACATCGCAGAAAGATCAGCCTGGAACAAGCTTTGTGCTATAGTCAGGAATACAGCGCTCGTGGATGCTGAACATCTCTCTCATTTTATAGCACCCTGAATGGTCCAGCCAAACTTGGTTTTGACGGCCGTCAGGTTGCTGGTTAAATGATCAACCCTTCTAGTCGCGACCTTCCAGTAAACGTCGGAACCAAGTAAGACGCTCACTTTCTGTGGGTGCCAGGTGTGGGGATGAAAGTTGTTTGCAGCATGATAGTTCTTATCACACAAAAGTTGCAAAACATCAGCACTGAGCGGTGGACTTGTAACTGCACACACGTTGGGTACCTCCAAGGCATCCACGTTTATCGCTATGTCCCTACGTTGGCCTTGTAGCGTCATTGCTACCCGTCGACTGCGTGTTACTTCGCGGGGCTTCCAGTTGCCAAACGTGACCGAGGAAAGTTCTTCGGTTCCGATAACCGGGAATTTGAGGTCCTTTAAAACACCTGGTCGGACGAATGTGTGCTGACTGCCGCTGTCAAGAATAATGCGCCCGAGGCGCTTTCAGGACCCGCACTCGATACAGAGTCGTCCTGTTTGAAGAAAAACAATGTAGATTCCATTGCGAACGCGTAGAGTTGGTGTTACTGAAGGCGTGCTAGTGCCTCGCCCGGCGGTGCGCGGATCGTCCTGGTTCACTGTCGTCGCGTTTGTACGGGTTGGCGCTGCCGGTGTGAACAATTCACAGATGATACTGAGGTGACGTCGGTTGCACTTAGCACAGATGATGCTGCTTGCACGTCGGCAAAAACGCGCCATGTCGTTTAGTAAACCGCAACTGTAGCAGCAGTGAGCAGTGTGCAACCAAGCCTGTTTTTTCTCAGCTGAGAGTTGAACGTTGCAGTCTGCGATGGTGTGCTGAGAACTGCTGCATAAAGGACACACCTCTCCACAGAGGCGTGTCCTTTAACAGATTCGGCAGCAAGCGCGGATGCCGTAGCTAAGTTTCCTACCGGTGCTGACGGAGGTTCGACCTCTTCGAGCCCCAGGCGTGAGAAACCAGACGCTGTTTGTTCTGGCCTGCTTTCCTCTCGAACCTCAATCTGAAAGCGCAGAAACTTGAGCGATTCGGCAGCCTGGTGAGATCTTTATTCAGATTTCGCGATGCCGGAAGTTCCCTGCGGCGCATCCTGCACCTTCTGGCGGTAGAGAATCGCAAGATTGACTGGCCGACACTTCATCAAGACGTGGTTGAGGACAACGTTGTACATATCAAGTGGAACGCTCAAACCGGTCACCGTGGAGACTCGAAAGTTGACCTTGTCCTAGAGCAGGCGAAGCTTCTCCACATCTGCCGACAACTTGCTTGGCGCTAAGGCGAGCCGGTGGTAAACTTGCTCGTTAACAAGCAAGTCGCGTTGACCAAATCGATCCATCAAGGCCTTTATTGCAATGTTGTAGTTGTCTTCTCTAAGTCGGATGCCCTCGATCGCTCTCGTTGCTGCACCGCTCCAATAGGACGGATGGTACTCTGACCTCTCGATCTATAAAAGAGCTTGATTAAGGTGAATCGTTAAACTGAAATGGACCGAAAAGGACTGCCGATCATGGAGGGCGCCGGAGAACGTCTCAATCTGTAGTTTCGGCAAGACCATCGTCCGATGACTCGGCATCGTTCCTTGGATGTGAATCGTATTGGCTACTCGAGACAAGTCACTGTCCCGGCTTTGGGCTGCGGTGCTGGGCCCACTAGCGTCAGCGTTCGGTGATGTGGCCACCAACCTCGCAGCGCTCGTTACTGACGCCTTGTCTGCGGCCTCACGGAGAAAGAAATGAGCTCGTGACATGGCGTAAGAGACCCTTCGGCTGTTCTCTTCCGCGACCATAAGCTCTTGCTCGTAGTCGTCGTCGTCATTCGTAACCAAGAATTCTTTGTTTAGGGTGACGAATTCGGCGTTCTTCTGAGTGAGGTAGGCAATGTGAGAGTCGACCTGGTTGGCATTGGGAACGGAGGCTTGCAGCTTCGCGGTTAGGAGCGTGATAGTTCGTGTGACGCTGGCCCTGACGACGCCAAGGTTCTTGCGCAACCGCTCCAACGATGTCATCAAAAGTAGAAACCTTGGAAGGGCGTTACTGGGGGGTTTCGGCACCAGAAAGTTGTCGCGTATTAAAGACCCAATACCTACACCAAAAACGTCCCTTTAATCCGACTGCTCGTGCCTAACTTCTTATTTCTTCTGTTGTCCTGCTTGTTGTCGCGCAGCCGCAATATTCCGCAACAGTGTAAGGGGTTTCCTCAGGGCAAGTTATCACTGACTATTTGCTTCCAGAAAAGTGAGTTCCCAGCAACAAAAATACTAATAAAAACGCAAATATGCACACACTGCACTGAATGCGAAGAAGAGCCGACAATTTTGAAAAATTTTGTCGTACCCTGTGAGGTAAAGAGAGTGCCAATACAATGGGCTTATGGGAACAGTGTTATAATTAATAGCTTGAGTACATTATCAGTACCAACAAGCATCACGTCTGTCCTCGACAGTTTCTGGTAGGCAAACTAATCTTGGTGTTTATCTGCGTCGGTAGTAGTCCACTCAAACTTAAAACATTTTGGTTTTTCAGTGACTTCACAAAGCTTATTTGGTAGTGTGGGTGCTAGTTTCATGGAAACACACTTGCAGAGTATGGTGACATGATCACTGTGACAACATCGAGTTTGCCGTCTTTGACGGTGCTATTGAGCGGAAAGTAAAACTTGAGCGAGAGTGTTTGTGCAGCAGCACTCTTCTACAAAAAAGGGGCACCAATACAACAAAAGAATTCATGTAGGCTCGCCCATTCGAACTTGATGGGGCATACTGCCTTGTGTACGTGAACTTATGTTCATATTTCAATGCCTTCATTGGTGAACTCCTTGTGTTGGGGAGGACTTTTGTCATGTGAGAGCATTGAAGTGATAAATGGCTTTAGGCCATGACATTGTGAGAAGTTGCTCGGTACATAAGCCTACGAGGAAAGTTGTGGCCGATAGCTTGTGAAGACATGCTATCAATAGCGTGTAAATAAAGCTTGTGAAGACGGTCTACTTCCCTGTAATAACTGATTTATTAGTTTCATTTTTTGTACTATGACTCACTTGAAGAAACAGTGAATGCTACATTGATAACGGACCTTGCAAAGGGGTGAGGTAATACAGACTTTCAATGTCGCAGCAGACTTTTATTTATTTCTTGTGTACGCAAACAAAATAGAGGTGCCAAAACAGAGAAATTCTGAAAGGCTAGTACGATATCTCTATCTAATGAACCAACAAGGACATACATGATGTCTGTCGGGTTCGTCTGTACGCGTACGTCGGCGAAAATTGTTGAACTCACTCAGGCTCACTCATGAAATATATTTGGCCTTTGAGACTTACTCGTACTCGGGCTCACAAAAATATCACTCACTTGAACTCGCCCTGACTTGCCGCTCTATTTCAGTCTGAGTGTGTCAACTCTTGAGTTCGTTACAGTATACTTGGCCGTTTCAATCATGCTATCAACGCTCTTTATCACTAATATATCGCGTAATCGGAGCTCTACAAGACAATTCTTCATCTCGCACATTCAAGTATGGAACATCACTTGTATCAGTGCGGTAGATACATTAAAAAAGACTCGAAAAATATTTGGTCAAAAACTTTTTGGGAAAGAGATTTCGAAGATGGGAGAGGTTACGACATACCTATATTTTCCATCCTCCCTAGTACGTCTAGGCTAACCAAGAAATTGATTTTTCACTTTGAGCTCCTTCACAATCGGCAAACTTTTCTTCATCCGGTGTCGCTTGGATTCGGACTCCCTAATTTGTTACTCCTATTACAAACTCTGGATCAAACTCAAGGCTCGACTCGAGGTAATGAGCCGATTTATGAGTGGATGTTCATGAGCAAGAGACATCCACAATGGTATTTCTCTAATAGTTTCTCTGTCTTGTCATGGTTGCAATGGTTACGCTCGGCCTTTCGACGACACTGCTACCATATTTCTTGGACTGAAACTTCGCCTTGCTTCGTATGCAACAATTACAGCCCACAGCACACGCACTTTTTCGATTGTCAGCTCAACTGACTGGGGCAACAAGTCAGCCCTCTACTGTGCCACCCCTGTTGGCTCAAGCTGCCTGTAAAATCCTTCTGCGTATGCACGTATGTTTGTGACTCCTAAACATTGGGTAAACAGTGTTCATTTCACTAATTGGTTGCAGCAGTGTAAGTGCTGCAGAGCTGTTTGCCAGTAGAAACGACGAAAAGCCCTAAAGGCGCATTCATATACGCCAGATCAGCTGCTCGTCTTATCGTGGAATATGTGTGGTCATGTTGGGTGAGGGAATCAAGCTGGGTGCAGGGCAAAAAAAAAACAAACATGGCAGCCACGTTTCAAGCAAGTGCTTTCCACCTTGAATTGATGACACTTCCTGACATCGACTTGGCATGGAATTCTTGAAGTTCATCTTCTATTTGCTTTATAACATTATCCTGATTCTTCGGCAGCATAGCATTTTTTACTATTTTGGATTGTTTCCTTATTATAGTTACAAATTTTTTGACACGAGGCCTTAAAAGCCTGACCAAACAAACTATTTCAATAGTGACAAAACAGATATAATGGTTTGTTCCTTCCGTAAAGTGGCTCACAGCTTTGACTTACTTCACTCTTTATTTTTGGCTGTAATGAAAGGGGTATAGACGAAAGCCTGACTTCGGAGTAAAGTGGGCAGTCATGGCAGCATGGCTATGCCATGCTGCTTCGTGTCGATGGTTATCGGTGGTTACATCCAGATTGAAGGCGCATGACGCAGATATAAAACAGGCTTAACAGGTCGCCTTTCATCGGGACTTCTCATGTGTGTAAGAAATCCAAATGTTTCAAGCTTGCCCCTATCAACGGTCCGGAATCCACCCAAAAGTTGAAAGTTACTTGTGGTGTTGTAGTGAACTTGTGCATGAATGGAACCATCACATTTTTTGATTGGTTTAATAATACAAAAAAGCTCTCACTGGTTTTCTCTTGCAGTCTATGTTTTGTACAATAGCTTGTGTCTGCTTTTAGCCGAGTACGCCTCCACCTCCTCACCTTGTTAGTAGTCAAAGTTGTGAGTGGACGAACAGGTATTGCGGGGGATGAGCGAGTGAAAATGTGGACATTTCGGTGAAGAATAAAAAACTGAACACTGCCAAGTTCCCTATAGGAGAATATATACGTGATAAACTATACCATACCTTCATTTGAATGCGAAACATGTCTATATTACACGATTAAAAACAAGTACGCGATTAATAAACTCACTTTAAAAGGAGCCGATATCCGGTATTGCCAGGCACAACTTTCAGAGGTCTCTTGCACTCTTTCAAAACCATGAAACTTGCGTCATTCAGTCATAGGAAGAACAAAAGGTTGCCTGCCATCAGAACAAACCATCTACAGTGTTGAGTTCAGATAAGTTTGTCTAGAGGAATAATTCAAGAGTCATTTATCTCCAGGCGCAGCAGCTAAGACAAGTGAGGCAACAAGCAATTGCCAAAGATACATTTCTTCTTTCTCTGCGATGTCTATTTTCATAACTCCTTGTAGTCAATTATAAACAGTTTCGTCCCTAAAGTCAATAAATTAAATGACTGCCGCCGGTTATGATATGGTAGAACCAAATATACATGTCGCTGCATTACTGTGTGGCCCACTTCAGCATATTCGCAAACAAGCTTTTGTCACTGGTACTTTTTCCGATAGTATGAAGATAGCTGAGGTCGCAGTCATCCACAAAGGTTACTCTCACAAAGAATTGAGCAACTACCGGCCTATTCCCGTGTTACCTTTGTTTTCTAAAGTTCTGCAATCCCCTTTAAAATCATGGCTAATGAAGTTTTCAGAAGATTATTATGTGCTTTCAAGGCAGCAATTTTATTTCGCAAAAAGAAATCAATCGAAACGGCACTTATGAATAATAAAGAAGAAATTACTTAGTAACATGGATATGAAGCAATATACTCTTGCAATATTTTTAGACTCAAGAAAGCGTTTGATTTCATAAATAATTTCATTTCGTTTCACAAACTCCCTTACAATGGTATCAGAGGTTCCGTACTAAATTTAATAGGCATGTATTTATCCCGCAGGGTACACTTCGCTAATCTAAGTGGCTACTGTTCTCAATCTCAAAAAATGAAATATGGCGTTCTGCAAGGCTTCAGTCTGCAGCCTTTATTCTTCACTCTTTATATATATGACATTGTGAACATACCGTGAGCTCCCGAAATAATTCTTTGTTCAGACGACACTAGCACGTTTTTTTTTAGATAAACGTTGAATTTAACTTCAAAGTGCAGTTATTAGATGGCGGCTAATCGCGGCTAATAAAGTTCTCTGGTGACCATCACGTACTCTAAAGGCAGCAATTTGGTTTTCGCAAAAAGTAATAAACAGAAATGGCACTCTTGAATAATAAAGAAGAGATTATTCTGTAACATTGATAATAAGCAATATGCACTTGCAATTGTTTTAGACTTCAAGAAAGCGCATGATTTAATAGAGCATTATATCGTTTAACAAACTCAATTACCATGGTATTAGAGGTACCGTATTAAATTGAATGCGCATTTATTTATCCTTCAGGATACAAGTCATTAGTCTAAGTGGCTACTGTTCTCAATCTAAAAGAATGAAATATGGCGTTCTGCATGGCTTTATTCTGCAGCCTTTATTATTCATCTTTTACATATATACCATTGTGAACATACCGTCCACTCCCGAAATTATTCTTTACTCAGACGACGCGAGTACGTTTTTTTAGATAAACATTAACTTTAACTTCAAAGTGCAGCTAAATGCTAACAGATCTGTCACACTGGCTGCATCTAACCCTACTAATATAAAGTAAAAAATAAATATGTTATTTTCTAAAGCCATCATGAGCCTGACACCCATATAGCCTGCGTAAAATTTCAAAACTGCACAATCGAACGTATTCCTAGTTATCAAATTGTCGATGTTGTTTTAAAAAAATACGAGCTGGACACCTCACGTAAACAATATTTATGGAACTTGTCCAGGTCCATCTTAATAACAAATAATGTTAGATCCTTGGTACTTCAGTGGTTCAATTTGCAGTTATATTTTGCCCTTGTTCACTCCCTGCCGCAATACTGTCTCTTATTCTTGGGTACCAGTACTCAAACAAAATTTGATAGATTATTAATTTACAATAAAAGGTAGTTCACTGTAACGGAATTCTGGAACAAAGTGACCACACAACGCAATCATTTTACCAGCTTTATATACTAGGAATAGATCAAGTTTTCAAACTTAAACTCGCTATACATGCACATAGGCAAATTTTACATGACCTCAAAATCCTTCCTCGATCATCTTTATTTGTGCATTCTTAATATCACCTTAGATACAATCCACTCAGAACGCCTAAGTTGCGAAGTAAATGTGGCACTCAGACTCACGCCTACTTAGTGTCATGTTTCCTAAATAACAACCGATGAATCGCCGTTATGATTCAGGCCAACTATTCAACATACCACCTTTGAAAAAAATGATAATACTTTTATATTTGCTCCTGATTCCTATTTTATACTGTGCAATTGCCATCTGCGGCTTTTTTCTTCTATTTATTTTCACTCGTTTGTTCCAATAAGTGCCCGTATAAAACATTCTATACGCGTGTTATTATTGGTTTGTACTAAATATAGCTATTTGGCTCATGGTGTTTTTAGAGTCTGTATGCTGTAATTAGACCATAATTTGTTACTTGTGTTTGCTCATGCTCCGCAGTTTTCCACCAATGTATGGGTAGGGGGCCTTTGTAACGTTGTTGTATTTTCCTTTAGCCCTTTCAACCTAGACAATGATTGTCTGAATAATGATAAAACTCCATTCAAATATAATAAACTGGGAAGAAAGATTAGCTGGATGCTTCGGACAGCTTCTTAATAAATAATTTGAAGTTGACTTAGAAGGTGTTACTATACTGAAAACTATGCCAAGAATATTATTCGTTCAAGGGATCAACCAGTAGCCAGAACGCGCAATTATATCCTGGTAGAAATAAGGAGACTGCAATTCGGATTTCATGTTTTTCATAATTTCGGCAGGATTATATTTCAAAATTGTGTTCAAATTTTCAACAAACAGCATGTCATAAACCCTACCTGAAGAGGTTTCAGGTGATGCTATTGAGAAATTTCGTTTGCTTTACATGGCTTTATGCTTTTGTGTATATCATGGTTTGTGCTCAATGCCACTCTGTATTGTTTTAATATTTATCCCCGCTCTATTTTGTGATGCCTACGAGACAAGGGAGTTGATGCTCAAAAGTAACTTTGCCTTCGTAACTAGTGCAACATATCAAGACGCCACACATGCTTGCTGAATGCAAGCACGTGCACTAAAGCAAGCATGTGCAACGCAATGCAGGGCCGAAACGTGGACTGCTGTCGTACTCACTGCTCACTCTTGACAGCAGGTTTTGTATAAAAATCTTCATAGTGGTCGTAGATTTTAAAATATGAAAACGTTTCATGGTGCAGTGAGTGTTACTTTCTATGATTGGACACCTATCAGTTAACTTTCTAATGAACTGAAGGAAACACGTACCACGAGAGTGGTTGTCGGTGCCTTTAATTGTTTTATGCTTTAAACCATGTAAATACTCTAGAAAGAAAGTTGCTTACAGCAGAATGTGGCGTGCATGGGCGGTGAAACTGAGGTCCTATGCTGCAAAACACACACAGCTCGAGACAACTATTTTATGTTAACCTAGTTTCATGCTGATCCCAGTGTATGTTTTGCCTGTTTAGCTTTTCTCATTGCATATTTATCTATTCTAGTAAGACCTGTGACATCTAGTTTATGCAATGCTGCAGGAAAACGGAATCAAAGATTGCACAATTCAAAGCGAACAAAGTGCATTCAGCACCAAATTATGTAAACACTGCTCACGCAAGGGGCAAAACGACTGATGGTGCAAAACACATCTTACTTGCATGTACTGCAAGTTCGAACTCTAACACAGATTTCGTCTGCCAACTTCAGATAATGTGGCGTGTATTTTAAGAAAATAATTAATCTACAATACACATGGAGTGATAGGTGGTGTTTACCCCTTCAGCGCAGCACACCAACACACTTGAAAAAAGGCTTACTGCCACAGTGAAGACGAACGATATTCAGTGTTTCAGAGTGACGAGTAGGCTGACAAAAGTAGGTTATGGTACAGATGCTTTTTGGACCATCCTGTAATGAGATGAGTCAAAAGGAGCTGAAGTTTTTGTTCTCACATAGTAAATAGGCCACGATGTTTTGTTGGAATAAAAAAATTTGTCCGCAAACCATTACCATCATTTTGGAGACGCGTATGTGCACATAGCCTGTAATACTAGTACACTGTTGAGTTTATTGTCCTTTCGTCATGGTCACATGACATCATACTCGTATGGGAATTTTTTTCGCGTAACTATGCCGTTATTGATTGTGCAAGATCGGAGCTTGAACTTTTCCCGTTTTACGACCAACCAACCAGCCGCACTCAGCCCATCGTACAAAAACTCGTCGTCAAAGAAGGCACTGAAATTCCTCCGACAGCAGCTGTGTTGCTCCCTGTGTTCTGTGACGGCATTATGAACGAAGCCGCATTCTTTGAGCCATCAAGCATTTTCCTTAGTCAAAGATGACTTCTTCTGCCTTATTCAACCCTCTCTATTTCTGAAGGAAACACTGCTCTTTGCCTCATCAATCCCCTTCCGTATCCCGTCGAACTGTTTCAAGGTGAATCTCTTGGACACGTGCATGCCATTGATAAAGAACAAATTTTTACCATACCACCAAATTGTTCCGGTGACTACGACGCCATCAGTGCCCTCAACCCTTCCAATATGCCACCTTGTGAGCTTTTTGATTCATCGATTGCCGACGGACTATACCCATCTGAACGCTCTGAGCTCCTTCAGCTGCTCTACTAGTTTTGTGCATCCTTTGACGTTGCTCAGCCTACCCTTGGCCGAACTCTTAGTTTTTTTCACTGCGTTGACACAGGTTCCAACGCGCCAGTACGACCGTGACCATACCGTGTTTCCGTCACGGAACGTCAGGTTATCACCAATCAGGTTGACGATATGCTCAAGCGCGACGTTATCCGACCTTCCCAAAGTCCATGGGCATCGCCTGTCGTTCTCTTTAAGAAGAAGGATGGTACAATTCGCTTCTGCGTTGATTACAGGCGCCTAAATAAGATCACTCGCAAAGACGTGTACCCTTTGCCCAGGATTGATGACGCCCTTGATTGCTTACAAGGTGCCGAGTTTTTTTCGTCGTTAGATTTGCGTTCGGGGTATTGGCAGGTACCATTAGCAGAGGGTGATCGTCCAAAAACAGCCTTCGTAACACCAGACGGGCTATATGAGTTCAATGTCATGCCCTTCGGCCTCTGCAATGCACCGGCCACATTCGAGCGCATGATAGACTTGGTTCTGCGGGGTTTGAAATGGAACATACGCCTCAGCTACATCGACGATATCGTCGTCTTTGCTCCCGATTCCGCAACACATCCTGTACGCCTGAAACATGTCCTCACGTGTCTGAAGAATGCGCAGCTCCAACTGAATCTCATGAAATGCCACTTCGCAGCTCGGACGCTCACCATTCTCGGTCACATCGTATCAAAGTATGGCGTTCTTCCCGACCCGACTAAACTACGCGCTGTCACTGAATTCCCCAAACCGACGACTGTAAAGCAGTTATGCAGCTTTGAAGGATTGTGTTCCTACTTTCGTCGGTTTGTGCGCAACTTTGCCTCCAATATTGCCCCTTTGACTAAACTTTTAGGCAGTGCTAACGACATCTCGTCATGGTCATCCGAATGTGATCAAGCATTTACCACTATTCGCCGTCTCCTAACATCACCGCCTATATTGCGCCACTATGATCCCAGGGCTGCAACTGAAATCCATACAAACGCCAGCGGTGTCGGTCTCGGTGCAGTTCTCGCTCAACGCAAGCCTGGATCTCCTGAGTATGTCGTCGCCTACTCCAGCAGAACGCTCAACAAGGCTGAGGTGAACTACAGTGTTACCGAAAAAGAGTTCTTAGCCATACTGTGGGCGATTGTGAAATTTCGCGCATACTTATATGGCCGCACCTTTGCTGTAGTTACAGACCATCATGCCTTATATTGGTTGTCGTCGCTGAAGGATTCATCAGGTCGTTTTGCTCGTTGGGCTCTGCGACTTCAAGAGTATGACATCCGAGTCCTGTACCGTTCCGGCCGCCAGCATGCCGATGCTGATGCGCTCTTACGATCACCACTGTCCGCTGAGGTTCGCTCTATATCTTTTATAGAGCACGCGCTGTCCGCTCTTGACATCGACACAATGACCTCTGCACAGCGCGACGATCCATGGAGAACTTCGCTTCTGGACGTCTTATCTGGGGTACCGACACTTCCCACCACTCGAGCAATGCGACGCCAAGCTTCGCACTTCACCATTCAAGGTGGCCTCTTGTACCGGCGCAATTACTCACCAGACAGCAGGAAGTGGTTGCTCGTTATTCCCCGAAAGCTGCGCTCTACAATCTGCGCATCATTTCACTCCGACCCGCAATGCGCTCACGCCGGTGTCTTCAAGATATACGAACGTTTAAGGAACCGGTACTACTGGCGTGGGATGTTTACTTTTGTTCGACAGTTTATTCGTGGCTTCCACGAGTGTCAGTGACGAAAACAGCTACCGAATGCAGGAGCAGCTCCACTACAGCCGCTTGCGTGCCCTGACCACCCATTCGATCGCGTCAGAATCGACCTTTATGGACCACTGGCATTGCCCACAGCAGGTAACCGGTGGGCTATCGTTGCTGTAGATCACCTGACACGGTACGCCAAAACCGCTGCTCTTCCTACGGCGACCGAAGGACGTCGCATCTTTCATCCTCCATCGGTTTGTGTTGCGTCACGACCCTCCTCGCGAGCTCCTCAGAGACCGGGGCCGTGTATTTCTATCCGACGTTATCCAAGCACTTCGCCGTCAGTGCCATATTGTACACCGGATGAGTACTGCTTACCACCCTCAGACGAATGGCCTGACTGAGCGGTTTAATCGGACCCTGGGTGACATGCTCGCGACGCTTGTTTCATCTGACCAAATGAACTGGGACCTGGTTCTTTCGTTTGCGACCTACGCGTACAGCACCGCTACCCAAGTCACCACCGGCTTTTTCCTATTCTTCCTTCTATACAGACGTCAACCATCGCAGACAATTGACACTTTGCTGCCATACGCACCAGATGTATCTGAGTGCACGACCGTGTCTGAAGCCACCCGTATTGCCGAAGCATGCCGCCAACTAGCGAAGCAGTTTACTACGGCTGACCAGCAACGCCAGAAAAAGGCCCGCGATGACGACCACCCTCCTGCCGCAGAGTTCTCCCCTGGAACCTTTGTATGGTTGTATGTACCACCCTGTGCACCTGGTTTGTCTACCAAGCTACTTTCAAATTACCATTGTTCTTACCGCGTGGTAGAGTGCACATCGCCCGTCAATTACGCCACTGAACCGCTTACGCCACTCGGTGACCATCGTCGGCGTGGACACGATATTGTTCAGGTGGACCGCTTGAAGCCATACTTCGACTCGCTCGTTTCCACCTGTTAGATCGCCAGGATGGCTTCATCATTCTCGACGGCGGCAATTATAATGAAGGAATGATGACAACAAAAGAGAACAACAAGCATCATCGCAAAGTAAGGCACCACGAGATCGGCGCTCGAGCTCCTCTATCTTCGTCGTCTTGTCGCTATTTTGAATCTTTCACCTGCCCGTTTGGTTCACCCAATAAATCTCTTTACATCAGGGACAATATTTGTTGTGCATTATTGAAAAACATTACCTACTTCATTGATGTTTGCATTGACATGCATATAGTAATACATGCATTGCAACTATTGTAAGCGTCTTTCAGCAATACAGGACAAAGTGGCACCAGTGGGCTTGGCAGCACCTTCTTCGGACGGACGCTCTTGCATTTCTGCTTTTTCGTCCAGATTGCCCTGTTGCGGGCGCATGCCGCCGTGGGATTTGCAGATATTGCCTCACCGCAAGACAGTACCATCGCGCATGTGCAGGGACAAGGCCTCGATGGAACATCATCATGGGAAGCTACGCCTCAGGTGTTGTGTCGACGCCATGACGTTCGCAGTGTGACGTCAGCGGACACTGACCAGCTAGACAATAAAACCAAGGTCCATCTCCATCGGCCTTTCAGTGGGCTTGGCAGCACCTTCTTCGGACGGACGCTCATGCATTTCTGCTTTTTCGTCCAGGTTGGTGACAAATATTCTGTCTATCAGTCTATTCGTGACGATTCTATTACTTTGATAGGGCTGCCAGGCCCACAATGTTTGTTTCTTTCGCTGTGTGACTGTTTGATTGTCATTAAATTGCTCTTGTTAGCATCGGGGGACGTGGAGCGGAACCCGGGTCCATCTTCGGAATCAGAATCCGAGGCTACTGTAAAGAGTCAGCTTCTTAGAAAAATCTTAAAAGAGCAAACGAAAACCAATAAGACGCTCACCATGCTTTCTGCCAACCTGAAACAAGTGGAAATAACTATAGGTGGTGTTCAAGAAAGGATAGCGTCGATTGAAAAAGAGCTTGGACGGCTACGAAAATGCGAGGAAAAACTGGTTGAGCACGAAGCAGCGTGCAAGGGGACAAGGGAACTAGTGAACGAGCTTACGATTAAAGTTGATGACCATGAAAACCGAAGTCGAAGAAACAACTTGATGATTTATGGTTTAAGTGAAGAATCAAAAGAAGATAACAAATCTCTGCAAGACAGGGTTCAACAACAAGTATTTAAGGACTTACTCGGCGTCGAAGTGAATTCGATAGAGCGCATCCACAGAGTAGGTTTTAAACGTGCTGGGAAACACCGAACAATTATGTTAAGGCTATTTGATTACTCTGAGAAAACTACAATTATGTCGGCTTGTTTCAAGCTAAAAGGAACACAGATTTCCATATCTGAAGATTTTTCCAAGAGAGTTCGCGACTTACGCCGCAGGTTGTGGCATTCGGCAGCAGTGGAAAAAACCAATGGAGCAAAGGTTTCGCTCTTGTTTGATAAACTGAAAGTAGACGATAAAGTTTATATCTGGGACAAGCTTTCAAACAAACGGCTGGAAGTTACACGGCGTGATGCGCAGGCCCGGCGGAATCCTGGTCATTCTGCAACAACCCGAGTGAACAAGAGAAGCAGCAGTAAAAAATGACAGCCTGTGAGCAAAATTCTCAGAGTTGTTTCACTGAATGCGCGTAGTGTTGTTAACAAAGCCAGTTCCCTTGAAGACGTTATCTCCTGTTATCAGCCACACGTCTTAGTAATCACTGAGACATGGCTACATGCAGATGTGCAAGATTCGGAAGTCATACCGTCTTCTTACAAGCTTATTCGTAAAGATAGGGAGTCACGTGGGGGAGGAGTAGCAATCGCCATTAAAAACAACGTCGCATTTACTGTTTTGGACGGCATCAACAACCACGAAAGCGTGTTGTGCAGAATTAAATTTCTTGGTAAAAGAATACTTTTAGGGGGCGTGTATCTACCACCGAGTTCTTCGCCCAAATACTTAGAAGCCATTCAAGACTACCTTGCAGATAATACAAATTCTCGATCCCGGATTATAATGACAGGAGATTTCCACCTACCGGGTATAAACTGGGCTGATTTTTCTTATGATGGCAAAGAATCTCGAAGTGCAGATATACTGATTACGACCGCATTCAACTTCTGGTTTCAACAACTAGTTTCTGAGGCTAGCAGGGTTGACAGTTTATCATCATCCCTCCTTGATTTGGCACTGGTTAGCAGCTTGTTCCAAGGTTGTTCAGCCAATGTAGAAGAAGGAATATCCGATCACAAGTTGCTTGCTGTGTCATGTCATATTTCAGGAACACGTTCATTTACTAGACCGTCGGATACTTTCGTGAGAGATTACACTCATGCGGATGATAACGCTATTTTAGAATACTTGGAATCGCGCTTTGATTGTTTTAGCCAAGCTAATGAGGTCAATGAAGTGTGGTCAAATTTTAGAGAAATTGTTTTTTTTTTCGAGCAAAGATATGTGCCGTTAAAAAAGAAACGAATTAATAGGGAATATCCGTGGTTCACGAGAAAAATGATTGATTTGAAACGCAAAATTAAGCGGCAGCACAAGCGTCGTAACACGAGTGATTTTTCAAGCCTTACTTCTAAGTTGCGAGAACTAACGCGATCGGCAAAGGAAAGCTTTTTTTTAGAATACTCTACCGTCATTCATGAAGAATGAACCCCAAAAATTTTGGCGCTATCTGTCAAAAGATAAACGAGGCAATTCAGAGATCAGGATCGCGGGAGAAAGTATTGTTGACGCGACTACCATTGCCAACAAATTTAATGTCTTTTTCCAGTCCGTTTTTACACGGGCAGCCACGCATGCTCAGTTGCGGTCATATGACTCTGATAGCCTTATGCCAGAAGTAGAAATCACTGAGGATGGAGTCCTTTGTCTTTTACAGAAACTAGATGTAAAAAAATCACCTGGTCCGGACGAACTATCTAATACTTTTTTGAGTAGATATGCTGTTTGGGTGGCAAAATATTTACATCGCATTTACACTGCATTGTTAGACGCTGCAGTTATTCCTGATGATTGGCGCTCGGCAAAAATAATTCCGGTACATAAATCGGGCTCCACTTTGGAAGTTAACAATTACAGGCCTGTTTCCTTAACTAGTACTTGCTGTAAATTATTTGAGCACATTATATTTAAGGCCATGATCACTTAGTTAGAAAATAACAAACTACTGTATGCCCAGCAGCATGGATTTAGGTCTGGTTTGTCGACCGTCACTCAACTGGCTGAAATAACTGATGATTTAATTAGAACGCTTAATTTGAAAGGTCAAACCAATTCCATCTTTTTGGATTTTTCTAAGGCCTTTGACGTCGTAACCCATCAGAATTTAATAACAAATCTATTAGCTATAAGCATTGAGCAGAAGGTTGTAGCATGGATCGCGAGCTACTTGAGTAACAGAAGACAGTGTGTTACCATAAATGGCTGTCTCTCGAAAGAGTTGGCAGTGCATTCGGGAGTTTCGCAGGGCTCAGTCCTCGAACCTCTTCTTTTTTTTTTGGTTTATATTAATAATATTTATTTTTGGGTCGAGCCACCGATCCAGATTAAACTATTTGCGGACGACTGCGTAGTGTACACATCCCAAATAACCAAGAGCATCAAATTAAACTTAATGATGCCTTGCGCTCAATTAACGAATGGTGTATAAGGTGGGGACTAAAAATAAATCGTTCAAAAACAAATTCCGTCACGTTTACCAACAAAACGTTACCCCTTCATTTCACATATTTCATAGGAAATGCTGCAATCACGAGAGCTGATCGGGTTAAATATCTGGGAGTTACACTTACCAGTAACCTCACTTGGGAAACGCACGTTGAAAATGTGTGTTTGGGTGCACTGAAGAAATGATCCTTTTTGAAAAGAAAACTGCGTAACACTCCTCCCACGTTAAAACTAAAAGCGTATAAAGCACTCGTGCGACCAATTTTGGAGTATGCTGACATTATTTCGAGCCCTTGGCAACAATATTTGATTAGGAAAATAGAAAGGGTCCAAAATTTAGCTCTGCGCTTTATATATTCCGCTTAATCCCGACAACATAGTGTAACTAATCTACGTAATAGGGCAAGCCTACAAATACTAGGACAGCGCAGGATAATATCCAGATTACCATTCGTCTACCAACTTGATCACGGGGACTTTAAATTATCACGGGAACGATACCTTCAGCAGCCTTCTAAACTTTCAGCTAGGACAAATCACAACAAAAGGTTTACGCAGCCACCCAGCCACATTAATGCCCACAAGTTTGCTCTCTTTCCTCGCACAATTTTTCATTGGAACGCATTACCTGCGGAAGTAGTGAATGCTGCCTCGACGGCTTCATTCACTCAACAGATAGAAAAGATTAATTTCACCATATAAGTGATGTATGCTGAAAATAGTGTCATTTGAGTGCAATTTATCCGGCTACAAATGTTGAAACTATTCTTAGTTGTGCGCAGTTCTGTTGAACAGCGAGAAAATATGTTTGACTTTTCTGTACTTGATAGTTATGTATTCTCTCATTTATGCCCTGTACTCCAGTGTATTACAAGTTATTGCTTGAATGTATTGTTTGTATCCCACTCCTGCATGGTCCCGGGTAGGGCCTGCAGTATCTGTAAATAAATAAAAATAAAAAGTTCAATAGTTTCAGAAACACCTCTTACTGTAACAAGAAATCAAAACACTCGAACGAACCTATCTACATTGCTTGTATTGTGGAGACCGCCAGATGATGCGTACCCACGTTTCAGAGGCATCAGACACTCGAAAAGCAACAGCTCAGCCTGCTCCTGTTGTCATCAATGTGATATATTCGAAATGAATTTGTTGCTTTTCATTACGACACCTCTATCGCGACTGGTTTTGTTACAGCCATATTAGCAGTGCAGTATATATTTAAGGGGTTCAGGATACCTGGAATTAGAGCACTAAAACTGATTTATTTTCATTTTTTGCATTGTTGATTTGCGTACACCATCCGACAAATTGATGGTTCCACTTATGCACAAATGCACTGCAACACCACAACTAACGTTTGATCTCTACATCGTTTCAGGGCCGTTAAAAGTGGCAAGCTTGAGACATTTGGGTTGAACACATGAGAAGTCACGTTGACATGCGACTTGTTATTTCTGTTTTAATTGCACGCCGTGTGCCTTCATTGTAGGTATAACCACCGATAACCAATGATACGAAGCAGCATGGCACAGCCCATGCTGACATGACTGCACACTTTAATCCTAAGTGATCCTTTCTACTAAACCACTTTCGCCACAGCAAAAATAAAGGGTAAAGTCAGTTATTGCTATGAGCCACCTAATGAATAGAATAAAGCAGCTTATGTGTTTGATCAATATTGAGATAATTTGTTTGTTTGGTCACAATTAAAAGGTCTCGTTTCGAAAATTTTTATTTATTTTAGAAAAGCAATGCAAAATATTCAAAAATGCGTTGCTGCCGAAGTATCAGGATACTAATATAATGCCAATAGAAGTTGAACTTCAAGAATTGCAAGCCGTGAAGATGTCAGGACTGAGTCATTATTTCAAGGTGGAAAGCAATTGCTTCAAGCGTGGCTGCTATGTTTCTGTTTTCTCTGCATTGCAACCATCTTGCTTTGCTCCCCAACGTGAATGAACAGATGCCACGAGAAGGCCGAGCAGCTGATGTGGCGTAGATGAATGCATCTTCAGTGCTGTTCGCTTTTCCTACCGGCAAACAGCTCTGCAGCTCCTATACTGCTGCAACCAAATAGTGAAGTGAGCACAGTTTCGCTGACGTTTAGAAGTCACAGACATACATGCATACGCAGAAATATTTTAAAGGGAAGGATTGAACAGTAGGCGGATAATTTGTTCACCCAGTCAGTTGAGCTGACAATTGAAGAAGCGCGTGTGCTGTAGGCTGTAATTGTTGCATACAATGCAAGGCAAAGTTCAGTTGCAGATGTACGGGTGCAGTATCGTCGAAAGGCTGAGGGTAACCATCGCAAGCCTGACAAGATACAGTTACTATCAGAGAAATGCCATTGTGGAAGACTTTCGCTCATGGACATCCACTCATGAGTAAACCCATTACCCGAGATCGTGCTTTGAGTTTTATCCAGAGTGTTTATAAGGAGCAACAAATTAGGGAGCCAAAATTCAAGCGACAACGGTTGAAGAAAATTTTGCCGATTCTGAAAGAGCTCACAGTGAAAAATACATTTTCTGAGTGAGTCCAAGTGAACTTCACATTTTTGTCGACTTATGTTTTTACTTACTCAACTTCAGCATCACCATCAGCGTTGTGTCATTTCACAGTAGTGCTCACACCGGCTTACATACACTTAAAAGCACTAGCGTTCACACGCCAGCCCTGTAATTATTCATTAGAGGTTTGACATACTGGCGAGAAGGGAAATTATAGGTATGTCGTAACCTCTCGCACCTCGGTAATCTCTTTCCTAAGAAGTTTTTTTTCGAAATATCTTTTAACAGTTCAGTAAACACATTAAAAAAGACTACAATATATATTCCGTAGTTTAATGTACGAGATAAAAAATTGCCTACTAGAGCTCCGAATACATGATATATTGGTGGTAAAGAGCATTGATACCATGATTAAAAAGCGAAGTATACGGTAACAAACTCGTGAGTTGACTCACTGGGACTGAAATTGAGCCGCACGTCTTTGCGAGTTCAAGTGAGTGATATTTTTGTGAACTCGACTCCGAGTGAGTCTCAAGGAAAAATATATTTCATTAGTGACCCTGAGTGAGTTCGAAATTTTAACCGACGTACGCGCATCGACATCCCCGGCAAGCATCACGCATGTCCTCGATGCTTCCTTTAGGTAGAGAAGTCATACTCTCCTTTTCAGAATTTCTCTGCCTTGGCACCTGTGCTTCGTCTACGTACACATGAAAGGAATAAAATACTACTGCGATATTGAAATTTTGTTGTACCCCACTTGCAAGGGGCCTTTTAATGCAGCGTTCACTTTTTCTTCAAGTGAGTCACAAACAAACAAATATTACTCTTAAATTAATAAGTACTGGGATGTAGTACGTCTTCACAAGCATTCTTATGTGACCATGATGTTATCGGCCACACCTTTTCTTGTAGGCTAATGTACCAAGCCATTTCTCACAATGCCTTGGCCTAAAGCTATTTATGACTTCAATGCTCTCACCCGACAAAAGTCATCCACACCACAAGTAATTCACCAATGTCATAGGCGTCGACATAATAACAAAAGTCCGCGTACACAATGCAGTCCGCTTCCCCGCCGCGGTGGTCTAGTGCATGAGGTACTCGGCTGCTGACATGCAGGTCGCGGGATCGAATCCCGGCTGCCGCGGCTGCATTTCCGATGGAGGTTAAAGTGTTGTAGGCCCTTGTGCTCAGATTCGGGTGCACGTTAAAGAACCCCAGGTGGTCGTCCGGAGCCCTCAGCCCAGCGTCTTTCATAATCATATGGTAGTTTTGGGACGCTAGACCCCACATATCAATAATCAGCAATGCAGTCCGCTGCATCAAGTTCGAATGGGTGAGCCTGCGTAGATTTTTTGTTGTATTGCTGACCCTCCTTTCTAAAATGTGCTGCTGAAAATACACTTGCTGACCTTGTACTCTCTGCTTGATAATACCGTCAAAGATTTCCAACTCGATATTGTCACAGTGATCACAAAAGTATACACTGCAAGTGCGTTTCCATGAAACTAGCACCGGCACTACCAAGTAAGCTTTCTCGGCTGCTGACCCGCAGGGCGCGGGTTCGAATCCCGGCTGCGGCGGCTGCATTTCCGATGGAGGCGGAAAGGTTGTAGGCCCGTGTGCTCAGATTTGGGTGCACGTTAAAGAACCCCAGGTGGTCAAAATTTCCGGAGCCCTCCACTAACGGCGTCTCTCATAATCATATCGTGGTTTTGCGACGTTAAACCCCACAAATCAATCAAACCAAGTAAGCTTTGCGAAGTCACTGAAGAAGCCAAAATGTTTCATGTCTAAGTGGACTACTACCGACGCAGACAAACTCCAACCATAGTTTGCCTACCGGAAACTGTACTCAAGCCATTACCCATGACACAGCTCCAATAAGCCCATTGTCTTGGCATTCTCACCAAATCACGGGGTACAACAAATTTTTTCAGATTTGTCGACTCTTTCTTCTTCACAATTTGTGTTTTGAGTGTGCATAATTGCGTTTTTCTTTTTTTAGCTGGGAACCAAATTTTCTGAAAGCAAGTAGTCAGTGAACACGTACCCTAAAAAAGCCCATTACACCTTTTTCTTCACCTCAATTATTGAAAAAAAAAACTTCCTGTACAAAAGCGTAAATGCTTGTCGGGAGTTAGCTTATTCTGGTGAATTGTCAAGCAACTGATTACACACCAAACTTTTTAGCGAAGGCAACAGCAAGAAGCTTTGTGTCTCTTCGTTTGCGTTTGTGATACAGAGCACAATATTTCGAGTGCATGTCTTCATACAATTTTAGCCCTGTATTACATACTGGTTGTCTTCGCCTTGGCGTCTGCTTCGGCAGGCGTTTGGCGCATAGCGACACATCCTACCTGAGCTACCCACAAAGGCATGTTGAGCTAGCAACGTAATGGTGCTTGGCGCTACCACGGAACCCTTAGCCCTCAAACTGATGCTGTTACTCGCACCATGACTACAGGTTGCAAGGTGGATAGTTAGAAACCGCGAACGGTGGCGGTCGGAATCTTGGTTAAGCCCTGGCTGGTGGGCCTCCACCTGTTTAGCTGGTCTGAGGCTGAAGGTCTTTGCTGAGAGTATGAGGGTGAATCTCAGCTCACATACTCAGAACCCTTTGTTTATACATAATGAATAGTATCTATTCACTGTAAGAAAAATGATCGGCCTTAGAAAAGAAGCCACACCAAAATCGAATGAAAAGATAAGTTACCTGAAACATTCCCAAAGTTCTTAGTTCATTCAACTAAAGACAAAGAACCAATGAAATCGAAATTGGTCTTCAATATCGCAAAGTCACTGGAAAAGGCAGTCGGTACTGACTACAAGGTAAAAAACCTTTAATCAGGAGACCTCTTGATTGAAGTACAGACAAAAAAAAGCGAAGCTCTCCGGAAGCACAAAGAAATTGCCGCAAAGTCACTGTCACACCACACCACAGCTTGAATAGTGTGCAAGAGCCATTTCTGAAAACAAAGTTGATGAATGAAACACACAGATATTCTGGAGTCTGCAGAATTAAGGAGTGTTTGCTGTCCGAAGGATTACTATCAGAAGAGCTAAGGAGAAGTTAAAGACCCAGTACATAGTTATCAAATTTGACCACCACAATTTACCAGAAGGAGTATATGTAGCATACCTAAGTTTTCCTGCCCAGGCATATGTCCTCAATCTAAGGAGATGCGTTAAATGTCAATGGTACAGACGTGATTTGCAGGCCTGCCGAGGAACGACCACTTGTGCGAAATGCGGAGACGAGATCCACCCATCAGAGTATTGTGACTCAACAGTCACAAATGCTCTAACTGTGACGGACCACACCCGAAGTACTCAAGTTCCTGCGAGATTTTCAAGAAACAGAAAAAAATCATACATTTCAATGTAAACAAAAATCTCACATACCTCGAGGCATGCCGAAGGCACGCGATGTTTTCAGGCTGGCGCTATGCGGATGCAGCTCGCCGGGGAGCAGAGTGGCCTCTGGTATATACAGGCTGCCAGTACGGCTTCGCTGATCTGGCACTGCCTTCGCTCCCTCGTGAAGTGCTATCAGGTGCTCAAAAGGCCTCGGCTCTTGAAGAAAGGTTAACAACTAACACACCGCAAGTGGATTTTGTTGTGGAATCCATTGTGACGTGTGCTATCCCTATGGTACCCTTACCTGTGGAGAAAGCACCACCCAAAAATGCTGCGCCTTCAGCATTTCAACGAACACCCTAGGTGTATAAGCTTCCTGATGAAGCAATGAACATAACGGCTACTACATCGGGAACACCTGCCCCGAAACAACCTGGTTTGCCTCTTGGCTAAGGTAAATCAGGTCATCAACCAGTTGCTGCCCCTGGAAAAGGGAAGTTACTAAAAATGTGTTTCGCCTCTATTCTGAAACCAACAAAAGAGCAAAACTCAAATTTCACATCGCTCATTGCATATCTCACTGTACAACAAAACATTGACGATGATATTGCCTAACAAAAGATTACACTCATAGTTCACAGGAACTTCCGTGGACTCCTACGCAACCTAGGTGATATAAAAGACATTTTAAATCGCTTTTCTCCTTCAGCTTTATGCGTTCAGGAAACAAATCTGGGTCTTAAAAACACCAACTTTCTTAGACAGTACATAGTTTTCGCCGAAACCGTGACACCAAAGGTCGCCTATCCGGCGGCGTTGCAATCATCACGAAATGCAATACTATATCACAAGACATCCGATTACAAACTGTTTTGGAAGCAGTTGCGGTGTGTTTGATACTATTCAAAACAGTAACCGTTTGTTCTACATTACATTCCTCCTCATACGCAGGTAAATGTTAGAGACATGGAAGAACTTACTGAACAACTTCCAGTGTCTTTTATCTTGGTCGGTGACTATAATGCACATAGCTCGATGTAGGGCAGCATGACAACAGACACCAGGGGGTAAATCATAAAAGACTTCATTCTGACTAACGACATTTGCATCCTAAACACAAATGCTCGAACATACTGCATACTAAGCACAGGAAAGAGGAGTTGTTTTTAATTAGCTCTCTGCTCATCGGATATCTACATCTACTTAAGTTGGAAAGTTCGTGATAATCCACACGGGAGCGACCATCTGCTATGGCTCATACATCTGACCCAGCCAACCCGACTACCCACCAAACCGCAAATGTGGAAGCTAGACTTAGCGAACTTGACCCTCTATACTAGTTATGCTTCTCTAGACTAAGAATACGATGAGCGTCTGAGCGTAGACGAAATAAATAAAAAGTTTATTATCTGTCTCCTAGCAGCGGCATCCATGTCAATACCGCAGACATCGGCATTAGCGCGAAAGCATAGGAAACCATGGTGGACCGAAGAGTGCCGTGCTGGAAAGAAGAAACAAAGCAAAGCCTGGGGTATTTTCATGAGATACCCGACGTACGCAAATTTAGTAAACTTCAAACGAGCTCAATCGCAGGCACGCTACATTTGCAAACAAGCATAAAACATGTCTTGACCGAAATATGCATCCCCCATAATCAGCTCATCACCAAGCAAGAAGGTATGGGAGGGTGTCCAAAAAATGAACGGCGATCATGCAGCCTATACTATCCCACTTACGCCTCCTGTTGTTCAAACCACAATCAAAAATCAGGCAAACGTTTGAGGAGAACATTTTGCACATAAATCAAGTTCGGCCAAATACCATCTGGCTTTCATTTCATACAAAGCAATACTAGAAACCCATAATCTACCTACCAAAAGAGGTACAAAGGAAGAATATAAAAGTTTAGGCACTATTGAAAAATTGAAAAATGCACTCAAAACACGAAAGAAAACTGCCCCAGGCCTTCATCACATACGTTACACTACGATGCAACACCTATCTGAAAGCGCAACGTATGCATTACTCAAGTTCTTCAACAAGGCGTGGGTTACGGGCAAAATATCTCTAGCATGGAAAAAGGCTGTTTTCATACCTTCCCGTAAGACAGGAAAATCACATACTCTACCCAATAGCTACCACTCAAAAGCCTTAACAAGTTGCTCAGCAAAATCATTCGAAAGCATAATGAACGTCAGGCTAATGTGCATTCTCGAACGACGTAACCTTCTAAACACTAATCAGTGTGGTTTTAGACAAACGAGATTAACATTAGACCACCTTCTCCGCTTAGAAAGCACAATACGAGAATCATTTATACATAAGCAACAGTGCCTAGTAGTTTTCTTCAACTTAGAAAAAGCCTATGATACTACCTGGAGGTTCTGAATCCTGTGCGACATGGCCAATACGGGAATCAGAGGCGGAATACTCTACTGTTTATTAGACTTTCTCACAAATCGCACTTTTCATGTTCGCATAGGCACTACGCTCTCGCGTAGATTCACTCAGGAGAATGGGGTACCACAAGGCTGTGTTTTAAGCACAACTCTTTTCATCGTGAAAATGATTACATTGCAAAAGAAATACCCCGGACTTTAGAGCATTCCGTATATGTGAATTGCCTACAAATTGCACGGCACTCTTGCAACATACACACATGCGAAAGGCAGATAGAACAAACTATAAATAAACTATGTGAATGGGTTAATAAAATGGCTTGAGCTTTTCAAACGGCAAAACGGCAACCTTGCTGTTTTCAAACAAACGAGGACTCCAAACTAACCCTAATTTACGGCTTAACAAACAGAATCTGCTTGTAAAAAAAGAACACAAGTTTCTTGATGTTATATTTGACAAATCACTAAGTTTTGTACGTCATATAAATGCTCTTTAGAAAAAAGCAAATATATCTCTCAACATTCTAAAGATGCTATCTAGAAAGGGCTGGGGCTCCGATAGAGCATGCATTCTTCATCGGTATCGATCATTGTTACACAGCATCCTTGATTATGGTTGTACTCCGAAAACTAAACCTCCGAAAACTAAACCTCATTCATAATCATGCTCTAAGACTAGCCACGGGAGCATACAGAACATCCTTAGTAGAAAGCTTACATATACAACCTAACGAACCATGCCTAGACACCAGACGGTGTTTTCTTTTAGCAAAGTATGCAATGAAAATTCACTCATTACATTTACATTCATGTTTTAATATTGCTACACAATGCAGGAACAAACTCCTATATACTGATAAGCCTTCCGTTGTAAAACTGCTTTGCCTCACATTAGAAGAGGTTTCTCAAAAATTAAATATACCAGAAAACAATCTGTATGTCTTGAAAAAACCAGAAGCTATTCCGCCATGAAAATGTCTTCACGCCATCTGGTACTTCAGGCTTACAAAGCTGAAAAAGAGAGAAACGCTGAGGCAACACTTCATACAGCTGTTGTACTCTATGCAGGAAACTTACCGAGGCATCACAGAATTTTATACCGACGGATCTAAAACACGGGAACATGTCGGCTGTGGAGTTATCGGAGTGAAGTGGGAAGAGAGCATACACTTACCGAATCACACTTCAATTTTTATGGCTGAACTCTTTGCAATATACACAGCGATAAAAAAAACAATAGAAGACAACAGCTACAACACAGTTATATGTAGTGATTCTCTGAGCACACTCCGATCACTTTCATCCAAAAAAAAAACAAACCGGCTTCTAGTTATAGGTGCTATGATGAGAATCGCTGCTGAGGCAAATGAAATCGGCAAAGCTATAAACTTCTGTTGGATCCCAAGTTATGTCGGTATAAAAAGAAATGAAAGGGCAAATAGGAGTGCAAACATAGCAACGAAATTGCCAGTAAAAAACCTAAAAACATCTTCTACTGACTGTGCAGCAGCAATTAGGCGATCACTTAGCAAACAATGGCAATTAAAGTGGGATGAAAAACTAACATACAAACTCCGTGTTAGGAAACCATCGAATGGAGAATGAAAGTCATGCAGACTCTAGGAGCTTTTCATAGAAGTAGTTCTGTGCAGACTACAATTCGGGCATACACAAGTGACCCATTGTTACCTTCTGCGTAAGGAGCAACAACCGACTTGTCAAAAGTGTGGAGAAATCTTGACAGTAATCCATCTTTTGATCTTGGTAGAAAACTAGAGTGGGAACGGAAACTTTTTTTTCAACCCCTATACCATCAACAAATACATTTAATCCAGCTTTTATTATTGGCGAAAACCCTACAATAGAACTGATGAATCTGATCAGATCCCTAAAAGCTATAAATGTACTGAAACTACTATGGCACTTATTCCCAATTAAATCAGGACCTGTTTTTATTACTTCTCTTGTACACAAAAATTACCATCCCTTGGCGCGATATAGCCTTAGTCAATTTTGCGCCACAAAATGCGACACATCACAACACACACATCTTGTATGTGTCATGCTGATCAATAAGATTAGAAGGTGAGAGTGAAGAAGGCCTTTAGAGAAAAGAAATATCTTAGGAAACATTGAAATAAACAATAACAACGCACCGTATGCAAAAACTTTGGCTATGGATTGCTTCGGTCTAAAATATTGTTTGCAAAACAAAACATCCACGTGTGAGTTTGAAAAAGAGTGAAGCAAGTTTGTGAAATCATTTCGAAACAAGAAATAATGGCTCATTTTGAAAAAAAACTAGGTTAAAGCAAGCTAAATATTTTAAAACAAGATTTCTCTTCCATTTTTTTTTTGTTCCAGCAGACGAATGCCGTTCAGTGCTTCTACCACGGACGTAGTAATGCGACTTTTTGTTAAATAATTGCCGCATCCAATAGTTCAATCTGCGTTCTCAATGAATCAGAGGATGTCTGTAAAGAAGTAGCGCTTTTACGTAGTGCAGGTTTTTATCTTCTAAGGCAAGAATTTCCGATGCGTTGAAGCAAAAGAAAACCGCCATGATCAGCTGAATTTGCCGGTATGCTCCGCACCACCTTACCCGCCATGCACATTAGCCTCGTTCTCCGCGCAGCGTTCGTGGTGGAGTGAGACAGCCACTCAATAGAACATAGTTTGATGCCTGGGTTAACCGGGTTTTACTCGAAATACGCGTGACAGCTGACTAAGTTGCGAGAGAGCTTCGACAAATAAGCGTCAATTACTCAAGCTTGTGTGAAAGCGGAAAAATTCCTGTTTTCAAACGCGTTTCATCGGCTATTTGTAGCAAAAAGATACCATAAAAGTGTGCGGCGTAGGTGTGGTCACGAAACATATGTTCATATTATTAGGTATGATTGCATATCGCACCACGCTAACCCTTGAAGATTGCTGTGTGGCTTGTTTGTCCGTTCCAATAAATACCACTTACGAGTGATAAGCAAGTGGCTTAGGAAGCTGACGCAGCAGTTTTGCACTCCGCTGGTAACTGTATTCGATCTTGGGTTCCAACTGCGACCTGCCCTATGTATCTCGTTTTTTTGCTATTCTCTTATAATGTTGGGTTCTTGAACTACAGAAAATCGATACTACGGTCGAATACGTTTGTGGCACTGTGTTTGCTTTTAATGCGCCTATTTATCTCTTTTTTGACGTTATTCAATTCATATTGTTAGAAAAATAATGCTTGAATTTAGTGATTTAGCTGAGCACATAATGTTAGGAGCACAGATTGAAGAGATAGAAAGAGTGGAATGTTCATTCTTTGAAAATTGTCGCACAATGATGTCCCATGGCTTGGTGAGTACCACAGAACTGCGCTTTCAGAAGAAATTGTAGTATAGTTTGAAAACCCAGGCTTTAGAATCAGAGACGTTGATATTTTTGCAGAATGTCTGAGGCATCCACCGAGAACCGCTGACCGGCTAGCAATAAAGAAGGTGAGACACACAGAGCCTCAATATACTTTTGCGCTATATTCCTACAGGTCAAGCTCAACAGCCCTCACTTTAGTGTTCACTATTATGTGTCGCACTTGCGTGTGTAAGCAGTCATAATATAAATTTTAAGGTACCTCTGCATCTGCAAACTTTTCATCAAAACAGGCCCCTAAACCATCTTATAGCTAGCCATTGCAATCATTATTTGCACTGTGGTTTGAAAAAAAAAGGTTCTTGCAATTTCAAAAAACAACTCAGCACACACAAAATTCTGTCTAAAGAACCACATTGAATGTATCTCGGAGATCACATTTTGATGTAGCCAGTGTTCGTGCTTTATAAACTTTTTGTACGACCTTTGAGGTAAATATGTATAGCAGCACGTACAAAATTGAAAAGATGACAAGGATCAAGTAAGTAGTGGTGTTTTACTGCCCCTTCAAATTGCAAGTGACCAATACACCTTATGCATCATTATACAGATGCTCTGCATTGAAGATTCAAAGCCTCCTGTCAAGCTGCTTGGTCATTGGTTTTCACGTTTCCAAGCAAGCAAGTTAATAGGTAGCTATATTCAGGTACAAGTACACACGTATGCAGCTAATTTGTTTCTTTGCTTTACTTTCCTACATACAGATACAATGAAAAGTTGCAATGCAATTGATCAAGAAGCTACGAAATACAAAAGTATACTATATTTGATTTAGGAGGCAAAAGAGAACTGTAGGTGACCTGAAAATACGTACTTTATGAGAACAATGACCTAAATATCATCATATTGTAACGTGATTTCGGCTGATGGTAACAGGTCATACAGAGACATACCGAAAATTGGCACCTCAAAGTGAAACTGAAGAGGTTGACGTTGGTGATGAGCTGTGCGGTGGCTGCGGACAGTCTAGTGTTATTTCCACGTAACATTTTGGCAGAGGGGCCAGGTTCGTTGCTTTATTCTTGCTCATTCAAGACTGACTTAGCTGCCGAAGCTTCCTCATGCTCTGGTGTGATTTGCTTCTCTGCCTGGTGCTCCTCCTGGCGGTCGTCCTGCTCATTTATCTCTTCCTTCGCTAGCTCCGACTGGGCCTTAGATTCAGATTCCAGCATGACAAGCTGAACCCTTGCGTGGCTCCTCGAGAGTCTTTTGCATCACGTGATCAGTTTGTTCAGCCAACTTTTCTTTCTTTGGTTCGACAGTTACTCCAGAAGGACCAACACTATGTGAAGCTGCTGACCTGGCTTCATCATGGCTGTCTACTTCGTTAAATATAGTGTAGGCCAATTGGTTTGTCTAGACCTTGTCATGTTCTGTATGCTAACTGGCAGGCTTAAACTTCTTTGAAGCTGCTTCATTGCGTTTGTCAACCTTCTGTCGTTTATAGTGACCCAGGGTGGTGCAATGCCGAGGCTTGAGTTCCGCCTTTTTTAACAACTTGCACAATGTACAATAGAGGCCACGCACTTCACCTAAAGGTATTCTTCACCCAAAGTTCCATCTGACCCAACCATCAGTATATCTTCTTCTAATTTGACATTCTTCAGGTGCACTACACCAGCACATTGGAGGTCATAGTGCTCGCGAGTACCGAATGTCGTGCTGCAGGAATGACACTTGGGATACCTATCATCCCTCTTCTTCTTGTGCTCATCCAGCTTCCTGTGGTCGAAAACGTGGCCTGCAAAGTAGGCTTCGCCCACCGTGCACCAGCGATATTTCTGGCCACCCTTTCTAATCTTTGCTCTTGTGGACCCCTTTTAGCGACCCGGCTTCCAGTTTGTTCCTTCACAACAGCTCCTTTAGTTGTACTTTTGGTGTGTGAATCCTTCGATGCTGATTGCTTGGCAATCGGCTTGGCAGGTACACCAGTGGATGTTGAAGTGCCTTCTTCGTTTGCCGCATCACTTTGCTGTCTATAACCTCCACCTTCCTGATCCGCTGCTTCAGTAGCGTGTCCTTCCCCAGTGCTGCGCTGCTCTTATCCTTGAGCTGTTTTATCCCCCTCTACGGTGTTATCCGTGGTTGGCTCAGCAGGATCGTAGAGGTCGTCAACCTGCGTTATGCCAGAGGCCTCTCTTGCTTCATTCTCCACCGTAGCAGTCTCTCCTTCGGAAATGTTTTGCTTGTTGGTCTGCTCTTGGTCTTTTTTGTGCCATCACAATGTCGTGCTGCTCTCTTCGAAGCCACAGATCACGACTGCTCGCCACAGTGACCGGGGGGCTTGCGGTCGCCACGGCAATCGCTACCTTAGCTATTCACAATTTCCGTGTTGTCAATGTATCCATGACGTGGCCAGTAGCAGTCCGGCTAATCATAAGGTCGTTTAAAATTTGATTGAGAGAAAACGTTGCCTCGGAACCGCATCGTGTCGTGTGCCATGTCCATAAAGGACAGGTTAGCCTGCGGTGGCCACATGAGGCCACAATTCATCATAGGGTGCAATGTGCTGGCCAATGCCCGAATGGCGGCATTCCATTATGCCAAGGGCTATCGGGAACGTGTCTTCTTGACATAATTCAGCACACAGAAGCTTGATCCGAGATCGAGTGCTGATGACGGTCGACTTGGTCAGTCTCCAGCGCAGGACAACCGCTGCACACCACACCAGAAAACACATCCACACTGTGACGTGCGGTAATTATGTAACAATATCTTACCTAATTAAACAACTCTATTGCATATTAGTAATTGTACGGAAAGAGCAGTAAACATATGTGTATATATTTCGTAACATTGTACGATACTAGCATAGCTTCTATAATTTACTTTGTAAGAAAGAAAGAAAATGTTTCAGAGCTTTAGGAGAGTTTGCCAAAATAATAATTCTCCTTGTGAGTGTGTTGCAGCTTCTTATTCGTGTGAACTGTGGTGTATGTTTTCTTTATACAATAATACATAGCGCGAGATTAAATCGGCCTGCAGTTGCAATTCTAGTCGAGCGCGAGGACAAAAATATATGGGCGAACTGAGTTGATTATTGAATATGAGGACTTTATTAATGCACATTGACTCAGCTGTCACAAGCCTTTAAATGATAATATGCCATATTGGCTTCACAACGGGGCCATAAGATAGTAATACCTTGAATGGCACATAATTTCAAATGTTTTAGGAGTTTGATAACCTGAATGAATAAGATTTATATACCCATCCCCAAGACTTGATACAATACCGCAAGTGACTTTCAATAAAAGCGAAATACACAAGTCGCACAATTCGTATACCAAGGCACTCACGGGATAATGTTAAAGCCTAACCAGCAGACGCTAACCTAGAGTATACGCTTTTAATGTGTTTTTCCCGTTGTAGCTGTTTGTCAAAAAGCACTCCAACGTATTTCTAAGAGTCAACCTATTCTAAAGAAATGTTATTTATCTGAATATTTAAAGGTGCGGTATCTACTATCTTGAAACGTGACGTAAAGACTATTTTCTTTCTTTGTATTGATTGTTAATTCATTAATTGGAACCAGTCTAGTTTATTTTGAATTTTAAGTTTATCTTCTGTTTAGGTTTTGTAATAATATTAGCAGTTAGCATAATGCATGGGTCATCTGCATACATCAATAATTTTGTACACTGAATTATTTGTTGTTGGTCATTTATATATAAAGAAAAAAGAAAAGGCTTTAATGTAGAGCCTTGTGGAACCCTAGAAACAATATTTTGTCTTGATGTTATGTTAATAATTGTCAGGACTTCAAATTGATCTTCCATGAAAATTGATCAAAAATCAAACGTTTACCACAGAATCCACAATGTTTAAGCGTGTCTAATTATATACATTGATCCAATGTATCAAAGGCTTATTTTCAAGAAAGATGACAGCTAGTAGTTTGTGGAGACCAAAGGCCATATTTATCTTTTGTGATAACGTGATAACAGGGGTTCCTGTTGAAAAACGTGGTCCAAACTTATGTTGCCGGTGACAGGGCACATTGTACTCATGTAGAATCATTTTCATCTGAATGGAATCGGTTTTTTGAAAAATATTATAATTATGCCTAACACAGACACTGGTCTATAATTTGCAGGGTCAGCTTGATCACTCTCTGTATGAATGAGAGTGACTTAAGCAATTTTAAGAGAGGCCGGACGCTCTGCCTGCACAATTGAATTATTGAATGGACGATATAGAACTGGTCCTAAAATATGAGTGCTTTCAATAATTAACTTTACAGAAATGCTGTCGGGCCCAGGCGTTTTATAATTGGTTTACTTAATACAGCTGAAACTAGGTCACAGACTTAAGTCACACTTACGATAAATCAATTTACAACTGATTTCGGAGTTAGAATTACTTCATTCAAGTGAGGTAATTGCCATTGCTGAGCAGACGGTGGTGAAATACATGTTGAAATATACTGTGGCCGTATCTACAGTGTGTGTATGCGACACCATTTTCTGACTTTTTTCCATGTAAATTCATTTAAAATTCGTCACAGCTGTTTTGAATCACAAGCTGCTTGAACTCACTCAGGCTCACCCATGAAATATATTTTGCCTTTGAGACTCCCTCGTTGTCGAGCTCACAAAAATATCACTCACTTGCACTCGCCCAAACTTGTGGCTGTATTTGAGTCGGAGTGTGCCAACTCATGATTTTCTACCGTTTATTTGGATTTTTCAATCATGGTATCAGTGCTCCTTAACACCAATATATCATGTATTCGAATCTTTACTATACAGTGTGTGATCTCGCACAATCAAGTAAAGAATATCAATTGTATTAGTATTGTAAAGTATAAGTAGGCTTTAAAAAGGGTCTTGAATATTATCTTGATAAAAAAACTTCTTAAGAAATAGATTCCGGGGGTGTGAGGGGTTACAACGTACCTATCATAATCTTCTCCCCAATACATGTAGCCTCTAATGAATATGTGTGGAGGAACATTAGGCTTGCGCTGGCCCACCAACAACTCCGGGCTCTCTAAGCAGACGCACTTTGGGTCATTGTCCAAAAGGCTCTGAGAGAGAGCAATGTAGCACCAACGCCAACATTTGTCGGTCTCTATACAGCATGCAGCCTCCCTAATAGAATGAATGGTTTATTGAAGTTGGAGGGGAATCTACCCGCTACTGGTAATTGGTAACTTTGAGAAACGCAGCACACAAGAAATGAACATTGGTTTGATAAATGTCTGGAAACATCTGTACAATTTTCAATCCGCAGAGCACTTCAATGCTTCAAGAAAAAGCACCGATACAAACAATTATCTCATATTAACGAATCTCGATAGTTGCAGAGTGTGAAGAGGTGTAGAATGCCTTGCTGTGGAGGAGCAGTGGTAGAAAGCAAAGCTAAAATTTTTCAGGAGACGCAAGTTTGATCGCGGCAGCACGTGCAGTGTTTAAATGCGGGAGAAATGCCTCAACACCGTTGTGCACGTAATTTCAGGCCACTGCAAATATTCCGCGGTAGTAGGAATTTCTCAGAACACCTCTCAGCGGCGAAGTTCTTTGGCGGACTACAGCACCACGAACAAAACAAAACCAGTACTCTAGAAATTGCAACAATGCAAAAATAAACCGGTATTTTGCTACTGAAACTAGGATAACCCACGTGTCAAATCGCGTGTATACACATTAAGTTGCGCTGAGCTAGGTCAGGTTTCCTGTAACGTTCATGGTTTCTCACGTGTTTTCAGTTTGCTTCATGTCAAAACAGGCAAGGCATGCTCCCACGCTTTTAACCGAAACGAAGCCCCGCCTTCAGGCTCTTGTCCGCCTGTGTCGATAAGCTTCGATGCGTGGCCGCATCACTAGCGCTGGTGCCCCACAGATTGATTGATTGATATCTGGGATTTACCGTCTCAAACCCACTATATGATTATGAGAGACGCCGTGGTGGAGGGCTCCGGAAATTTAGACCACCTGGGGTTCTTTAACGTGCACCCAAATCTGAGCACACAGGCCTACGACATTTCTGCCTCCATCGTAAACACAGCCGCCGCAGCCGGGATTCGAACCCGCGCCCTGCGGGTCAGCAGCCGAATACCTTAGCTACTAGACCACCGCGGTGGGGCGACTGGTGCCCCGCAGAACAAAACCACTTGGAGCGGTGTTCGTACAAAGAGTGTACGAACCTGTACATGTTCAGCATGTCGTCGATGGTTTCGTTTAGGCATTCGGTAAGGCCATTGGTCTAGGGGTTGTACGCTGTCGTACGGCGGTGACTTGTCTTCGTGTGTGCCAAAATCACTTGTGTATGGGCCTTAGTACATGCCGTACCTGTGTCAGTGATTTGGACCTCCAGTTTGCCGTGACGAAAGACGATGTTTTTCGACGAACAATTTGACTCGCTCAGATGCACTATTTTGGGCAGAGCTTTTGTCTCGGCGTAGCGGGTAGAGTAGTCGGTAGCTAAGACGATCTATTTGTTTCCGACAGCCGACATCGAGAATGGCCCAATAAGTACATATCGATTTTCTGGATCGGTGGGCGAGGTGGTTAGGTGGGCTGCAGAAGTTTTACTGGCTTTATCGGCAGTATATTGCGCTACTGGCAGTCCCAGCATGTCTTTACGTATTGAGCGACGTCACCGGCAGGGCGTGGCCAGTAGCGTTTTTTTTTTGTATTCTAGCTAGTGTGCGGAAAAAAACCAAGGGGGCCAGCCGCTGATTTGTCGTGCAGGCCTTGCATAATTTCTGCTCTCATGGCCAAAGCTACAGCGATAAGGTAGCTGGATAAGGTAGTTCTGCTTTACGAGGATGTTGTTCAAGGACAATGACGCTCGTCCAAGCCTCAACATTTTGCGACGACAATGGTCTGGCCCTCGATGTATTCCATTCAGCCTTTTAAGTTCCGGGTCAGCTCACTGTCACTTGGAAAAGTCGTTGTCACTTATGGTTCTCAAGAAGTACTCATTATCCTTTTCGCCCATGGTGGGGGATTGACGGGGTCACAAGACAGGCAGTCGGCGTCGGTGTTTCCTTCCAAACATGTGTACGACGGTAATGTCAAATCCTTGAAGTCTTGGGCTCCATTGTGCGAGGTGACCGGAAGAGTTGTTCAAGTTAGCTAGCCAACATATGGCGTGGTGGTTGCTCACGACTTTGCAGGCTTGCCGTAGAGAATAGGGCGAAATTGTTACGCCTTGGATAGCGACCAGCTAGCATAATTGGTATTTATTTCCAGGCTGTCGGTCTTTTGCACAAGGATGATGCCGAGTCCTATGCAACTTCATTGTGCATTCCTCATCTTTATTTTTGCCCTTTTTCTCACTAGTTTGAAAATTCGGCAGACCACACGTACCTGAAAATTGACGTTTTGCAAAGCGTGCGGAGAGGAGGTGACCGTGTTGCAATTTTTATTGAGCGACACGTCATAAAATGACGCCAAATATATGTACGAATGTGTCACGCGCAGTTGTATGCTGATAAGTTGCAGAAATTTGTATAGCCAGTTCTTGGCGCTGGCACAACGATTCCACCTGGAACATGCGCATTAGCAACACCAGAAGCAGATATAAAGCACTGATGCTCGCGAGCATGCTGGCCTTGGACACTGCTACATAAGTCAACTTCAGCGCATGGCAAATAACCACAATTGATGTTAACCCCACGTGACGGCAGTATGAAAGGACTACATAGGTAATGTTTATAAAATTTGGTAGGCAGCACTGTAACCATTATCGATGTTTCCCAAAGATTAGCGTCTATTTAAAAAAGTAGTTCCGAGACCTGGCGTAGCTTTGTGGTAAAATGCTTCATTGCCATGCAGACTGCTTGGGTCTACTCCAGCTGGGACCCTGACATTTACCTTTGCACTCGACGGGTCAACATGACCGCTGTCGGATATTTCTTGAAGTTCACGCGTAAAATTTTCCCATTTGCTTTCTCGTCATTTACGGGTAGATATTGAGTGTCAATCACTTGTGGAACATGCCCGCATACCAGCGGCACATACCCTCGCGTTGGCATGTGCCACTGCCCGGTGGGAACTGTTTGACGACGTACGCTACGGGATTGTGACATTATTCATGTCTTGAGCAGCACAACATATTCGTAAAACCGTCAGACCCTCCGATGCTTATTTTGGTTCACACCAAGTTAAGGAGGTGACTAGAAGAGCACTCAAGCGTAAGCGGCTACATAGATAGATAGATAGATAGATAGATAGACTCAAAGTCGCCGTAGTTCGCTAAGAAGTGCTTCGCACATAAAAAAACGTGAGCTAACAAATTAACACTATTTTGTCAGAACCACCCTGTTCTTGGCCGATCCCCTAACGTGAGTGTGTGCCACAGTTTCCAGGTTCTTCTTCTCTTTCTTCTTTTTTTCCTTCCTTCCGTCCTTCCTTACTTCTTTCCTTCGCTCTCTCCTTTCTTTCTTCCTTCCTTCCTTGCTTTCGGACGTGTCAACTCCGTTCCTGAAAGACAGGCTAAAAATAGCCCGTGGACCTCAAGGTACACTACATGGCACCAAAACCCACGCGATATTCCACACGACACTGACCTTATCGATTCCTGGTGTCGCACGGTGACCACTCCACTTTCGGCGAAAAGTTCTCGGCTGTTGACTGAACTGTAGAACGGCTACTCTGACGACGCAAGCGCCTACGCTCGCAAGAGGATGCCATCGTACAGGCAGCGGAAGGACTCCTACAGAATCAAGAGATCTCTATCGTCGCAGGTCAGCATTTTAATCTTTCGAATTATGGAGATGTAAAATCAATTGAAAAAATTCATGGAAGCATTCTAGATGAGAAGACAGAGAAGCTGATCGAGGCAAAGGTGATAGAAGCGAGCACATTGGGGGACAAGATTTTCACGCTGACGTCAGTGGTTCGCTTTGCTATTTAGAAAGAACTTACGTGATAAGTCACGCAACCGACGATTAGACAAGCTTCCACGGGTGTTCAGTCGCGACTACAGTGACTAAAACTACAGAATAGCGATTGCCGTCGAATGCAACAGCATGAATTTTGAATGCCGTTCTCGAAAGCAGTGCATAACATTGACGATTTTCGCGCTGCTGACAAGTGTAAATACTTTTGGAAGCTTGTCACTGAACCTGCCGCTGCAGCCATACCTGGGTTTTGAGACTCGGGAAAATCCTACGAAGTAGCAGTGGACACCACTGAGCGACGTTTCGGAGACGAGAGGATTTTCGTACACCAACATCATCGAAGCTTCTTAGATCTCCAGCCAGTCTTCTCAACCTTAACATCACAAAACTTCGAGACCTCTACGACGAAATACAAGTAGATATCAGAAGTTTCAAAGCGCTTAGAACAAGCCCTTATACATACTGCTGAATGCTTCTGGAGATTCTCTTGTGAGTCTAGCCAGCAGACTTGGTACACAAGTATTATGAGCTTCAAAATCCGATGAGAACGATCGCTGCAGTAATAATGACGCCAACGCGAGGAGAACCGAAAACACGACGAAGAAAGCAGAGAAAGAGCTAAAAAAACTTCTAGAGTACTTCAAACATCCAGTTCACTGCCGATAAAGTCTGGCGTCATATACGCACCCGGAAATACAAGTGCTCGATCAGAAAGCTGCAGCGATACCACGGTGAGACAAACAACCTGTCTTATGATCAGCAACAGTTCTATTAAGTGTGTCGGGGAAGCCTCACCTCTGGCTGTTTTCAAAGTCATCTAAGCATCGCACCGAAGTCTGCGAAAACGAAGTATGGTTAGTTGGGCAGGCAAGTAGATCATTCTCGCTAAAGCAGCGTAATGTTTTCGATGTCTCAAGCAAGGTCACACCATTAGGAACTGTAGAGGAAGACAAATATGTCATGGATACTTCTGACTTCATTTCATTTCATTCCATTTCATTTCATTTCATTTATTTTCTCTCAATGCACAAGGCTTTACAGAGAAGAGTGGTGGGAAAAAAAGTAACAATCTGCACAAACAAATGGAGCATGTTTAAAAAGGGTATGCGTTTATGGTACTCTTGAAGTTGGCCGGGTCAGTGATGGATGCGATGGAAGCAGGAAGGTGATTCCAGTCCGTGCTTGTTTTGGGCACGAATGAATTAAAATGGAGGTTCGTACGGCTAATGCAACAGCATGAATTTTGAATGCCGTTCTCGAAAGCAGTGCATAACATTGACGATTTTCGCGCTGCTGACAAGTGTAAATACTTTTGGAAGCTTGTCACTGAACCTGCCGCTGCAGCCATACCTGGGTTTTGAGACTCGGGAAAATCCTACGAAGTAGCAGTGGACACCACTGAGCGAGGTTTCGGAGACGAGAGGATTTTCGTACACCAACATCATCGAAGCTTCTTAGATCTCCAGCCAGTCTTCTCAACCTTAACATCACAAAACTTCGAGACCTCTACGACGAAATACAAGTAGATATCAGAAGTTTCAAAGCGCTTAGAACAAGCCCTTATACATACTGCTGAATGCTTCTGGAGATTCTCTTGTGAGTCTAGCCAGCAGACTTGGTACACAAGTATTATGAGCTTCAAAATCCGATGAGAACGATCGCTGCAGTAATAATGACGCCAACGCGAGGAGAACCGAAAACACGACGAAGAAAGCAGAGAAAGAGCTAAAAAAACTTCTAGAGTACTTCAAACATCCAGTTCACTGCCGATAAAGTCTGGCGTCATATACGCACCCGGAAATACAAGTGCTCGATCAGAAAGCTGCAGCGATACCACGGTGAGACAAACAACCTGTCTTATGATCAGCAACAGTTCTATTAAGTGTGTCGGGGAAGCCTCACCTCTGGCTGTTTTCAAAGTCATCTAAGCATCGCACCGAAGTCTGCGAAAACGAAGTATGGTTAGTTGGGCAGGCAAGTAGATCATTCTCGCTAAAGCAGCGTAATGTTTTCGATGTCTCAAGCAAGGTCACACCATTAGGAACTGTAGAGGAAGACAAATATGTCATGGATACTTCTGACTTCATTTCATTTCATTCCATTTCATTTCATTTCATTTATTTTCTCTCAATGCACAAGGCTTTACAGAGAAGAGTGGTGGGAAAAAAAGTAACAATCTGCACAAACAAATGGAGCATGTTTAAAAAGGGTATGCGTTTATGGTACTCTTGAAGTTGGCCGGGTCAGTGATGGATGCGATGGAAGCAGGAAGGTGATTCCAGTCCGTGCTTGTTTTGGGCACGAATGAATTAAAATGGAGGTTCGTACGGCTGCTTGTAATTCCATCTTTGAAGTGTTGATCGCTGCGGGATGAAATGTAGAATGGCGGCAAAAAAAAAAAGGAATTACTCAGTGAGTGCATGGTATGGTACAACTTGTGGAAGAGGCACAAGCGCGAGATTTTGCGGCGAGATGATAGGCTAGGTAGATTTAAGGTTGACTTCATATGGGTTACGCTTGCTGTACGGGAATAGTTCGACAAAATGAAACGAGCGGCGCGATTTTCAATTGCTTCGATGCTACTGATATGGATGTTTACGCGGGGATCCCATACAGATGATGAATATTCTAGCGTTGGTCAGACTAATGTTTTATAGAGCAGAAGTTTCAGTTGCATCGGGGCAAGGGAGAAGTTACGGCGTAAATAACCAAGTGTGCGGTTAGCAATGTTTTTAATAAGGTCAATGTGAGACTGTCAGGAAAGGTTGTCAGAAATGGTAACGCCAAGGTACTTGTAAGAGCTAACTTTAGTAAGGGGAGAATTATTAAGTACGTAGTTAGTGAAATGTTACATGTTCGACGTAAAACTCTCATTACCGTGCATTTAGTAACATTAAGTTTCATTAGCCAAGTATCGCACCAAGATAAAACATTCTCTAAGTCACCCTGAAGGGCAAGGTGGTCAGAAGGGGTTTTAACTTCGCGGTAAATAACACAATCATTGGCGAAAAGTTTAATAGAAGAAGAGATGTTATGTGGCAAATCGTTAATGTAAATAAGGAAGAGTAGTGGGCCAAGAACGGATCCTTGGGGGACGCCAGAGGTTACGGGTGAGAGGGGGGAGTTAGATTCATTCGCAGTTACAAATTGGGAGCAGTTTATTAAAAAGCATTCAATTCATTTTAATATGTTGGCATCAAGATTAAGTTTGCTTAGTTTTAGCAGTAGCAGTTTAGGGCATACAGTGTCAAAAGCTTTAGCAAAGTCGAGAAAGATACAGTCAACAAGAGAAGAAGCGTCAATGGCAAGAAAAAGGTCATTAGTAAAGCAGAGAAGTTGGGTCTCAAACGAGTACTGTTTTCGGAATCCATGCTGGTGATCACTAAGGAACGAGTTGTTTTCTAAAAAAGTGATTATGTGGGAGTAGATGACGTGTTCCATGAGCTTACACGGTATACTTGTTAACGATATGGGCCTGTAATTGTGGGGGTTATGAACGTCACCTGATTTGTGAAGAGGAACCACCTTTCCCACTTTCTAGTCGCCCGGGGGGCAATGACATTCCAAAGACTGTGTGAAAAGCTTACATAAAATGACAGATGAGTAAACAGAGGTATTATGCCAAAACTTTGCACAGATCCCGTCTTCACGTGGAGCACTGGCTAATTTCATGTTTTCTATCAATTTTTGTATGCCGACACAGTCAAATAAAAGGGGTTCCATGGGAACAAAGTTGTGGGTGGGGGTATCGAAAAAGGAAAGTGCTGTAGGTTTAACAAAGCATGATGAAAACACAGAGCTTAAAATGACACAACACTCTTCTTTTGGTGCACGGCTGTTATCATCATGGATTAATTCTATCGCCTTTTTTTCATTTCCCCTAATCATTTGCCAAAATTTCTGTGGGTTAGTTGCAAGCAGGGAGGGAAGCGTTTGTTGATAATAATTTTCTTTTGCAACGGATAATACGCGAGTGCACTTGTCAGCTGCGTGATGATAAGCGGGCGAACTTTCCGTGTTTTTAGTTAGCTTTGCCCTTCGAAAAATTCGTTTCTTTTTATTCAGCAGTCATTTTAGTGTAAGCGTGAACCAAGGGGATTTTGCGTTTTGCCTAATTCTGTGGAGTAGAATAAAACGATTGGTAAGTTCTGCTACCTTCTGCTTAAACAAATTCCAGTTTTGTTGCATGGACTTTTCCAGAAATTGCGAAAAGTAATCGTTTAGGAAAAGCTGAAGCTCATTATTATTCGAAACATAGTCGGCTCTTTTGTAGTCCCTAAAAACTTTTGAGCTATGATTTCTTTTAGTTGTTTTAGTCATGTTAAAATGAATAGCTAGATGATCGCTTACGCCCGGAATAACTGATAGGGATTTAATTAGGTCGGGATGCGTGGTCAGCACCAAGTCTAGAACTGAGGAGGTGGACAAGGTAATGTGGGTTGGAGCGTTAACCAGCTGGGTAAGGTTAAAGTCTGAACACACATCAAGAAAGGCAGCACTATCAGCAGAAGTTGATGAAAAAATTGGGAAAGGGGGACACTACGAAACATTAGGGAAGTTAAAGTCGCCTAGGAGAAACATAAGCGCAGCCGGAAACCTTACTCGCAACTTATTTAGTACATCGTGTAATTCAATTGCGAAACCGGTAGTAAGGTTAGGAGGCCGGTAGCAGCCACAAACAACGATATCTTTTTGGTTAATGCAAACACACGCGACAACAATTTCAAGCGGTGAAACAACAGGCACGCTGAACGAGCTACTCTCGTCGCTAATGGCAATCAATACGCCACCCCCGCACCTCGTACCCCGGTCACAGTGGTAGAATTTAAACTTTTTTGAAATGGTAAATAATCGTTAATTTCAATTTCCGTGGACAGCCAAGTTTCAGTTAGTGCGACGACATCAGCTAGACATGTATCTATTAGCGCAGATAGGGCATCACGCTTGTTAGTAACACTTCGAGAATTAAATAGCAAAAAAGAAAATTCGTGAGCTCGGAAACGCTTATCTAGCTATCGATGTGAAGGAGGAACGCTGGCCCCTGCGCATTCTTCATTGCTTACTTCGGGAGAAACGCGTTACCTTCATGTGTGACACGGACTTAAAGAAAAGGATAAACGGCGCATCTATGACGAATGTCATCCTTCACCCTGAACAAGTGAGCCCTACAATTCTACTACCATCCTTGACGGCCAGAACTGCCGAAACAATGTTTTCAATGAACTACAGAGTACGATTCGGCGAAAAAAGTCAGAGAAGCTTCATCACCACTCAAGAATCACGGCAACTTGGTTGTCAACTGTTGGAAGAAGAAAATGTGACCGTTGGAGTGTTTGGAGGTCGCAAGAGAAAGAAAAGAATGGGAAGAGCCCGTGCAAGCGTCTTCAGAAACTGCGGAGGCGATAGATTTCATAGCCGTAGAAGTGTAGTGCGTCTGTAGCAAGCTCATTCCAAATCTAGACGATGAAGTCACAAGAAAGATGAAGGAAATATGGTTGGACAGGCGAGCCCTTTGTGAAAAAGGAGAAATCAACAATTTTATTTTTTTCCTTGTCGGTATTTTAAAGTCACCAGTCACAGGCGTCTTGTGAATGGTTACTTGAGAAACGTGTGTAACAGATAGAAATAAACTCGGATGGACTGTGCAAGGTCCACTACGTGTCTCTCAAAAAATAACTCACTGCTCAACTGCCGTAGTACACCTAACCTGCATCAAAAACGCACTGTTTTGGATATTCTTGAAGGAATTAGGAATACGGAGAGCGTGCGTATCAGAACGGATAAAGATGATGTGCAGGGCAGCGGACTCAAACAAGAACGTTTCAAAAGAAATTGCACGAAAGTGGATGGCTGCTATAAATTTGGACAATGCCCTGAAAGTTTTAAGGAAAAGTTCGACAAAGACAGCAGTCACCTATTGTTGAACTGTACAATGATTACATTGTACCGTGAAGCCGTGGCCTAGCACCAAATTCGACAAGGGTACGCAACCTCGTGAGACGTTTCCAATCAAGCAAAGAAAATACAATCGAATTACTGACCGAAGGCGTACGTAAGAAAAAAAGTGATGCACGTAGAACCATAATCAACGTAGAACCACAGCTGCAACGAACGATGGATATGGAATGGTTCTGTTTTGGCTTTAGATTTCTACCGTCTAGAGCGTGCTTGAGAGAATGCAACAAAACATTATGAAAGCTGACGTCATCGTATGAGCTTTCGGCTGAACCTTAAAAGACTGGACACTACTACAAATGTCTAAAAACATTTCATCGACAACTTGGCACGCTTTCAGCAAGTAATATTTGCTCAGCCAAATTAAGTTTATCTGTGGCTTCACTTTTACTAGGGCAGACGGTCTCATGTAATGTATGCTCTGGTTCTGTTCGTCTGCCGGTGGGTGAAAAGTCAGCCGTCGTGTTCCGATTGTATATACAAGCGGATAGTCACCCAAAATTTGGAAGCTGAGTGACGCCTCCTGCTGGTTGGGGAAAGATGTTAAAACTTCGTCTTAGTCGGCTAAGCAAAGGACGCTCATCATCACCTTCAGTGCTCCTCATGGGCTGCCGCTCGCTCAAGGCCACAATGTAATCAGTCCTTCTTCACTTGTTCGATAGAAAGAGCGTTTGTTTAGGACTTGCAGTCTCTCGTTCCTGAATGACAACCTGGTAGCCGGCGAACCTTGGGGTTAACCACAAATAACTCAAATTAGTTCCTCATAATAGAATATGATCGGATTTTTCTCCAAAATCTTAATTTAAATCCCTCAAGTTTTCCCACAAAAAGAAAATTTTTTCGTAAATGCACAAACATTTAACATAACGGCAACAGATGCTTCCATGAATGAGCAAATGACAGGAATAGAAATACTCTCCCATTCACCTGGTTGATAATTCGCTGTGAAGCTTTTCGATTTGACGCTGGATTTTGAAGCTAAGCTCATGGCTGTCATTACGGCATTGCGAAAACCTCCGACTAGTGAGAACAGGGCAGTAGCAATACCTGATTTACTCTCAATATGCACAGCTCTTATAACTTCACATTACTCTCGTGCCCTCAAGACGTCACGATTTTTCTTACCATCTCAGCCAAATCACTTAATAATTATTACGGGTTTCAGGACACTGTGAGCTGAAATTAATAAATTGCCAATGCTTTAGCGCACGCATCATTAGATCTTTCATTAGTTCACTTTCTTTCAGTGCTACGATACTTGACCACAATCTAGTATAAAAATTAGGAATTCACAGAGATAGGGTCGAAGCAATCACAACGTAGAACTTGGGCAAGTCGCGTTGAAGCTTTCAATGGAAGTAAAATGGGAGTCAGTCTCGACACTCAGACTATATAATCCCTAGATTTTGATGTCGTGTCCCACCCCCATAAAACTTATCCTAACGTGCACAGGGCCGATCTGACGAAGTCGCCCTCTGCTACTTTTGCGGAGAATTAGTCAATATTGCACACTACTTCTTGTCATGTCGAAGATATTCCATTATTAGTACACCAATTCTTATTGCGCTGCTTTCAAAAGTACGGAAGAAATGCTGTCGGGTTTGCTGCCTTATGTTTGGTACGCTTATGCTTGATGTCGTGTGTGGCTTCATTATACCTACTGAAGGAGTGCCATTTTATACTTGCATTAGAAGTATTGAAGACGCTAAATGCTGCACCTTTAACAGGTGAACACGATAGCGATGTCCTGTTTCTAGTGCGTACTGCAAACACTTAGTTCATGAAACCTTTTTAAGCTTGCTATGCACCACTACGTGGCCTTACGTTAATAGGCGTAGTAGCGTGCATGCCTTTCTAGTCAGCACCCGGCTTTCAACTACGAAGTCATTATGAATCCTGGCTACGAAGCAGAGATTCGATGCCACGATTAGCGGGTCAGCAGCCGAGTGCCTTAGTCACTAGACCACAGGGCTAGGGCCCTCCATTTTTATTGGGAGGAAGCTCTTTACACTGTATTTCCAAGCAGACGCGTAAGTGTGTTGTAGAACACCTACTTGCCCCGCAAATTAGATGGGTTTCTCCTCACTAGAAGGCAGACATATTTATTACTTACTTTATTGGGAACACCTACTTGCCACGCAAATTACATAAGTTTGCTCGTCACTAGGAGGCAAACATCACTATTACTTCCTTATTTGGGAACACCAAATGTGGAATTTATAGGTGTTCCGTAAAATGTTATATGAATTGGCGCCTACCATCGAGACAGGCGGCAGTTCGTTCAAGTTTCGGATCACCCAGGGAAGTGTTTTGGAACCGTTGTTATTTCAAGTTTATAATATTGACTTGGCAGACTTAATTAATAATGACGTTTTCATTGAACTGTTCGCGAATGACTGCTTTGTTTTTAAAGAAATTAGTGCTCGAAACGATCGTGTACTGCTACAACAAATCCTACAGACTATTGGGGACTGGTGCATTTGATGGTACACGGAGTTAAACACAGAAAAAAGTGTACTTCTGCGTAATAAATGAAAGAAAATTCTTAGCACGTTCACTTACACTGTAAACCAGCGTGATATACAGGAAGGGGACAAACGTAGGTATCTGGGTGTAATTCTCAACAACGAACTCACCTGGTCAACACATATATCGGCTACTTGTACCTCTGCACTGCATAAGCTGTGCTTTCTCAAAAGAAAACTTAAAACCACACCACCTAGACTTAAGCTTCTATCATACAATACTTTCATCAGAACTAAATTAGAATATACTTCAATTGTATGGGACCCCAACAACAAAAGAGATGTGAAAGAACTAGAACGTGTCCAAAGAAAAGCGGTGTGCTTTATATTTATTAAGCATAGGAAGACTGACTCGCCTTCCTTACTAATGAAGCCACATAACATCTCATCGTTAGAATCGCGTAGAGAGGTCAGTAGGTTCATTTTTATTCACAAGTGTCTCACAGGAAATACAAATGTATATATTCCTGATTGTTTAAGTCCCCACTTAACTAGGAAAACTGGACGACCCACAGTAGGTCACTTGCCCCAATTTTCGCAAGTACAAAATTGTGTCAATACAGATTTTTTCCTAGAACTGTGTCCGAATGGAATGTCTTACCCCCCACCCCCCACTGTTGCTGATGCCAATGACTTTGTATGCGAACTGGAAATCTTGTATTGTGTCCCGTTATAGTACTAAATGTTTCTTTTACGTTTCCTTTTTCGTATTTATTTATTGTTGCTTGTTCGCTGTGTTTGCAATGTTTTTTATATTGTAATCATTGTATAACCCCTCCAGCATGGACCACACGGTGGTCTGCAGTATTGCTAAATAAAAATAATAATTTTCATATATCTTGAATTTTTGGTCCCCGACAAGTTATGGTTTTGCGCACAAATCCAATGCTGCCAGCCACAAAATTTCTACAAAACGAGCTTTTAACACTCTCGCGTTAATAAAAATGTCACATTTCATGTCACAGCAACGAGCTGTGTCAGAGGCAGTGCACAAAAAACGTAGGCTCTCCTAGTAGCTTTCGATCTTTTCGTGCCTAAAGAGTGCTGGCATTCATAAAAATGATTGCAAATAGCTGTATTTGTATTTCACGCGCCTAGCTTGATTTTACATGATTGACAAGTTTGGCCTGCAAAATGAATTGCAATTCACACGTTTGACTTTTTTCTTTTCCAGTCGATGTTCCGTACTTCAGTTATCTTCGGGTTAGAAAAAAATGAGTAAATTGAACTATTTTTTTGGGTCCCTTGAAGTTCACTCAAGTTGCAGCTCACTGTACCTGCTTTGTGACTATTTGAAATAAAGTAATCTTCCTATTTTGCACTCACACATTAGGAAAAAGTACATACTTCATTTACTTATCACTATCATGCGAGATAACTCACACATTCACAGCGACATCTTAATCTCGCATTACGGTGTAAGGAAATTCATACCAGCGGTGTTCTTGTAGACCGAGAATAGCACATAAAGAGGGCTGCAGCTATTGGACTGGACAGCAATGGGGAGATAGCTTGGCAATTCGCTATATTTTATGCCGCCGCGTGGTTGAACTTTCGCACGGTTGGCATAGTACGTTTGTGTTTAATTTATTTTATGTCACCTCATCGCCTTGAATTTCATTTGCCGTTCATAAAAGTCCACATGGAGCTCATAACTTCTTGTAGTCGCCCGTGCTGTTTATCGTCAGCGAGGAAACGGAGCAGTACGAAAGACGACCTGCGCACTGGTTTACGACGATAGTGACGCAAACGTGTTAGGGTAGCGGTTCCTAATGAAATGACGTGTATACGCTTGCCTCTGGCTGTCCAGGCGTTTCGTCGAATGCCTTTTCACGTGTGCTCGTCAAACCCACGCACATGGCCACCCTTTGCACAGTTAGTGTTCTACTCAGAAGTTGAAAGAAATATAAAGGTGAAACTTTCGTGACGTAAGTGGCACGGAAGAGAAAATAAAATCATGATTTTAGTTGGCGTGAATTGTGGCAGGAGTAAGAAATATGAAATGTATAGCAAAGCTCAGGAAACGGAATGAAACTGATTATACAAGCAAGCAGCGCCCTTTTCATTGCACCAGTTCACAAACTGTAGTTAGTTTTTACGGTCTTTTACTCCGAGTTTATAAACTATGTGGGCCTGAAAACGTCATGATATATATAGGCGCATAAGAGATGGTAAATATATGAGCCTACTCGGCCTAAATTATGGCAGCAGTCTGAGATGTGCACGAAGCTGGTAAGAATATTATAACTGAACGGTGTTAATTATAACCAAACGGCGCCCTCTTTTTCTTATTATTTCAAAGACTGCTGTCAGTTTTCCGGGCATCTTTCTTTTTAACTATATGTTCGTAGCTCCTTTTTTGGTACGTTCAGAACCTGCGAGTTTTGTTCATTTTGCTCCTGTGTATAGGTTGGCCAAAATTATGGATACTACTAAGACTTGCTAATGAAATATGTTTTGCACCTATGGTGAACTCTAACTCAAGTTTACCAAAATACTCCTGAACCGACCTCACTTGAACTCACAAACAGAAAAAAATTGCTAAGCCGGACTCACTTGGACTGAAGCTCACTAAATGTTACTAAACCTCAGGCTCGCAGATCGATCTGCGTCTCAGGGCACTTGAGTTAGTCAACTCATGAGTTAGTTAGCCTAGAATAAACTTCTATGAAGGTAGTGTCAATGCTCTTCAACTCTTTCCTGACCGCGAGAAATATGGTCGTTTTCGGGTAGTCAAGGAAAAATTATTTTTATGGTATCCCAAGTTTCTGATATCTACGTTTATGGTATCAAATTGTACAGTGATGAACTATCCTTCAAACAGTCAGTTTTAAACAACAGAATTATTAAGAATAGTACAAAAAATAATCATAAAATTGTAACAAGAAAAAAGTTATAAAACTATCAGCAATGCTCTGAAAAGAGTAACAACAAAAAAAATCAAAATATACACTTTAAGCACCAGGAACACAAGTATTTGTTCTCTAGCAAAAGAGTTTGTGTACATAGAATAACATTACATGAGGCGTCTGTCATGCCACCTAGCGAAGCAGTTTTCCGATGCGGTAAAGGCGGGTTTGTCGTGCATATTTCACGTCAAACGTGTTTTATGTTCTGTCTAATAACTTAAGCAGTCAAATGCAAAGTCGACATCTCTCACGAAGCGCCGCGCGGGACTGCGGAGTGCATTTCCAAGGTTCACTCCCGGCTGCCTGCGCGCACGAAAGTGCACTCACTGTGCGGCCACCAGCAAGGGGTCCCTCTCAAAGGATATGGTTATTTAAACACATTTATCAGCGCGAAAAAAAACGAAACTCTTAGAAAAAAAACACACACAGCGCTCTTTCTTCTCTAAAAGTCCCATTTTTGCACTGATAAATCTGTATAAATAATCGTGAACCAACTCGCCCTAGCAGCAGTTTTAGGATGTGATTACCAAGCGACTAAGAGACCTAACCTTCAGAACACAACGACGTCACTTTGACGCGCATCGGCCATAACGCAGCACGAGCACGAAGCTGAGCTCACCAGCGGACGGCCACTGATGTTCTGGAGTGGTTAGACGAACTTGGTCGTCCGTGTTGAAATCAGAAGTCTCGATGTTTCCTTCCGAGACTGCGCTGGTGCCATTTCAAGATCCCTGCCCAGATGCACGAGAATCCTTCAAATTTCGCCGTTTTCTTGAAGCGGTCACATGCGACAACGACGCCATCATTAAAGCTACGCACGCTCACATACACGTATAGTGATGCATTTAAATCCTCTCGCGTTTGAAAAAAGAGAAACACAAAAGCTAAACTGATAAAATGATTATCTGACCCGCAGTAGGTGCGATCGAATCCCGGCTGTCGTGGCTGCAATTACAATGGGGGCGAAAGTGCTGTAGGCCGGTGTGCTCAGATTTGTGTCCGCGTTAAAGAAGCCTAGGCGGTCGAAATTGCCGTAGCCCTCTAGTGCGGCGTCTCTCATAATCATATATGGCGATTTTGGGATCTCGAGCCCCACATATCCATCAATCAGTAAAACACTTGTCGTTTTAAACGCAATATAGCGCAGAGTGTTCACATGAGCTCGGAACGAGACCGATATGAAAGTTGTAAATATTATGACGACTCGGTTGTAATGAGGTTTATTGCCAGTGAACTCGGGAACGAACAGGCACAACAAACCCGAAGATGAAGCTTGCGTTCAAAGACGATGATGATTAATAACTGCTGCCCAGATGAAGATGAAGCGCATAATAGATGCCTATACTAATTCCCCCGACGTGTAAGTGGCCATTCTGGCTGCTGCGGGCGGGAAGTGAAGGGGACGAGGAACGTCGTGTGAAAAGCTTCGAGCAGAAAACGTGTACCATTTCGGTGTTGCGGTATCGGCAGCCAGTTGGCATGACAAGAGGCGTCACACGATAGTTGACAGTTGAAGTCTGCTCTAAAACTACATATGGGCCGATGAATCGAGGCTCGAACTTGTCGGACAGACCAGGTGTGTGACTCGGTGTCAATAGCAGCACCTCGTCACCCGGTCAGAATGATACCTCACAATAAGAAGTGTCGTTGAGGGCTTTACTTGTCTGTTGCGTAGCTTTCGTGTTCATACGAGCGTGCTGGCGGCAGAGGGCAAGGCGAGAAACATATTCTTCGCAAGAAGACGGTGATGGAGGGTCATTGGTGGTGAAGAAGGAAACGTCGATAAAGAAAGTAGGTGAACGACCGTAAACGAGATAAAACGGTAAGTATCTGGTTGTGCGCTGAACAGCGGTGTTGTGGACAAAAGTGAGGAACGGTAGGAGTTTATCCCAGTTTCTGCGATCTTGTTGAATGTACACGGCGATCATGTCAGCAAGGGTTCGATGTAATCTCTCAGTCAGACCATTTGTTTGAGCATGGTAGCCTGATGCCATCTTGTGTGAAGTAGCAGAAACGCGAACAACTTCACCTAAAAGCTGCGATAAGAACACTTTTCCACCGTCACTTAGAAGTACACGAGGAGCACCATGACGTAGAATTATGGCCTGAAGGACGAAGTCAGGAACTTCCAATGCTGAACCAGTAGCTACTGAAGTTGTCTCGGCGTAGCGTGTCAGATGGTCTACGGCGGTGACTATCCATCTATTTCCAGCGCCAGTATCAGGAAGAGGCCCATAAAGATCGACACCGACGGCCTCGAAAGGTGTTGTAGGTCACGTAATTGGCTGTAATTGACCAGCAGGAGGAGATTGCGGAAGTTTTCGAAGTTGGCACGAAGAGCAGTAACCCATGTACTTTGCTACGCTGGTAGAAAAGCCAGGCCAATAAAAGCGGCTTCGAATGCGATCGTATGTTTTGTGAAAGCCGAGATGGCCAGCAGTCAAATCATCATGAAAGGCCTTAGGTACATGATGTCGAAGAGCGCGTGGCGGAACAGCTACCCAGCGTTGACCGTCAGGATGATAAATGTGACGGTACAGCACACCGTTGCGAAGCTTTAAGTGCTCGAGTTGTCGAAGAAGCCGAGCACTGGGTGGACGCGTAGCTCCTAAGAGGTAATTTGTAATGCACCGACAGTACGGGTCAGCCTGCTGGCGAGAACTGAACGATTGGTCATCGTCGATTGGCTGCTTGGCTGCTGGTAGAGCGAGGCGAGCAAGGCAACAGAACTGGGAGTCACATTCACACTGGTGTCGTTGGAGATTGCAGCTGGAGTGTCGAACGAAGCCGTAGGTAGTGGGCAACGAGAAAGGGCGTCAGCGTCTTGATGTTTTTTTGCCAGATTTGTAAATAATCTCAAACAAATACTGATGTAAGCGTGAAATCCAACGACCAAAGCGTCCGGACAAGTTCATTGTAGAAAGCCAGCATAAGTCGTGGTAGTCCGTTGCAACGGTGAATAGACCGGTTGACTGGGCTAGTTGGTATGGCATACTTGGGTTTTAGCAGCGCGAAAAATGCACAAAAGACAAGAAAGGGACGAGACAAGCACTGACTTCCAACTAAAATTTTATTGACGGGAAGACCGTTAATATGCAATGGAGCACAAAGAGTGAAAAAAATGACGTATTTTAAGATACAAATTATCAACTAACGCCATGCCTGCTGCGCCTACCCTCGCATCTCAAGAAACATATCTCTTTATCTGAAAGGGCAACTGAAGGCTTGCTTACACATGCGCTGCTTTCAAGCTCCATTTGAGCAGCCTCATAAATTATACGCACGTTTTCCTCTTTAATCTTGCATAGAACTGTTGTTTTTTCAAACAGCGGAGTGCACCCACACGTGCTCACGTGTTGCGCTAAGAAGCCATCTTTTCCGCCACGAACATTATTGGCATGTTCCCGTAAGCGATCGTTAAGGCATCTGCCCGTCTGGCCCACATAACATGCACCGCAAGAAAAAGGGGTCCTGTAAACGACGCCTAACGCGCAGTCCACAAACTGCGTTCTGTGCCTCACCATACACCGTTTTCTCATACTCTTTACGGGGCAGGTCCTGTTTCCAAATGGAGTCCTGGTCCAAATGGAGCTTGAAAACAGCGCATGTGTAAGCAAGCCTTCAGTTGCCCTTTCAGATAAAGAGATATGTTTCTTGAGATGCGAGGGTAGGCGCAGCAGGCATGGCGTTAGTTGATAATTTGTATCTTAAAATACGTCATTTTTTTCACTCTTTGTGCTCCATTGCATATTAACGGTCTTCCCGTCAATAAAATTTTAGTTGGAAGTCAGTGCTTGTCTCGTCCCTTTCTTGTCTTTTGTGCATTTTTCGCGCTGCTAAAACCCAAGTATGCCATACCAACTAGCCCAGTCAACCGCTCTATTACGTTACATTTCTAGTCAAACGGGCTCTTTTCTCTGTGTTCCTTTACATCCATCCGTGGTGATCACCCTCATCGCCATCGCAACATGTCGCGCTCGCGCCTTTACCTTTTGCATTCGCTCGAAGCAGCTGCCCCCGGAGGTGAAGCTTGTTTTTGGTGGTTTCCAGCCCTCGAATGGCCATGGCACGAGGGTGTGCAAGATACTCAGGGCGGAATGGCTCCGGCAAGCAAGAATGTACAGGGATGCACTGTTCCTTCCTCTTCTCCATGATCAACATGTCATGCACAAGAAAACAAGATGGCGAGAATACACAGGCCGCATTGACCACGTGGTAGACTATCTTTGGCAAGGTGAATTACGGAGGCTCCGGTCCCAGTTTTCAACGACGCGACGTGGCTCTACTGGTGTCGTTCATACGTATGGTGACATAGCCCTCCCAGACTTCGTCATGAAGACGTTGGGTCTAGGTCCAAAGTTCGCGGTTGAGAAGAGGCGGACACCCACTGAACTTTTGGCCACTGTGCGCCAGGTCGCGAACTGTGCTCCACCAGAAGACACCGACAGATGCGTCTCAGAAGGCCTCGACGTTCTTTTAAGGGGTAAGCCAGCTAACAGTGGTGTACCAGTAGGAAAAGTTGCTGCTTACCTCATAGACAATGCTCTTTGTGTTGTACCTTCGGACAAAGAGGGAGGGTTTGCTGTGTTACCGAGAGGCCTGTACTTTGAAAAGGCCCACCAAGCAATTTCGTCCGTCTTTCGGGTGTGCGAAGGCATTAATCTCGCTAAAATCAGATCGAGGGCGAAGAATCTGTGCTCCGAGTTAGATTTGCCGGTTCTGGCGCGAGAAATCGGCAAAAGTGACAAGCTGTCCTTAAATATGTTTTTCACAACCAAGACTCACAAAGAAGGAGCACCTTTCCGCACAATCGTTTCGGAAAGGAATTCTTGGCAGTATGAACTAGGGCGGTTTTTGCAAGATAAGTTGAAATTGTTCCCTGTAGAAGACCCCTTCAGAATATTCAACTCTGGAGAAGTCGTCAACTTTCTGAAGCAGCATCCAGGCGCGAGGTTTAGAGCTTTTTCGATTGACATAAAAGACCTTTATTATTCCCTTCCGCACGAAGGTTTGTTAGCATGCATTGATGAATGCATTGACAGTTTCGGCGCGGTGCCATTTCAGAACACCACGGGTATTTCGTCCAAAGGTTTCTTAGAACTTTTATCTTTGTACATCACATCAACGTTTGTAGAATGGAACGGAAAAACATATATACAGAAAGAAGGTGTCTCAATAGGATCGTCCATAGCTCCTTTTCTAAGTGACTTGCTATTAGCCAAATTTGATAGGGCATTGAATGTGAAGCTTGGTGAACTATCTGTAGTAAAGACCTTTCGGTATGTGGATGATTATCTGTTAATTTTGAGGTGCGATTTAGAGACCTTTCATTCCAAGGTCATGCAGGTGTTGCAAATCTTTCGCGAATGCCTCTATCCACTCGTGGTGACGCACGAGATGCCGGAAAGGGATAGCATCCGCTTTCTTGACCTAAAGATTTCTTTTTCGGAGAACCACACGTGCTGGTGTTACGAGCCTCGCTCGCAGAAGCCTGTTCTTCCGTTCTCGTCTGCGCATAGCAAATTAGTAAAGAGAGGCATTGTTCAATCATGTTTTCACAATGCTTTAGAGAGGTCGTGTCACCACGTCTTAGAAGCTAGTCTCTTGGCACAGTCGGAGCGCCTAGAAAGAGAAGGGTACCCTCGCACTTTGCTCATTTCCGTGGCGGAGGCAATACACAGAAAAAGGAAACGATTGGGCACTGTTTGCAACAGTGATGGCACCACAGCGGAGAAGAGGGAAAAGGTAGCGGTTATTCCGTACATGCATTCTGTGTCACACCGCCTAAAGAAAATAGGACAGCGCCTCAATGTGAAAGTGGTCTTCAGTGCCCCTGATAAGTTGTCCCAGTTGACAAACAGGACCTGCCCCGTAAAGAGTATGAGAAAACGGTGTATGGTGAGGCACAGAACGCAGTTTGTGGACTGCGCGTTAGGCGTCGTTTACAGGACCCCTTTTTCTTGCGGTGCATGTTATGTGGGCCAGACGGGCAGATGCCTTAACGATCGCTTACGGGAACATGCCAATAATGTTCGTGGCGGAAAAGATGGCTTCTTAGCGCAACACGTGAGCACGTGTGGGTGCACTCCGCTGTTTGAAAAAACAACAGTTCTATGCAAGATTAAAGAGGAAAACGTGCGTATAATTTATGAGGCTGCTCAAATGGAGCTTGAAAGCAGCGCATGTGTAAGCAAGCCTTCAGTTGCCCTTTCAGATAAAGAGATATGTTTCTTGAGATGCGAGGGTAGGCGCAGCAGGCATGGCGTTAGTTGATAATTTGTATCTTAAAATACGTCATTTTTTTCACTCTTTGTGCTCCATTGCATATTAACGGTCTTCCCGTCAATAAAATTTTAGTTGGAAGTCAGTGCTTGTCTCGTCCCTTTCTTGTCTTTTGTGCATTTTTCGCGCTGCTAAAACCCAAGGTGAATAGACAACCGTTCAGATAAGGACGGAAATTTTGTGTAGACCAAACCACAGCGAGGCACTCCTTCTCAGTGATGGTATAGTTTTTTTCGGTAGAAGTAACCACTCGGCTAGCGTATGCGACTACCATTTCCCATCCATAGTTATCGCGTTGTAGGAGAATAGCAGCTATATCGCAACCGCTGGCGTCGGTATGCAGGAGTGTAGGGGCGGTGTCATCAAAATGGCAGAGTACAGGCTCTGATGTGAAAGCTTCCTTATATAGGTCAAACGCCTATTGACAATTCTCGGACCACACAAAGAGTGCATTAGAAGCAAGTAGTTTGTGAAGTGGCTCAGCTATTGAAGCGAAATTTCGTATGAAGCGACGAAAATAGGAGTTGAGGCCGAGAAAACTTCGCAAATCCTTACGTCTTGTGGGGCGTGGAAATCGAAGGACGGCAGCAATCTTTTTGGGGTCAGGTTGAATAGCATTCTTGCTCGCGACATGACCGAGAACCTTCATGAATTTGGTGGCGAAACGGCGTTTTTTGGTGTTGAGCTGCAGACCCTGGCCGGCGAGGCATGTTAGGAAGTCATCCAAGTGCCTCAGAGGCTGAGAAAACGTTGATGAAATGATGATAATGTCATCAAGGTAGCAAAGACACGTCTTCCATTTCAGACCATACAGGATGGTTTTGATCATGCGTTCAAACGCCACGGGCGCATTGCAGAACCCGAAAGGTATCACGTTAAAATCGTATAGGCGATCAGGGGTTGCAAATGCCGTTTTTTTCTTTGTCGTCAATGTGCATGGGAATTAGCTACTATCCCGAATGCAAAACAAGGCTTGAAAAGTATTCGGCGCCTTGCAGTGAATCAAGCGCGTCGTCGATGCGCGGCTTGGGGTATAGTGGGATGTTGTTAGGTGCTCGGTAATCGACCCAAAAGCGCACGGAGCCATCTTTTCTCATGCCGAAATAACAGGGGTTGACCAAGGGCTAGTTTATAGACGAATTATTTCTCGTTGGGACATGTCAGTGAAGTTTTCCTCGATGATTTTTTGCTAAGCGAGAAACACGCGGTACGGGTGGCGATCCACAGCACAAGCTACTGCAGTGCCCTTTGGAAGGAGAACTTTCTCCGGTGTTACATTTGCAGTAATTACGAGCGTGGAGCCATGGTGAAAGCGTATGACACCTGACGCAAGGGCTCTGCCTTTAGCGACGCAAGTCAACGAGGGCGACACCAAGACGTCAGCGAGGTCGATGTTCTTAAAGGTCAGGGTCGCAATTCGCTCTTGTTGTGGCGGTAGTTCCAGATCTTCACGAGCGAACAGGCGTCGTGGCTTGTAGACGCCTTCGTGAAACAAGGAGTCTGTATTAGTTAGGTCCAGAATCCGTTACCCACAACTTATAGCGGCTGAAGAAGAAGATAGGAAGTCCCACCCTAGAATTAGCGGGTGAGATTACCGGGTAAGCACAGTGAACTGAATGTAATGCAGGATGTCATCGATAAAAACACGAGCAGTACAAAGAGCAAAAGGGTGGATAATGTTCCCCTGGGCTTCGACTAGAGTGGGTTCATTGTAAGGTGTCATTACCTTTCTTAGGCGTTTGCGCAAATTATATCTAATCACAGAAACTCTAGCACCGGTGTCAACCAAAGCGTTCACGAGAACTTCTTCCACAATAACACAAACCATGTTGAACAGGCGTGCTGTAGGAATATCAGTCCTACTGTTACATGCAGTATCTCCTGCAAAACTGCGCCATTTAGTTTTCCGTCCGGTTGTCAGTGGTAAACGAGGCCGGCCGAAGAGGAGAGGAGGAGCGACGAAAGGGCGAAGGTGATTGGCGTCGGCTTGAATGGTACGTGTTCCGCGTCTCATTTGATGCCGGCGGAGATGGAGACCTATGCAGTCCAGATGGATAACGCTAGCCGTAAGAATCCCCACCGGAAAGGTCCTGTTTGCGCATGTCGTACACGCGACGCTCGTCCTGCTGGCGCTTGCGGCAAAAACGCGATATATGGCCATGATATCCACAGTAAAACATGTAGGGTGCCAATGCAGGTAGTAGACGGCGTTCAGCACACCGGGAGATAGCGCCCTCAAGTGGGCAGACGAAGGGCCGAGTTGTATTGGCGGGAAGTGAACCGGTGGTACAGAAGCAACTGACGTGAGCGATGGCAACGTTAACGTAGAGTATACGCAGCGAGGAGGCGCGGCCGGAACTTGCGCGTGCGTTGAAGGGCTGGACTGAGGTGGCTGTATGTGGGCTGGACCAGTGAATGATGTTAGTTCCTCCCTTACGATGTTACGCATGGCCATGCTTGAAGGCTGTGTGACAGATGGAGAAGGTGGTGAGAAGCCCAGTGATTGGAGTTCTTTGCGAATGATCTCCCGTACCATGTCACGCAGGTCCCGGTTTGCTGGATGGTATTCGCTATATCCCTACTGAAACGTTCCGCATATACGGATCCGTACATTCGCAATTTTTGAACTACGGAAAGCCGCATCATGCGGAAAGATGCGAACATCCGCAGCTTACGGAAAGCGCCATATCAAGCAAAAAGATGCGGACATCCGCAGCTTACGGAAAGCGCCATATCGTGCAGAAAGTTGCGGACATCCGCAGCTTACGGAAAGTGCCATATCATGCTAAATTACTCGATAAGCAGCTTACGGAAATTAGCATAATGCAGAAACTATGCAGCTATCTGCTGCATCTTGCAAAGATCAAATGGACATCCTAGATCTGGAGTAAAAGCAATTGGCCATTCACGTTGTTTGCAAAAGCAAGTACTGCGTAGAAATATATATGAATATTTCATTCTTAATATGTTGCATGAAGGTGAAATATGTTTTCTATCTGAAACAGCCTTGATGAGTAAACAAAGGCTTGAAAGAAACAAATGTGTTATGAAGCTACTTAATGAGGGTTTGAATCATCGGCATCTTTCTAATTGTCGTGATGCAGAAGCAAAATTACCTTTCAAATAAAATACATTACAAAACTACTGAAGTAACATGCTAGCAATCATAAATGGTGGTTACATTGCAACACATTAATGCAGTGTTCTATCCAAGACCTAAAGAACTTATAAAGTTATTATTATTAATAGAGAAGCATTATTATACACACCAGCCCTGCCACAATCAATATATCTTTTTATTTGTCTGTATGCTCCAGCTGTGAATGGTGACATTGCAGTGTTGATGGTACACAAATGAGGTGACTACACCGTAATTTCACGAGCTCCACCTAAGCCACAGGATGGTGGCACAAAACACAATGTAACAGCAATTTTAGAACGAAATGTTTAAACATAAATAATAATCATAGCATTGTGAAAGTGTGGCGCTGTGTTTGTATCATGAACGCCTTGTGGAGATCGGCGAAATGCTGCTTGAGGCTCCGGCACCACTGTGAATTTGGAAGGTCACTGCCATAGAACTTATGTGTCCTTCATAGGCACCTGGAAATGAAAATAATTGGCACAAATAATGTCAGAGACACATGTTAGCACCTTAGTTTACATGCACAAGAAATATAACACACAGAATGAAACTGAAAATGTAAGGCACACAATCCTTCATGTTATGCATATGTGAATAATAGAAGGAATGAGTGTATAAATTAGTTCTGCCACATCAAAGAAAACAGCATGCTTATCACAGTGAAAATAACTAGGTTGTCACGCTTTTCAATTATATGTTCTTATGAAATTATGATTTAAATGCTTCCTGCACAGTAAAACTTTAGAAACTGCAAGTGAAAGCTCTCAATGTACATTTAATAGTGTGTGCATGTATATCTGCTGCCTTTATACTATACAGTTTGTGCACAAAATTGGCATCTTGGACAATTTTGAGAGTTAAACCTTTGTAACTTATGAAGGTTAAAATCACCATGCAAGCAAGCAGGACAAGGCAGCTGCCATTAAAAATCTGTGCAAGCCAGATAACTATAACCGAACTGCACACATATAGGGGAGCAAGAGTACCAGAAATTCGGCTGCTGACCCGCAGATCGCGGTATCAAATCCCGGCTCCATTTCCGATGGAGGCAGAAATGCTGTAGGCACGTGTGCTGATTTGGGTGTACGTTAAAGAACCCCAAGTGGTCGAAGTTTCCAGTGCCCTCCACTACGGCGTCTCTCATAATCATATCGTGGTTTTCGGACGTGAAACCCCACATATAAATCAAGAATAACAGAAATAAACTGCCATCAGAAAAGTTGGGTGCATGTGCTATCTGTAAGTGCTAACACCTTACTACATACAGCATGCTCAATCCATTTTAAACACCAATATTGAAAATAACTGCTCTATTAGGAATATAAAAGGTAAGGTAGAACTGCTGAACGACCCTACAAAAAGTGACCCTATTATGACTTCACGTTTTCTTATAACAAAATTGACGAAGACTCTGAAATATCATTATGCAAGAAAACATCTTCAAAAGAACAATCAAGTTTGAAGTCATATATTTTTAATATGGCTACTATGACTATAACCAAGAAATCGACCTCAACATGGCTAATGTTAGTTTTTAAGGCCTCTGTTCACTAGACAATGAACTATACCACAAAAAGCACAGCGTTCAGGCAAAGTACCACACAAAAAAAGAAAGCAGTCCTTTTTGTTATTATCTACAATGCCTTTAAAATGGTATTTTTACCTCTACTTCCCGCATTTTATCAAAGTAACTGGTGTGAAACAAGTTAGCTGAAAATGCACTGTGCCTCCAAAACCTGTTGGTTGAATTTGAATTTTTAAAAAATGGTGAAGCTTGCACTAAATTAGGCTCCACAAGCCTTGGAACAGTTAGACTGCATGACTTTTAGGACTACTTTGGTTACTTGTGTTTTGTTTCTGGGCCTAAGCATAAAGACAAGGGCTTAACTGAATTGCTGCTAACAAACAAATGCTTTCGAAATTGCCCGAGCATCAAAGGATGCTCAGACATTTGTTGTTTTTCGCACTGGGCTATTCTACACCAAACATACAAACCATACTGCCTGGCGACCATCACAGATGTATAGTTTAAAAAATGATGGTAATTTACTCTTCTGAAAATAACTATTTGCAGAAATGTTTTGAAGAGAAAAAAGTAGTGGTCACGTGGGTACCATCAGAATTTCGCAGAATGTCGTGCGGGTGTTATTTGTGAGAAAAATTTCGAAGTACCGCTTTTTCTTGCCATATCAAATTTGATCTACATATTAAGTAAAGGTGCTTCTTAAAGTATTTGAAGCCGAGTAACATTAGTGCAATTTTTCCGCTACATAGGCTTTGAAGAATTCAGCCAAACTGTTTATCGTTTGCATTTCTTGTATGGCAATACTGCACTTTGTATGAATATTTGAGCCACAAATACTCACTGCACAGAAGTTATATTTCACGAAAAAAAATAATGTTAGGTCCAGATTACAAATATCACTATATAATCGTTTTTGTCCACATTGAGATGCAACTTGAGCTGTGTGTTTGTCTAATTGAAAATTACTTTTACGTGTAAGTTGAAAGCAAATAAACAGTTCTTGTTATATGGCAAGTGTTATCATTACAATTTTTTTTTAAATGAGGAAAATGATTTTTGAAGTCTCCTATTGAGGGCCATGGAGAACTTCGGAATGGAAGCTGTCGTATATCAAATGCAGAAAACAGCCATCATAAGAAAACTTCAAAAATTCATTTCTACTTTAAGACAAAGTGTAATCATATAACTTGCCATATACAGAGAACTGCTTCCTTGCTTTTGATGTGGCAAAAAAATTGCACTAATATTACTGAGCTTCATGCACTACACACAATCACCTTTACTTAATACCTAGACCGAATTTGGTGTAAAAGAGGCAGTATTTTTGAAACACTTTTTACTTTTTACACACAACACCCAGACGACAACCTGGGAAGTCCAGAAGGCACCAACGTGGCCTAATATTTTGTTCTCTGCGATATATTTTAGCATTTTGCTAATTTCAATACAGTAACCGAGCACAATATTTTTTTTTTCAAAACACATTTAGTACGGTTGGCAAAATGGCTGGGATGTTTGATGTGTAATTGCTTCACTGCCAGCATTTATTCTTCCGAAGCTCAAGCTATCACCTCTCTGTTACTGCCTCCCTCACATACAATGCCTGCATAGGAAAGAAAAAGAAAGGCAGGTCCGACAAAGTTTGCAAGGCAAGATATTTTCATGTTGGATAAATTCATTACCATAAACAGCAGCAAAATAACATTCATTTTGAGTAGTCCAAGACACAAGCTATATACCAGCATACTAAGAGCCAAGCACAAACTTTTCATTTGAACATGTGTGGTGATAGACAGGAAGCACTTATTGCAAGACTGATCAGTCTGTAATTAACTGAATGAAGTACAATGCACTGTTCAATCCAACACCACATAGGCATCTTTGCTATAGCAAAGCCATGTGTCATTGATTCATGCACTAGATGGGACAATGCAAATGTAACAAAAAAGGTGAAAAAAGAAAACAAGGGAAAAAAAGAAGAAAAGGGGGATGCAAAGTAGGAGCAGTGTAGCACTACTTTTACTTTGCATCCCCCTTTTCTTTCTTCTTTTTTCTTCTTTTCTATCCTTTATCTTTTTTTTGCTTCCTTTACCCCAACCTCCGACAGGAGAACACTTTGTATCAGCGCAACCTAACTTGAAAAGAAGCAAGGGCTGCACTCTTCTGCGTTATAGGTTTTTTTTTTCAAACAAACATTTCCAACAGGCACACACGCCTACACCAAAAGATGATGTCATTACTGACCTTATTTAAACTAACACGCCAAGGATGACAAGGTGACTTCTAAAAATTAGGTCCTCCTATCGCAACATCGGCCAGCCTGTCTGAGGCACTTCCACTAATCACCCTGATTACTAGATGTTTCCATCTGTCGACTCACATCTTCATTTTAGATAACACTAAGACGAGCTTACATTGATGAATACCCACGAAAGTTTAGTGATGTATCATGTATGAGATTAAGCAACTCTGTTAAAAAATTAGTGATAGCTTGCTTCCAGGCTTTTTATACTGTAGCCTAAAACTTCGTAATGTCTTCTATGCACATGAACCAGATTGACAACGTAATGCACAACATGCTTAAGAATACTGCGAGGAACATGATAACGACAAAACGACCGGCCACCGAAGTTTCTCGCTGTACATGTTTATAAAATGTTCATGTACACCCAAACGAGGTGCTTATGATACGAGCCCAAAAAACCTACAAGTAGGGCCTTGGAGCCTTCTGGAAGTAGACGTGTTGCATTTTTTCTGTGGAGGACTTTACACCCATAAGTGAGGAACAAAACTCCTATATAATGAAGAATGTTGGCAGCTATCAGTTATAGAAAAACCTAATGCAGCTAATCTTCCCCGACACATCTGTACATTTAGAAAGGTGACGTAGCTTCTGTGATTGTGGCAGTAACTCCAACAGGACCAGTGCGAAAATTGGCACTACTTGGCTAGACAAATGTTCAAACATGCCTGCCCGACTCCCTCTAGCCATCCCGGCTGAATCTGACACATGATTTCTTAACTGCTGGGTGGACAAAAACAAAACCACTGAAGCACTCACAATACACAGCGTGAAGTTCCTCTGGAGTGGTCAACTTCGTCTTCTGCGATGAAAGAGCAGCACAGTGTACTGATAAGGCACTCCTTGCAATGGCTTTCAATGCCACACAGTGACCATGATGTTCCTGTCGAAGAGAGCTTCGGGAGCTTGGAGGGTGCTTGCTCTTTTCTGGGGGCTGCTGCTGCTCCTCGTTTTCTGCTCAAGGTCAACCTGCACAAAGTTGTAGACGAGGCTTTAAGAGCTGTATATAATGATATGCAAATTTTTGCTGAACACACATTTCCTCGTGGCACACTGAGCAATTTCTTATAAAACTTAAGGCCTCGCATATGCAAACATTTACAATCGATCCGAAGATGCACTCGACTCTAAAGGAGCAAGTTTGTTATGTAGTGTATATAAAGAAAGGTCATTCAGCACAACCACAACTACAGTTGCACACGAAAACGACATTTTACATGATCCTGTTTATTTACATGGTCCATTTTATTTTATTTACACGGTCCATTTTACACGGTCCTGTTTTACACGATCTGGTCTGCATGAACTCTTGAACCGGGCACCATATAGATTGAAAGACACACACAGAGTTTGAGACAAACCTACTTTCCCGTGGAGCATCTTCTTGCACTATAACAACACATCTCTATTTAGTTAGTTGGTCAGAACGAGGTGAAAACAGCTCGCACTTGAAAAGCACAGGCAGAAGGAATGACGCCTGCACCCTGTGCTCCCTGTATATTCTCGTTAAGGGTGCAGTTTTCACCTTATCCTTATGCAATTTCGCATTTATAACATTATTCGCTGCATAATCTTTGTGGCATTAAAGTGTGTGATACCGTCATGTGTATGCCATGTAATTTATAAAAATAGAATGCAAGAGAGCTTGATTCAAAAATAACAAAGTGCATCCAGTGCCATGTCCTGAAGCCATTCTTTAGGCAAGTGGCAGAATGGTTTATTCTTCAAAACATATCTTACTTGTAACCACTACAACAGCTAACTTGTGCACTGGCACATTCTGTTTGCCTCTTCAGATTATAAGGTACCTTTTTTACACCAGAAAGTCTTCAAGAAGAATAGAAGTGTTGTAATTGTGAAGAAAGAAAAGTAGAAGGAAAAAAAGATAACCTGCAATGTACAGGGACCGAGCCTGCGAACTTTGAATAACATGTCCGATGCTCTATCAACTGAGCTACCATGGCAGCTATCCCTCTTCCATTTTGTACGGTATATATGTGCATTTATACATGGAAGAGTCAGTCAGCGCTGCTTGTTACCATTATGGCGAGTGTGGGACACCTTTTTTTTTGCCTACTGGCACTTACATTACGATTGCAATTACGTTACGATTACTTCTAATATCCCTATACTTCTTTGGCAGCATTACGCATCTGTCAGTTCTCAGAAAATCTGCTAGTCACAGGAGGTGGCAATGGTTCACCCTCCCACCTAAATGCATGTACTTGAACACATGCACAACTGATCAAAAAAAAAACAAGTCACACACCGCTAAGATTACTGAGATTCACTGTTTCAGATTCATGAGTAAAGGAAAGAACTATAAATTTAAGGGTTTGTTGTCTTTGTTGAACACATTATAATGAGAACTAGTAGAAAGTGATGCCAAACAAACTCTAGGGGATGTTATCAAAAGTAACTTTAACAAAATTATGAAAAGAAAAGTGAACAAAAACGTAACTTGGCAACGTTTCTTGACAATGGAATTGACATTACTTTTTATAACATCCCTATATTTTACTGGGTAATGTTGTCGGGTAATTCTCATTATTAGAGTGGTGAGTAGGCTGACAAAGAAAGCATATTGCATTGATACTTCTTTTGAACAATTATTAGTCGGAGGACCTTAAAAGAGCGGAATCTATTTTGAGTAGACCAGAATATTTCGTTGGAGCGAAAAAAAAACGTACACACATTTTTACCAGGCTTTTTAACACATTTTGAGACATAAAAGTGTATGCTGCCAGTAATGTTAAGTACCATTACTTTTGTCACACTATGCACTGTAGCAGGTGTAGTTAGAGTGGTGATAGTGAAGGATTAATCAAGCACGCCACCAACTGTGTTCACATCAATGGTCGCGTATTTTAAAAATAAACCTGCTGTATAATAAAAAAAAGTTTAGAGCATTTATGTTTTTATCCAAATCAAGTTAAACCGACTGAGTAAGCAAACCATTTGCATAAAATCAAAAGGCATAAAGTGATTCATGTATTATAACTATGTGAACAATTTCAGCAACGCAGGGCAAAGTTACAACAGTTCTATGAAAAACCCCTCTCATTATAACATGCATGAAAAGCACCACACTAGAATATTTTATAGTGCATGTAATATCGAGGCTACTAGACTGTCTATTGACCTTTTAGAAGAAGGGTATCTCCTTCACGTTCAAGGGGCAACCACTTAGCCTTTTCCTGAGCTTTTCTGTGAATATTTCCTGAATTTCAGATATCATTAGGATTGATTTAGAGTGAACAGATTTTGCTTACGCATTGAAACCTAGTTCTGTATGTAACTGTTATTATGGGTGCCAAACCACCTCCAATTATTTTTAACATTTAACTCATTTTTTAACTGCAGCAGCACAACTAGCTGTGGGTGCCCAAAAAGTAGCTAGAAACAATACCTTTACTTCTTTGAGCCTTTCGGAAGTGTTCAGCTTCTCAGTGCTCACCTTACAACTTTTTTTTTAAATACGTGTTTGTGTGCCCACTACTCTCACTCCTTGTACAGTGAGGAGGAGCACATGGCAAGAAGAGACAAGAAAGAAGCATTGCGAAAAAAAGCGAAATAAGAAAGGACCTCTTTTGTATCGTACAATGTGTGTAACATTACTATTGCGACAACATATAGACAAATTATCACGGCTATGCATCCATTGTAGAGTCATACACAGCTGCAACACCACGACTAAATTTCAACCTTGTGTTGGTTTAGTATCCCTTTATAGTGGCAAGCTAATGATATCTGCATTTGTTTGGCACACATTGAGATGCAGCGAAATGTTATATGGTAACCTCATTTAAAATGCACGTCATGTGGCTTCATTGTATATGTGGCCACAAGTAACTCTGGTTGCAAAGCAATATGGCAGAGCCTAAACAGACGTCACCGACTACTTTAATCTGAACTTGCCTTTGCTACTTCCCCATTATCATCCCGGCAAAAATGAATAATTGAATCTGCTACAGGTATGTGCTAGCTTATGCTAAGGACCAAGTATGAAGGGTGTTTTGTCATTATTGAGATCAGTTATTTGTTCAAGAACACTTGCTGTCAAACACAAATACATTGCTGTCGAAGCATCAAGACTCAAATATAAAGCAAAAATAAGTGTCTCTTTAAAAATTACAGGCCACAAGGTGCAAGATAAATATTTGATATACTTGGGATGTAAGGCACGCACAAGAGGTGCTGCCATATTATACTTTTTCTTGTGTTGAAACCTGCTTGCTTTACTCACCCAACACATCTGTAAAGATGCCGTGAAAACACCAAGGAGCTGATGCAGCAAGGTTGAACACATGTCCAGGGATTCCACCATTCCTAAGCAGCCCTACAGCCTCCACAGTCCTGCAACCATTTGTAAGAAAAATATAGTTCTACCCAAAGTTCTTGGTTTACAGACACACATGCAAGACGCATAACCACTCTATAGGAAGTTTGCATGATAATGCGCTGGGTAGCAAAACGGATGCCAATATCAAGTATCCCGGCCTGCCGCTTCTTTCTTTCCGTTCTTAATTAATCAATCCATGGTTAATAAATGTTCCCCCAATGTGAAATGTACTGGCAGTCCGGTGAAGAATTGCAATGTATTTCAAACACAGTCACATTCATGGCAAGTAAGCATCCAATAGCGTTTTGTCAGCTATTCAAGAAAAGAGCATGAAGTTTAGCTAAAACCCATGTTTTTTATAAACACCATTCAATTTGATATAAAAGTTGTGAGCATTATGTGAAGGAACACGGATTCATGTTTAATCAATGATTTCTTATAATGTACTTATATGAATGCAACTAACTGAATATGAAACGATAATTTTTGCTTGAGAATTTAGAGTAATGAACACTATCGCACTTGCCAGCTGCATGTTGTCCACAACAGCGGCAAGCTAGGCTAGTTTCTGTAGGTGAGCAGTAATGAACAGTGCTAAGTAACAATGAGAAACACCAGTAACAACAATAAGGTGCAAGCACAGACTGCCAACTGTATTATTTATTGCACTAAAGTTCGCCTGAATATCAGTCAGATAACTCGTGCAAATGAAGGTCCAGCTGGGAATGAACAAGTTACGAAATCAACAATGCCTGCTTTCACTAACAGGACCCTCATTCACATAAAGTATGCAGCGATAGGCCCCTACCGATGTACGTCACAGCATGATATCACTGGCACATGTAAAAGGTGTGGCTGGAAAAACACTCCCGCTGATGGCTCAGCCCGGTACAGTCGTGCGGTGTTTGGGGCAAGTTTTAATTTTTCAAAGCTTACACTTCACGTTACAATGTCGACATTAGCTGTAGTATGTGTCAGCAAACATCTAGCTGTGTGGTAAAATACTTGCCACGATGTCTGTTTATCTTGAAGAAGTGAACACACGTGGTGGCCTGTGCGAGGAACAGTGGCATAGTCTTCAAAAATGTGCACTGTTGATTGCGGCATGTAGTGTGCATTGAAAGGTATTGAGAATATTGGTTCAACTGAGAATATTGTGTGTGGTGTGTGCAGTGTCAATAACAATGTGTCTTGTTTGCGAAGACGTTAGCACTCATGGCAGGGACCGGCCGATGAAAAAACTTGATTCGACATTCTAGTCAAGGTAAATATGCACTTGACGCGATCATCTGCGAGTGGGTACATCTCGGTGTTTGCGCTATGTGCAGAAAAAAATTGCATGGTCACCGGGCTGGAAGATACCATTTGCTGAAGCTGCATGTATGAATCGCCCCGACGAGTACGCAAGCCCAATAAAGGTATAACTCGTTTTATCGAAGGCCTCATAAGTCTTCATGTAATAAGCAGAGATTCTTGTTTCACATATACTCAGTATCTTTACCGCTCGATATTCATGAAGTGACAATGCAAACAACAAATTTGTGTGTTAGGTCCTAAGGGAGCAATGTAAATATGCAAACAAGTTGTAGGTGTCAGATGCAGCGATGTAACTGCGCAAAAGATTACATATATATTAGGCTACAGGTTTAGAATCGCATACATCTCAGTGGTCTATCACGAACGTCACAAACAACTTCCTTGCCAACCAGCCCTTGCACAGAGGGAGGGAATGGCTGGCACGGCGCTCGAAGTGACGTCCCACTATTTGCAAACATACAAAGGTTTCTTACTTGGGCAACATTTTGCACAATATATTTTTTAGATGCAAGACTGTACTCGTCCACATTAATCATACTGATGTCTTTTGTTGTTACTTTGTGCTGTGAATTACTAGGCATTTAGTCACCATGATCTTTAAAAGCTAATTTCAGTGTTCTCTCTCATATTGTTGACAACTGTGTTGTTGCATAAATTGGGCAAACAAGCAACACAAAAAGGCTGTCACAATAAATACACCAACATGGGTATTCTCCTGCAAACAAAAGTCGGCACTCGTCCTGTCATTACCCGTCTTCCTTCTCTCTTTGCCTTGTTTGTGCTGAAACAGCCAAACACCTGATGAGTTAGATGAGAAATATTAACACATCAAAACTATAAGTGCTTGCATCAGCAACTACACAACAGCGTGATAACCGCACCCCTGCTACACAGCAGCGAAACATATTTTGAACATGCTGGCAGTGTATTATTTTATAAAAAGCAACTCTGGCAGATTACAAAATCTCACATTGTGCATGCAAGTTTTCTTCAAAGTCAGGCGTACAATGTAGGTGCTGGCCGGTACATTATTAGTTACAAGCAAAAGCGTCTTGCAGGTACATATGCAGATTGCACGAACACCTCTCTCTCTACACTAGGCACACACATTATATCTTTTAACAAGCACACGCCACTGTTTAGGGGCATAATAACGCTCTACCGTGAACGTATGCTAATCAACCCACTTAGGTGGTTGGCTAGGTGAATCGAGCCAAGTTACGAATTGTATCGCCCGCGAACGTAAACAAAATGCTGCTTTCCATCAAATGGCACTGCAGGCTTTGTTTAATCAACAACGTAGCAAGTGCCGTGTGCGTCTGCCTCACTACACTGCACATATGAAAAAATCGATCACCATACACATGCATGTTGCCGCAGTTGTCTCGAATGAGCTCCAGTAAGGCCACGCCGATGCGCCATGGCTCTGCTAGCGTTAGCGTTGTCAAAGCGAATCGGCAACCGCACTCGCAAAGGCGCGTAAGGGTGCCGTTTCACGACGCCTCGTTCGAGTGCAGCAACACACACTTGCACTGAGTGGCTTATTTGGTCTACATAAAAAAGGGTCCCCCTTACCTTTAGTTTCTTTCACACTGTCCTGAGGGAAGCAACCACAGGCGTCAGCCGTCACCTCGGAGTCCTTCGAGCGCCCGCCCAACCAGCCGATTCCTTGGACGACTCGCACTTGATCCACACTCGAGCAACCGCGGGAATAGGGCGCAATCTTAGCACATCACACGAACGAGGAACGGCGCTTCCTTGCGTAAATTTAACATTTCGTGCTCTAGCGTATAGCAGCGCGAACACAGGAGACAGCTACCCACGGAGACAAAGACAAACAACATGTGGCTTTAGCTGTGAATGGATTTGGCTTGGATATCTGTGTGAGGAAAAAAAAACATCTGTCGCTGCTATAAACTGAAAAAAATGTATGTTATCTGGCAAAATAACTTTAAAAGTGATAAACGGTTATTCAAAAAACAAGTTACAACTTATGAATATTTTCGCACGTTTTTGTTTTGTTTTTGTTCTAGCAGACGACAGCCTCCTACTGCTTCTATGACAGACGTAGTGCGGTTTCACGTTCGGTGCGTGTCGCCGACGCAAAGCTCTACAGTAGTGATATCAGAGTTATCAATTCTCAATGAATAATAGGATGGCTACAAAGCAGTAACATTTTGACATAGTGCAGTACGCAATCTTTCAAGGTATGACATTTTTTTGCTCTGAAGCAAATCGAAGCAAGCGGGCCGGCGCAATCAGCTGATGTCGCCACTACGCGAGGCATGGTCGTGCGCAATAATGTCGCGCCCCACGCTTGATTTGTCATTAAGCGATAGAGCTACTAAGTGGAATACAGCTAGATGCAGGGATTAATGGCGTATCACTCTAATTCCCTGTGGTGGCCGACTCAATTGCAAGAGAGCCCCGGGAAACAACCTTCAACTGCTCAAGCTTGTGTGTGGGTGTAAAAATACTTGTTTTCATCCGCGGCGGGGCAGCAATCTATAGTTGAAAAACATGCGAAAAGCATGTGACGTATATACAATCCCAAAACATATGCACACAACAATAGATACGATCGCATATCGTACATAAATATGCAAACACATAGCGTGTAAAAAGCAAGTTTATATACATAACCTAAACTCAATCGCTATCTCCAACGCGAATAGCTTAGCACGCTAACGCATTCAGTTCACGTACGCGAGCACAATTAAGTAGCGCAGGTTCGAGTCCCGCCAAAATAAAATTTTTTTTTGTTTTTTTTTTCAACGTTTTTATTGTAGTGCTATTTTTTTCTAATGCCTTAGGTTATAAAACAAAATAAAAGCCATATTGCGTTCAAGTACGTATGTGGGATTGTGTTTTTTGCGCAACAGTTATTAGTAGTTTTATTTTCATTATTAATTTTTTTTATTTATTTCATAATATAACAAAATTAAGGACTAAGGGGAACATTGGGTCTGCTTTATTGTGAAGGGACTCGAGAACTAAGAAAACTCAAACCAAAAAGTTTATTTGAGAAAAAACTGAGCATTTCACAGCCGGACCAGTTTCTTCAAGGGTAGTCCCTAGGTATGCGCGAGACTTGCTATATGACTCATCTCAAGCTGTGGCAGTTGAGGGAAGGCAATATCACCTAGGAGCAGTTCCAAAATATATCTTGGTTGATGTTTTTTGATTCCTTCAAAATAAGAGCTGCACAATTTTGATCGAGCCAAACCAAGAATTGCGGGCACGAAGTCATGAGACAAAAAATGAATAATGTTGATTGTTTGAAAAATTGCCCTTAATAAAAGGAATAGTTATGGAGTGCTACGTAGCTTAACCCGCAGTAGGAATTTTATATATACATATAGATAGTTTAAAATGGACAATGTTGCACACCCAGACATTGGTTAAATTTCTTTGCAGCACAGTTGAAGCATCTATGTTGAACTGAAGCATCAAGAAAAGCTCATGCGTCCTCACTTTATTGCGCTTTACATAGCTTGTATGCGTCCATGCAGCCATGATATGACATATTTTAAAGCATTTGTTTAACCTATAATCTTCCTATTCATTAAAGCTGGCCCATAAGTTGTGTCTTATGTAGCACTACAATTGAAGCGTAACCTGCATGGTGGTCTGAAACAATGCTTTTGAAGATCTCAAAACGACCCAGCTCTATACACGACCATCCGTGCATCAATGATAAGCACCATTATGTGTCCGTACATATCAGTTGTGCTCTCATACTTAATTATTTTTCTGACCACTCCCTCTGCCCCTACCTCGTTTCTGTCGTGAAGCTGTGGCAAGTTGTGTATAGCTGTATCTATATTGTAGGAGCACATATACTATCAATAAAAATTATTTTTAGGCTACATGCAATTAGTTTTCATAGATTTTCATTTCTTTTGTCAGTGCTCAGGAGAGCTAAGCTCATGGTAGATATTTTAAAATGACATTTCTCTTTGCCAATGTTAACGAGAACAGTTTCATTAATAATGACAAGTTCATTCACATTGAATTTAGTTCTCATTATTATTGTTTCTACCAAAAAACGAGCCCTTGAAGTTATGCTTTGCTTGCTTGATTTGTTTTCGTGTGACAGCATGCAAGTAAAATGACAGTTATTGTCATTCCTTGTGAATGACACATTTTCCGTGTGACAGACTTTAGCCCCTGGTCATCTGCTGAAGTAGAAGTTGTATTCATTCTGGAAAAGGGCGAACAGTGGTGACTGACAACAAAGACTAGCCTGCGTTATTCTTTTGTACTATATATGTCACTGTGCATTCATTTATAACTTTATAGAGCTCGGATTTCCTGCTGAAAATGTGACAACAACTGTACAGTTTCCACACTTTTGCAACAATCCACATTCCTTTCATGCACTATTGCACATTTTCGTAAGCACCTTACAAAATTTGTATATTTCCGTAAGACCTTACATTCTGTATTTTCCTTATGAAAGCTTCTGTGCACTCAATACACTTTCCTTATCCTCCCATATCTTCCATATTGAACTCTCCGCATGCTCCATAAGTTTCCTTATCTTTCCATATTTTCCATAAAACTCACTGCATCCACGCCATAAAACTTCCTTATCCTTTCATATACTCCATAAAAAGCTTTCCATATATGCCATACATTTTCCTTATCTTTCTGTATACTCCATAAAAAGCTTTCCGTATACGCCATACAATTTCCTTATCCTTCCATATACTCCATAAGAAGCTTTCCGTAAATGCCATACACCTATATTTCCATAAAACTCCATTAGTTTTTCGTATGTAGCATAAGGAAATCTTACGGAGTCCATATATTTTCCGTAAGAATTCATACGGAACTTTTCAGTAGGGATTGCCCGACTGAAGGCTAAGAGAATCAAGTTCGTCGAGACGCTGGCACGTAGAGACGACTTCAGCGACAGTAGAAGGATTCTGCGCAACAAGGGCGTTGTAGGCACTGCTTTCAATGCCCTTCAGGATGTGACGCAGTTTGTCTGACTAGAACATCGAAGAATTGACGCGCCGGCAAAGCGTGAGGACATCCTCAATGTACGATGTGTACGACTCGCCGAAATGTTGTTGAGGAGTATCTGGGGTTTATTTTGCTAGAGCGGATCGCACGGCAGGTGTGCCGAATACTTGGCGAAGCTGCTGCTTGAAGGCAGGCCAGACGGTGAAGTCAATCTCGTGGTTCAAGAACCATGTCTTGGCATTGCCCGTGAGATAAGGCGAGACTTGACGGAGCTTGTTAGAGTCGTCCCAGTGATTATTTACGCTTACTCGCTCATAGTTATCGAGCCAGTCCTCCACATCTTAACCGCGGAGACCAGCGAAGATCAAAGGGTCAAGCTTGTGGTTTACGATGTAAAGAGGAGTGGCTCGCGGCGCAGGAACGGGAGCAGAATGGACGTCCGCCCACTCACTCTGAGACATGCTGGTGGACTGAGGGTCCAAGCGGCGGCCTTAGCGGAGCTCCAGTGAGTCGGCGTTGTGAGGAGAGGACCGGGATCGTTTATTCGCCTTAACCACGTATGACGACTCGATTGTAACGAGGTTTATAGCTCGTGAACTTGGGAATGAACAAGTGCAACGGACCCGAAGATGAAGCACGCGTTCAAAGACGATGATGATTGTCAGACAGATCAGATGATGATGATTGACTGATGATGATTGTCCAGAGGAGGATGAAGCGCATAATAGATGCCAACAAACGTCATACTATCAATGGGGATAGGCGCGGTAATGAAAGTGTTACACACCATTACCTCACACAACTGGAGCTCTTTTTGGCGGCTTCTGGAATAGTAGCTTCAAGCACGAGCTTAGAGCAGTTTCAAACGAGTATGACAATAATCTTGAAAGAGATAACAAAAAAAAGATATAGTTATCAATAGCTACTTTAGAATAGTAGACAGGAAGAAGGTCAAGGCACTTCCCTGTGTAATTCATGCCTCGTATAAATACATACGGAAGTGTTTTATGAACAATAAAGTTTTGCATTAGCCCTGAAGAGATGTGAGTATAAACGTGAATTCATGCGCGGTTGATCAAAAGAGTGAAGGTGAGTCAATAGGACCGTAACTGGGCGAAAAAATGGATTTCGACTCACATACCCACTGAAGAATTAATCTAGCGATTTGGACTCACTGGGGCTGCTTCGGATTCAAACTCATCGAGTCTGAGTGAGTCCGGAGAAGTTAAAACTCTAACTCGTGACTAAACCTTCGTCTCAGTGAGTCCAAGCCAGTAGAATTATAGGTGAATTTGCCAACCTATGCTCTTGCGTTTTGTTGGCAATTATTTCAAAACTGCTTTGAAAATCAGTAATGTTATAGTGATTTCAAGGAAGCTTATTTGCGAGCCTTGTTCTCCAAGGTTAATTGATATGCGGGACCGAACGTCTCAAAACCACCATATGAATACGAGAGATGGCATTGTGGAGGGCTCCGGAAATTTCGCGCACCTGGGGTTCTCTAACGTGCACCCATATCTGAGCACACGGGTCTACAGCATTTACGCCTCCATCGGAAATGCAGCCACCGCAGCCAGGATTCAATCCCGCGACCTGCGGGTCAGCATCCGAGTACCATAGCCACTACACCAACGCGGCGGGCTTGTACTAAGGTCAAGCCTCCTTTGTGATGTAAAAGTATGCTTTTGGTATATAAAACTGTAAAAATGAGTTTTTTTCAGAAGATATAAATAAAGCGGTATGCTTTGTAATATCGAAGTTGTAATTAAACTACCGAGACAGAATAAGAAAAAGCGCACTCATAGAAAGCCTTCTGGCTCAGAATGCCTATACAGAGCGTAGCCAAAGAGCTCGTCTCGTGGTGGGGGCGTCTGAAGACTGCGAAATTAAACAGCTTACGCATGGCTGGGTGTAATATGAGCTCGAAGGAATGTTTCCTTCAAAGCTCTTTTGAAGCACGTTATTTACCAGACGTTTTTGCTTCGTTCAACAAATGATGAAGAGTGCCTCATCGTTTAGCAGGCTTTAGTGCTCACTGATGTTAACGGCTGCAGGGAGGTTACTTCAAGCCCGTTAGCATGGGCTGTTTTTGTAAGAACACAAACGCGACAGGAAAATTGTTGTTGCCTGCGCAAAGTCCACCTAGGTTTGAGCGGCACTAAAAAAACCTTTTCCAACCACCTTCTTGTGCTGATGCTTTAAAGGAGCATTATTTACGTTCAAACAGTATAACACTGTGACTTCGACCAAATTAAACTTTTTTGTCACTTTCCACGAGCTGCTTTTGCGCGCGTTATGAAACATGTCGGTTAGATTGTCACAATGACATTATTATGATCATATGTCGAAAAACAGTTTGAAAACTCGATACGGTATGGTACGGTGGCCTTTAAACTTGGTCCACCCCCTCCCCTACCAGAAATTGAAACGGCTTTGAGGTTAGTAACGTAATGAGAAGAGAAATATCAAAGTTTGAGTAGCTTCGGTTGGAAGAAACCTCTAAAAACGCGGCTGAGAGAAAGCTTGACTACCTTTACTTGCAAAACTTTTTTCCGCGTCCTGCACATCAAAATATTCAGAAGTTTGTGGTTCTCCCCGTCTTCTGTTGTTATTTTGCGTGGAACTTCTGTAAATTTTTTTGACATTATTGTGCCGTGGTCGTGACGTCAACATAGTGAACACACAGCAAGTCAAAGAGGGACATTTATACCAAAATTTTGACGAGTAAAGTGAAGGTCAGGCTACAAGAATACTAAGTGGTACAGATAGTGGCGTGCACAGCATCGGCCTTTGATCAACTGACAAGCGTTGAAGCGCGTCAGCATTTATACACGTGCTGTCAAACATTCCTGCGTTTTCGGTTGTGGCAAAGTAGGTTTCAGAATAATATGTAATATTCGCGAAGCGGCCATAATCCTAACAAAATGATCTAGTACAGTGCCGAATCGGCACGAACACTGCAGGCGCGGTTTGCACTGATAATTGCATACAGTGTAACGGGATGATAACAAAATTTGGGGAAGCAGCTTGTTCATATGCGTAGTGTAAAATAGATGGAGAGCACTAAATTAGAGGAAAAGTGCAGTAGGTTTGACAGTGTGATATACTTTGCAGAAGTTGAGAGGATGCGAAAGTACATGCGAAATTTGATGAACCGAAAATTTGATGCTATGCAAAACTTAAACATATTAGGCTTGGCAGCATGAGAGCTATGGCTCGACCTAACTGGCTTGTTTTTGCAATGCAGATTTTCGGCATCGTACACTCACCATTGCAGTGGTCTGGAGCAGTGCCGTAGGCAAAAAAGGAGGGTTGGAGGGTTCAACCCTCCCCCTCCCCAATTTTTTTGTCCACCCCACCCCTTTCGCCACTTATTCAACCTACTTTTTTTTCGTCAATTCAAGCTCACAAGATTTAGCAATTAAGTGCTGCTACTCTCACAATATCAATTTGGGCTCTTTTACAATGAATGATATCTGCATACGGGAAGACATGTCGGGGCGTTTCTCAAGACTTTGGCAATCTGTGAGATTTTGGGCCCGAATCTCGGCCACGAGTGTTTTTCAAGTTCGCTCGGCGATGGAATGAATGCTTGAGCGTTGGTCATATTTGTATCTGCCGGAACAGATCTCGCTGGAGTCGATCATACGATAATTTTCAATATGAAGAGGCTAGTTTAATGGTAAAAGCCAGAAACAGTTGGTAGGCCTGACAGGCCACGTTACAGCATAATAAAGGGTGTCTCTTGGTACGTGTGCTAAGATATACTCAGGCGAGAGAGTAACATTTCTAGTGAACCTACGCACTTTCTGCTAACAATTTCACACACACACACACACACACGCGCGCACACACACACGCACACACACGCACACACACACACACAAGCACACATACACACACACACACGCACCGACGCACACACATGCACGCACGCACATGCACACACTTGCACGCACGCACGCTCACACGCACAAACGCGCGCGCACGCACACACACGTGCGCGCGAAAGAACATTTGGTTTACACGTCTAACTAGGCTTGATGGCAAGTGCACAAAATATTTATACATATCTTTACTAGGCCCTAATGGCTAAATGCACTCCAAAGTGTTGTCTAGTGATAAAGGTGCGGGCAAAGCTGCTGTCCAATCATAGGCTTAGAAAGGCCTACTAAAGTATTATCATGTAACGTAGGTTGATAAATAAAAAGTTGATGGTCATTAAGCTAAAGTAGCGTATGAGAAATGCAGTGTGGTCAGTTGTAGTGAGCACAAGCTTTATTGTTCAGCACTGTGGTAAACAGCACAAGAATAAAGAATATAAAGCTGAAAATATACAGTATATATATATATATATATTGATACGCAACAGCCGGCACAGCCTGTCTGGAAGAAAGAGAAAGACGACGTTGGTGGCTGGTTGTTTATGAACTGTCGCCATCTTGTTCGCCGAGCACAGTGCCTCGTATTTAATTTATTAAATAAGTTACCCGTAACATTATTGGTGGAGGTGGACGACTCCCGTACCTCGATGGAGACGCGCAGCGGTCGCAACACCGGGGACTCTTCGGCTACTTCAACTGCCAGTGCCCCATCCCCACCGGTCTCTCGATCCGAGTCGACAACCTACGTCACCCTGCCACCCCTGCGGGATCCTGGAACTTTCTCCGCTGACGGTACCATCGACGTTGACTCCTGGCTGCACCGGTACGAGCGAGTCAGTGCTACCCACCGCTGGGATTCCACGCTCATGCTCGCCAATGTTGTGTTCTACCTCGACGGCACGCCGCGGACATGGTTCGAAACCAATGAAGCCGAAATCACAAGCTGGGATCTTTTCAAATCGAAGATCCGTGATCTTTTCGGCGATTCATCTGGTCGTCAGCTCGCTGCCAAGAAGACTCTCGCCACTCGCGCCCAGACGTCTACTGAATCGTATGTCTCATACATTCTTGACGTCTTGGCGCTTTGTAGCAAGGTCGACCAGCGCATGTCAGAAGAAGAAAAAGTTAACCATGTCCTCAAAGGGATTGCTGACGATGCCTTCAACCTGCTGGTTTTTAATAATGTCACGAGAATCGACACGATCTTGACAGAGTGCCGCCGTCTAGAACAGGCTAAAGCCCGCCGCGTCACCCACGGCATCACGCGCCTGCCGAACACAGCTGCTACTTCCTCTTGTGATGACTCCGTCCGCCCAGTTCCCCGATGTTTCAACCTCACCCGCATCATTCGTCGTGAGGTCGAGGCAGCCCAACCAGTAGCTACTCCATTTCCAACGCCTGATCCTTCACCGACCACGATCTCACTGATACAAGCCGTCGTTCGTCAAGAATTATCGAACGTCGGCCTACACCCCATTCAACCAGTCTACTCTGCCGAGCCTTTTTATCGTCGTCCATTCGCTCCTCGATTTGGGTCCAACTACTCTCGACAGCGCAATTTGTCCGAATGGCGTACACCGGACGACAAGCCCATCTGCTTCAACTGCCGACGTGTCGGTCATACTGCTCGCCACTGCCGCAATCACTGGGCTCCGCCGGCACGCTATGGGCCTCCTACCCAAGCCACTTCTGACCACCAGTCGTCCTCAACATTTGATTTTGGTTCCCCTATGCCGACCACATCTTCTGATTCTGTCGCACCTCTGACGAGACCTCGCTACGCCCGCTCACCATCCCCTGCTCGCCGTCAATCTCGTTCGCCCCCACAACGCCGTCCTGCATCTCCGACCTATTCGCAGCGCCCCCGACCGGAACACTAGGCAGTGCAGCTTCTGGAGGTGAAGCTGCATTGACGACGACCTCTGCAAGAAATCCTCGTGTATTATTACCGACGACCCGGAATCTGTTGAACGTTACATTAGACAATGTACCTGTGCGCACATTGATCGATACCGGCGCGCATGTGTCCATAATGAGTGCTGCTCTTCGTCGCCGCCTAAAGAAAGTGGTCACACCCGCCTTGAACCGAGCCGTTCGAGTCGCCGACGGGGGAACTGCCGCGATTATTGGCGTGTGCTCTGCCCGTGTGACTATCGCCGATAGAAGCACTGCTGTTCTTTTCACCGTTATAGAAAATTGCCCTCATGAAGTAATTCTAGGCATGGATTTTCTAATCGCTCACTCGGCCCGTATAGATTGTTCAGCCGGCTGTCTTGACCTTGAAATGCCTCTACTTGCTGATCTGACCAACCCACCCCAAAGTCGCCTTTGCTGCATTGATTTCGCACGCCTTCCGCCTAACTGTGTCACACATATCGACCTCTTCTCTACACCACCTGTACCTGACGGCGATTACAAGGTGGCACCAATTCATGCCGTGATGCTTACGCATGGCGTCGCTGTTGCGCACACCATTTTGACAATCGTTGGAAACCGCACATGCCTTCCTATTGTGAATTTTGCCCTCACTGCCCAAATTCTTCCACAAGGTATCTCCCTGGCCGAAATTACTGCTCTACAAGACCATACGGTTGAACCCTTCAGAGTGGATGATTGCTGCACCTCAGACAATGAACCAACTCTAACACGTTCATCGGGCGTCGACGTTGACCACATGGTACCATCAGACCTCGCTCCTGATCAAGCCGAAGCCCTTCGTCACGTCCTGGAGTCCTATAGTGACATTTTTGACTTCGCCAGCACGGCTTTAAGCCGAACGAGTGTTGTTACTCATCGCATCAATACCGGTGACGCGAGTCCCATTCACCGACGTCCATACCGTGTTTCCGCGTCCGAGCGCACAGTCATACAACAGGAAGTCGAAAAGATGCTTGCAAAGGACATAATCGAACCCTCTTGTAGCCCCTGGGCTTCTCCTGTCGTCTTGATCAGAAAGAAGGATGGAACATGGCGCTTTTGTGTAGATTACAGGCATCTCAACAAAATTACGAAGAAAGATGTTTATCCGTTGCCTAGAATTGACGATGCCTTGGACTGCCTTTACGGTGCTAAGTATTTTTCCACTATCGACCTTCGATCTGGCTATTGGCAGATCGCTGTGGATGAGATGGACCGTGAGAAGACCGCATTCGTCACTCCTGACGGGCTTTATCACTCCAAAGTTATGCCCTTTGGTCTCTGTAATGCGCCGGCCACATTTGAAAGAATGATGGACTCGTTGCTCCAAGGGTTTAAATGGTCAACCTGCTTATGTTATTTAGACGACGTTATCGTTTTCTCGCCCACATTCGACTCCCATCTCAAGCGTTTATCGGCGATTCTTGAAGTTTTTCGTTGAGCCGGACTTCAACTGAACTCGTCGAAATGCCACTTTGCTCGTCGTCAAATAACCGTACTTGGCCACATCGTCGATGCCGCAGGAGTCCGCCCGGATCCCGAGAAAATTCGCGCCGTCACGGACTTTCCTCTTCCGAAGTCAACAAAGCACGTTCGCAGTTTTGTGGGCTTGTGCTCCTACTTTAGACGGTTTGTTAAGGACTTCGCCATCATTGCACGCCCACTCACAAACCTCCTGAAGAAGGACACCCCGTTTTTCTGGGGCGCTGATCAAGCCTCATCTTTTTCCCAGCTCACGACGCTCCTTACAACACCGCCGATTTCAGCCCATTTTGATCCATCAGCTCCAACCGAGGTTCGCACTGACGTTAGTGGGCATGGCATCGGGGCAATGCTAATGCAACATCAACGCGGACATGACCGTGTTATAGCATATGCAAGCCGCCTACTATCTACAGCCGAGCGCAACTATTCAATCACGGAACGTGAGTGTCTCGCTCTCGTGTGGGCAGTCGCCAAGTTTCGCCCATACTTATACGGGCGTCCATTCCGGGTAGTCACCGACCATCACGCACTCTGCTGGCTGGCCTCACTCAAGGATCCCACAGGACGCCTCGCTCGTTGGTCCCTACGATTACAAGAATACACGTTCACCGTAACGTACAAAACAGGGCGGTCACACCAAGATGCTGATTGTTTATCACGCTACCCCGTGGAGGAGGCTGCCCATACTGACACCTTTCCAGACCTTCTGTCTGTGACGCAGCTACACAACCTTGGGCACGAACAACGCCTGGATGCTTCCCTGCGAACCATCATTGGCAAACTTGAGTCAAGGCCTCGCGACGCATCTCTACAAATGTTCCTGGTAAAAGACGGCATCCTGTATCGCCGTAACCTCGATCCATATGGCCATGACTTGCTCCCCGTCATACCAGCACATCTTCGTGCAACTATTCTCAACCAACTTCATGACGCTCCTTTGGCGGGCCACTTGGGCGTCTCTCGCACATACGACCGTGTACGTCGTCGCTTCTTTTAGCCTGGTCTTGCCCGCTCTGTTCGACGCTACGTCGCCGCTTGTGAACCCTGCCGGCGCCGCAAAAAGCCATCTTCCCTACCAGCTGGATTCCTTCAGCCAATCGACATTCCCATCGAACCTTTTTTTCGAGTTGGCATCGACCTGCTTGGCCCATTCCCGATCTCCAGCTCAGGCAACAAACGGATCGCTGTCGCCACTGACTATGCGACATGGTACGCTATCACACGAGCTCTTCCGACGAGTTGCGCAACCGATGTGGCGGACTTTCTGGTATATGATATTATTTTAGTACACGGAGCTCCACGCCAACTTCTCACTGACCGGGGCCGCACCTTCCTATCAGCTGTCGTTGATGAAATCCTGCGCTCTTGCTCTGCCAAGCACAAGTTTGCCACTTCGTACCATCCACAAACGAACGGTCTTACGGAGCGCCTCAACCGCACCATAACCGACATGCTTTCTAAATACGTAGCGGCCGACCACCGGGACTGGGACGTTCATTTGCCATTGGTGACGTTCGCATATAATTCGTCACGTCACGACACTGCCGGCTATTCACCATTCCATCTTCTATACGGCCGAGAACCCGCCCTACCATTTGACACCTTGCTGCCCTCGGTCACTGAGTATGTCGGCGAAGCCATCGCGCGAGCCGACCACGCACGCCAACTCGCCCGCCGCCGCCTGCAGGCTTCACAGGAGCGCCAAAGACAGCTCTACGATTCCCATCATCGAAACGTGCACTTTTCACCGGGTTACCTTGTCCTCCTCTGGTCCCCCACTCGGCGTGTAGGGCTTTCTGAAAAACTGCTGTCACGCTACACTGGACCATACCGTATCGTTCGCCAGGTGACTGACGTTACCTACGAGATCGTTCCAGCCGATTCAACGTCATCATCGTCACCTTCGAGTGACATCGTGCACATAGCTCGACTCAAGCCCTATCACCCTCCTTCTACCGCATCCGAGTCGCTCAAGCACCGAGACGGCGCTTCTACCACCGGGGGGTTATGATACGCAACAGCCGGCACAGCCTGTCTGGAAGAAAGAGAAAGACGACGTTGGTGGCTGGTTGTTTATGAACTGTCGCCATCTTGTTCGCCGAGCACAGTGCCTCGTATTTAATTTATTAAATAAGTTACCCGTAACAATATATATATATATATATATATATATATATATATATATATATATATATATATATATATATATATATATATATATATATAGTGTCGCGAGCAAAAACAAGATCTGCAGCCAGGAGTTCACCCAAACCGGAGCAACCAAAACGTTCTCTTCTTCTTCGTAGCCCAAAACGGGTTTGAGCCACAGCGGCTCGTTCATCAATGGTGGCATTACGCCCTCTCCCAAGAAGCATCGTCTCGATGCTGTACATGAAGGCAAAAAAAGAAAATGAGAGGAAAATTACCATGCAAGCAAAATGAATGGCGTAAGGCGGAATAACATAGTTGGTTGTGGAGTCAAGAGTTAAATGAGAAATAAGAAAAATAGGAAAGAATGTAAAGGAGAGACGAATAAAGTCAGTCACTTTCTGGCGATCCACAGCGCGGAAAGTATGGTTTCAGCCGTGAAACGTGAACGACTTCAGTTCGCGGGGTGAAACGGGAACGTCTCGAAGTGCCTTCTGGGAGAACCTCATATGTGACGTCGCTGAGACGTCGTACGACCTTGTAAGGGCCGAAGTAGTGGCGAAGAAGCTTTTCTGAACGGCCACGTTGTCGAATAGGGGTCCACACCCAGACTTCATCACCGGGTTTGAAAATAACTTCACGGTGACGAAGATTGTAGCGGCGTGCGTCTGCGCTTTGGTAATCTTGAATACGGTGACGAGCAATTTGACGGGCCTCTTCTGCAGACTGCGCGAATTTGGCGGCATCGGAGCGGTATGTTCCTAAGTTGTCAAGCAGGAGCATGGCGTCGAGCATCGTCGTGACTTGCGACCATGGACTAAGCGAAAAGGTGTGAAACGGGGACTTTTTTGAATAGCAGTATTATACGCAAAAGTTACGTAGGGAAGTATGGCGTCCCAGTTCTTGTGATTGATGTCCACATACATTGACAGCATGTCTGCAATTGTCTTATTGAGTCGTGCAGTCAGCCCGTTTGCTTGCGGGCGGTAAGCCGTTGTTTTGCGATGTTCCGTGCCACTTAATCGCAAGACTTCCTGCAGCATCTCTGCGGTGAAAGCTGTCCCACGATCAGTTATGACGACAGGTGGAGCACCGTGACGTAAGACGATGCTGTTCACGTAAAATTGGGCGACATCTGCTGCGGATGCTTTTGGAAGCGCCTTCGTTTCACAGTAGCGTGTTAAGTAGTCGGTAGCGACCACGATCCACCGGTTTCCAGATGAAGACGTGGGGAATGACCCCAGCAAGTCCATGCCAATCTGATGAAAGGGCGCCTTTGTTTGGCCTATTGGTTGCAGTAGTCCCGCTGGTCGTAAAGGTGGAACCTTACGTCGCTGACAGTCGCGACATGTGCGAACGTAATGCTTCACAGTCTTTGCGAGACGTGGCCAGTAGTAGGAGCGTTGAATCCGTTGCAGCGTGCGCGTATAGCCGAGGTATCCGGACAATGGCTCATCATGACACGCACGTAATATGTCACCACGAAGCGTAGTTGGCGCAACAAGCAGATACATAGCTTGTGTAGGATGAAAGTTCTTTTTGTAAAGCACTCCATCGCGGAAACAAAAGGAGGATAGCGAGCATGCAAAGCTTCGAGGAGGGTGGGAATTGCGTCCTTCCAGGTAGTCAATGAGCGGAATGAGCTCCGAGCAGTGACGCTGTTGCTCAGCTAAGCAGGTTGCTGATACGGCAGAAAGAAAAGTCTCGTCGTCTTCAAGGTCAGTGTTGGCATTTTCGACCGGTGCACGTGAGAGACAGTCGGCGTCGGTGTGTTTCCGCCCAGATTTGTGGACAATGGTGACATCGAAATCTTGTAGCCGAAGGCTCCATCGTGCTAGACGACCTGAGGGATCTTTGAGATTTGCGAGCCAACAAAGGGAATGGTGGTCGCTAACTACCCTGAATGGGCGGCCATACAAGTATGGGCGGAACTTTGTTATGGCCCAGACAATAGCGAGGCATTCCTTCTCGGTTGCAGAATAGTTTTTCTCCACTGGGGATAACGTTCTGCTCGCATAAGCGATCACGCGCTCTACGCCATTATGCCACTGAACTAATACCGCTCCTAGTCCAACGTTGCTGGCGTCAGTGTGTAATTCCGTGTCAGCGCTTTCGTCAAAATGACCCAGTACAGGCGGAGCCTGGAGGAGGTTTCGGAGTGTGTCGAACGCATGACACTGATCGGCACCCCATACAAACGAGACACCGTCTTTTGTAAGCTAGTTGAGGGGTTCAGCAATCTTCGAAAAGTTTTTGACAAAGCGCCTGTAATACGCACAGAGCCCCAGAAATCGGCGTAGGCCGCGCTTATTTGTGGGCACGGGAAAGGCGGCAACAGCACGGGTTTTCTCCGGATCTGGGCGGATGCCGGCATGGCTCACAACGTGACCAAGCAACTTCAGTTCTTCATATCCAAAATGACATTTCGCGGGTTTGAGAGAAAGCCCCGCTGTTCTGATTGCCTGAAGTACTGCCTGAAGGCGTTGGACGTGTTCAAACGTGTCTGCAAAGACCACGACGTCATCAAGGTAAACAAGACATGATTGCCATTTGAGCCCTGTGAGAACCGAATCCATCATTCTTTGGAAAGTAGCTGGCGCTGAGCATAGACCGAAATGCAACACTTTAAGCTCGTACAGGCCGTCGGGAGTAATAAACGCCGTCTTATCGCGGTCGCGCTCATCCACTGCGATTTGCCCGTAGCCGCTACGTAAATCCATGGAAGAAAAATATTTAGCGTTGCGTATACGGTCCAACGAGTAATCTATCCGGGGTAGAGGATAAACGTCCTTTTTGGGAGACCTTGTTCAGTTTACGGTAATCAACGCAAAAACGCAACGTACCGTCCTTCTTCTTTACTAGCACAACTGGCGAAGCCCAGGGACTGGTTGATGGCTGGAAGACGTCGTCCTGAAGCATCTGCTGGACTTGGTCACGTATAGCGTCTTGCTCTTTTTGCGACACCCTATAGGCGTGTTGTCGGATGGGTCTCTCGGTGGGTTCCGTGATGATACGGTGCTGAGCAAGTGGTGTCTGTTTAACCCTTGACGTAGTGGCAAAGCAGTCTTGAAATGAGCCGAGTAAACGCAAAAGGCTTTCTCGTTGAGACGGAGGTAGTCTCTCGTTTACGTCGAGAGTGCTCGTGAACGCCTCGTCAGGGTGGCCATTCGATGAAAATAAAGCTAACGTGGGCGAATCATCGGCATCGGCAAGTTCATCACAATATGCAATGGCAGTGTGTCTCGTTAGGTGGCGATATTCGTCACTGAAGTTCGTGACCAGCAGGTGAACATGCCTATTGCTAGGCTGAATGATTCCTCGGGCAACACAGATTTGTCGTGAAATAAGGAGAGACAAATTGGCCTCTGCAATTACCGCGTCAGACATGTCCTGTCCCAATTCTACTTCGACAAAGAGGCTGCTTCGAGGTGGGAGAGTCAGAGAATTGTCGGTAACACGAAGTGACTTTTTCCGGAATTGTGTACTGTCAGTCGCAGCGCAAAAAGGATCCTCGAACGACACAAGTAATTCACGGAGGTCGATGACGGCGCCGTATTTACAAAGGAAGTCCATTCCTAGAATGACTGGCCGAGAGCACACGCGTAATACGAGGAAAGAGCCTGCAAATGTCGACGTACGTATACGAATGCGTGCCCTGCTCATACCGGTAGGCATCACCAGATGGCCCCTGCCGTGCGCAACTGCGGTCCTTGCCATGGTGTGGTAACCTTCCTCAATTCAGATGCCAGTGCGGCGCTCATTACGGAATAGTCGGCCCCGGTGTCGACGAGGGCGTTGACAGCATGATTGTCGACGAAGACGGGGATTTTGGCAGAAACGATCTTTCTGCTGTCAGAGAACACTGCAGAACCGGAATGGTCCTTGTCTGGTCGTTGCGTCGAATGGGGGTCTTTTACAGTTCGCCAGGTCGATACTTCACCCCCAGAAGTCACCGTTCCTAGTTTCCCCTGCGGGGACTTGGTGACCGGCTCCTAAAAGGAGCGGAAGACGATGTGGGCAAACTGGGTGACGTAGACCGGCGAGGCGACGGTGATCTCGACTGGTGGTGCTGAACAGTCGAAGGTGTTTGCTGGCCCGTGAGATAGGCTTCGATTTCGCGGGGGCGCTCACCGTAGCGCGGTAATCGAGCTTCAGGATGGAAGCCGCGGAGACCTAGTTGCCGGTATTGACAGTTCCTGTATACATGACCCGCTTCGCCGCAGTGATAGCAGAGCGGACGGTTATCCGAGGTGCGCCACGTGCTTGCCTTGCTACCACTTTGTCTTGAGGTAGACTGCAGGTAGGTGGGTGTGCTCGGGTACCTTGAGCCGTGAGGCGGGCTCGAAACAGTGGTGTGGAATGACTGCATAGCCTGGTACCTGGGCCGCATAGCAGGATCTGTAGCTGGTGGCGCAGGGGATCGCAATGCCGCTGCGTATGTCAGGACTGGCACCTCGGGAATCGGTGGTGTGATTGGCGTCAGGGGTGTGACGGCCTGCCGGACTTCTTGTCTGATTACATCCGCGAGGGCAGACACAGGTTGATGGGATCCCACCGCCTGAAGCTGTCACAGTTCGTCCCGAACAATACTTCGAATGAAGTCTGCGAGGGCCTGTCTCTCGCTGTAAGAGCCGATAGAGCATGCGGTGGCCGGGATCTGGCGTTCGTATTGTGATGACCGCTGCAGCAGCGTACGTTCCATTGTGTTCGCTTCACTGATGAACTGGACGACTGTCGTTGGTGGATTGCGCACGAGCCCAGCGAAAAGCTGTTCTTTTACTCCACGCATCAAATACCTCACCTTCTTTTCCTCGGGCATGGTGGGGTCCTCGCGCTTGAAGAGCCGAAGCATGTCCTCTACAAACATGGATACTCGTTCGTTCGGCCGCTGGTTTCTGCAGGATATGGCTTGTTTGGCCCTCTCCTTCCTCTCGGTGTTCCGAAAGGCGTCACGGAGCTGACGGCTAAACTCTTGCCAGGTTGCAAAGGAGCCCTCGTGGTTCTCGTACCATGTCTTCGCAGAATCCTCCAAGTAAAAGTAAACTCTGCGTAGCTTGCGAACATCGTCCCATTCGTTGATACAGGCAACCCGATCAAAGTGGTCGAGCCAGTCATCAACATCCTCGAAGATATCTCCGTGGAACGGCTTTGGTGTCTGTGGCGCATGAAAAACACGGGCGAGAAGAGAACCATGGGCATCACTGGTTTGGGCCGCCTGGCTTGTCATCGAAGTTGCCATCTTTTTGGGTGTCGATGTCAAGGGACCAAATTCAGGGGGTAACCCACGCAGGCGGTGGCTGCTTCTTGCTCTGGGAGATGTAGCTGTCTCCACGATGGCCGACACAGCCGAAGTACACGTACCCAGCACTTCCACCAGTAATGTCGCGAGCAAACGAGATCTGCAGCCAAGAATTCACCCAAACCGGAGCAACCAAAACGTTCTCTTCTTCTTCGTAGCCCAAAACGGGTATGAGCCACAGCGGCTCGTTCATCAATGATGGCAATATATATATATATATATATATATATATATATATATATATATATATATATATATATATATATATATATATATATATATATATATATATATATATATATATATATATATATTGTTACGGGAAAGATTTATTCACCGAGAGCTGGTCTTGCTAACGGCTTAGAGAGCGCCCAGTCAAGCAGGCCAACGGGAGAAGCTTCAGAGTCCAACCCACTACAACCACGTTGTCGTCTTCTTCATTTGGGTGCCAATTCAGCTGTGTCGGTGCGACAGTTCCATACACGTATCATCACCCCGGCCCGTAAGGCACCGTCTCGTTGCCTGTTAAATGAGCGAGTCGGCGTTGTAGGGCTTGAGACGAGAAACGTGGACCACTTCCGTTCTGGGAGCAGCAGCTGATGAGTTTGTGGTAGCGGCAATCTCGTAGGTCATAGGTGTGACCTGACGAATGACTCGGTAGGGCCCAGCGTATCGCGATAGTAGTTTCTCGAAGAGGCCAACACGTCGAGATGGGAGCCACAGGAGAACAAGAGATCCCGCAGAAAAAACGGCATCTCTATGTCGACGGTCATAAAGAGACTTCTGTGCTGTCTGCGACGACGATAACCGAGCACGCGCTACCGCACGTGCCGTGAGGGCACGGGTGATTGCATCCTGAGCGTACGATGTGGAGGATGGGTAGTCTGATGAAAGCAGTGTGTCGAAGGGCAGTAAGGGATGACGTCCATAGAGTAGATAAAAAGGGGAGTAGCCCGCTGTTTCATGACACGACGAGTTATAGGCGAAGGTTACGAACGGAAGAGCTATGTCCCAATCAGTGTGGTCGGTAGATACGTACATGGAAAGCATGTCCATCAATGTGCGGTTTAGTCGCTCCGTAAGGCCGTTAGTCTGAGGGTGGTAAGATGTGGTGAAGTTGTGACGGGTAGCACAAGATCAGAGTAGATCATCAACCACACGAGATAGAAAGTAGCGACCACGGTCTGTGAGCAGGTGGGTCGGAGCGCCGTGCTGGAGAATAATGTCGTACAGCAGGAAGTCGGCAACGTCGGTTGCGCAGCTGGTTGGTAGCGCTCGAGAGATTGCATACCGAGTGGCATAGTCTGTGGCCACTGCAATCCATTTATTTCCAGTTGTAGAAGTAGGAAAAGGGCCTAGCAAGTCCAACCCCACTCGATAAAATGGCTCGGCTGGAACTTCAATAGGTTGAAGTAGACCAGCAGGGGGAGTCGTAGGCTTCTTTCGGCGCTGGCAGAGGTCACAAGATGTGACGTAACGGCGAACAGAGCGGTACAGACCCTTCCAGAATACTCGCCGTCGAATGCGGTCGTAAGTTCTGGAGACTCCTAGATGTCCAGAAGTTGGAGCGTCGTGGAATTGTCGCAGAACATCCTTTCGCAGGTGATGCGGTACGACGAGTAAAAGTTCGGCGCCGTCGGGGTGTAAGTTGCGGCGGTACAAAACGTTGTCTTGAAGCAGGTATCTGCTAAGAGAAGGGTCAGCATAACGCGATTGAAGGCGGTCAATGATGGTGAGCAGCGATGGATCTCGGCGCTGTTCGTCAGCCACGTTCAAAAAGTCAGTGATGGCTAAAACGCAGGCATCGGATTCCAAATCAGTGGAGCTAGGTGGATCAACGGGGTGCCGGTATAAGCAGTCAGCATCGCTCTGCAGCTTTCCAGATTTGTAAACAACCGAGAACGTGTACTCCTGTAATCGAAGTGCCCATCGGCCGAGTCTTCCTGTAGGATCCTTAAGCGTCGACAGCCAGCAAAGCGCATGATGGTCCGTGATGACTGCGAACGGACGTCCGTATAAGTACGGACGGAATTTCGCAATAGCCCAAACGAGGGCTAAGCATTCCCGCTCAGTGATAGAATAATTTTGTTCCGCTTGCGACAAAAGACGGCTAGCGCAGGCTATCACACGGTTGGTGCCGTTCTGTATCTGAGCGAGTATAGCACCAATGACATGGCCGCTTGCATCGGTGCGAAGCTCTGTTCAAGCCGCTGGATCAAAATGAGCCAACACAGGTGGTGATGTGAGGGCGGTAATTAGCGACGCGAAAGAATGTTCTTGGTCGCTTCCCCAAGAAAATGCCACATTTTTTTGAGGAGATCCGTGAAAGGCCTAGCAATATCCGCGAAATTGAAGACAAAGCGGCGTAAGTATGAGCAGAGCGCAATAAAACTGCGAACTTCTTGTGTGGAACGCGGAACCGGGAATTCTCGGACTGCACGGACTTTGTCAGGGTAGGGTTGAACACCAGTGGCGTCAACAAGGTGGCCGAGTAGTTTAATCTGCCGACGTCCAAATGAGCATTTCGATGAATTGAGTTGGAGACCAGCGCAACGAAAAACGTCAAGAATTGCCGAGAGACGAGACAGGTGGCTTTCGAAGGTGGTCGAGAAAACTATTACATCATCCAGATAGCAGAGGCAAGTCGACCATTTAAAACCGCGAAGAAGAGAGTCCATCATACGTTCAAAAGTAGCCGGGGCATTGCACAAACCAAAAGGCATGACGTTGAATTGGTAAAGGCCGTCGGGTGTGATGAATGCCGTCTTCTCGCGGTCGCGGTCGTCGACCGAAATTTGCCAGTATCCGGATCGAAGGTCAAGGGACGAGAAATAGTTGGCGCCGTAGAGGCAGTCGAGCGCATCATCGATTCGAGGTAAAGGATAAACGTCTTTCTTGGTGATCCGATTCAGTTGGCAATAGTCGACGCAAAAACGCCAGGTGTTGTCCTTCTTTTTAACTAAGACCACAGGGGAGGCCCAAGGACTCGATGACGGCTCAATGACGTCTTTACTGAGCATTTTCTCGACCTCCGTCTGTATTACTTGGCGCTCAGCACGTGACACGCGATAAGGGCGTTTGTGAAGTGGACTGGCGTCGCCGGTGTCGATGCGGTGGGTTACGGCACTTGTGCGGCCCAGGGGACGGTCGTCAACGTCAAAGATATCCAGGTAAGAAAATAGAACACCCCGGAGCGCCGCAACTTGGGAAGGTAAGAGGTCACTGGATATCATTTTGTCGAGGAACGCCTTATTTTGCGACGTGATGACAGGTTTCGTATTGGTCTTAGTGTCAGGTGTAAAAGAACAAATTGAACATTCATCAAGGGTGGAAAGATCGGCTAAAGTCATGCCTTGGGGAAGCACTTGGGTCGACGTAGAGAAGTTCAGAACTGGAAGTAGCACTGTGTTGTTAGCAACAACCACTACAGTATGTGGTAGTGCGATGTGGTGCGTAAGAGTCAAATCAATGAGGGGAGCTACCAGATAGTCTCCATCAGGAACGGACGGGAAGGGCGACAGAGGAATGTACATAGCAGCCTGGGGCGGTAGCCGTAGAGACTCCACGGATCGTAGCCGAGTGCGACTTGGAGGAGTGAAATCGGAGCACAAAGGCAATTCGAGCCGTAAGATACCGGTAGAACAATCGATGAGGGCGGAGTGGGCGGTTAAGAAGTCAATTCCAAGGATGACGTCGTGTGGGCAAGCATCGAGGACTGCGAAGAGAACGGAAGTGTGGTGGCCAGCAACAGTAACGCGGGCAGTGCACATACCAAGCACCGATGTTCGACTTCCGTTGGCAACTCGAACAGTAGAAAACATAGCTGGTGTGAGAACCTTTTTCAGGCGAGATCGAAGTGTAGAACTCATAACAGATACTTGGGCACCAGTGTCAATTAGAGCAGTAACGGCGTGGCCATCAACAAACACCCGAAGTAAATTGCATCTTGGATTTGTAGCCGGTTGAGGGTTTTCGTTCCGAGTCGTCAACGCAGCGCCACCTCCAGGAGCTGCACTCGTCAGTTTCCCGGGGAATGGGCAGAATAAGCCGGAGACGGAGAGCGGCGGCGTTGAGGGGAGCGTGACGGCCGACCCTGAGGTGACGGCGAGCGGCTGGACCAGTTTCTCTGGGCGACGACGTCAGCGTAGGACGGTTCGGAGCGTGGAAATGAACGGCGAGCTGAAGGGTCCAGAATATGGTCATCCGGAAAACCGGGTTGCGAATAGTGTCCGCTGTCCTGACGGCGATCTACATTACGAAAGCTTGGCCGGAAATACGACCTGTTGCGGCAATGGCGGGAGATGTGCCAAACTGGAGAGCAAGAGAAGCAGATTGGTCGATCATCATGCGTGCTCCACTCAGATGGATTTCGGTAGCGGGGTGAAAACCGAGGAGTCGAAGCTGTCGCAGCGACAAGTGGAGCAGAGTGGTGGTCAGCGTTGTGGACGGGAGTGCTCATGAGCTGCGGCGTAAGTCTGGCGGGCTGGGGAACCTGGACGCCCAGGTTAGCAAACTCCTGACGTACGACGGCTAGAATAAGCGAGACTGTTGCCCAGTTGTCTTGCGCAGGGGGCTGATAGGAAGCGGGTGCCATGGCTTCCAGCTCCTGGCGAACAATCCTTGCGATATTGGCAGGAGGGGCAAGTGAATGGGGTGCTGCAGAATCCTCGCAAGACGAAGTCGCAGCAGTGTTTGGTAGTCTCGCAATTTGTTGGGTGATTCACCTGCTTTTAGCTTGCTCAAATCGCCGGCATTCAGATATGATGGAGTCGACAGTGGTGCAGTTCTTGCACATTAGTATGTTGAAAGCATCAACAGCAATGCCTTTCAACACGTTGCTGATCTTGTCCGCCTCGGACATGTTTTTGTCCGTCTTCCGGCACAGTGCCAGTACGTCTTGGATGTACGTGACGTACGACTCCGTCGATGATTGAACACGCGACGCGAGTTCCTGCCTGGCTGCCATCTGACGACCAACTGACTGACCGAACAAATCGCGAAGCTTTTGCTTGCATGTGTCCCAGCTGGTTAATTCTTCTTCATGCGTCTCATACCAGGCGCGTGCCGTACCACGTAGGTAGAATAGAATATTTGCCTGCATAAGCGTTTCATCCCACCTGTAGTGCTTGCTGACGCGCTCGAATAATGTGAGCCATTCTTCGGCGTCTTTGCTGTCCGTCCCGGAAAACGTGCCAGGGTCGAGAAGGTGGGGGAGAATCACAGGTGATGGAGACAGCGCGGATGGCGAGGCCTGAGTGCCAGTTTCAGGCATCGCGGCTGGACAAAGCTGGCGTCCACTGCGGAGTTCCAGAGCCGGGTTGTGTGAAGACCCAGCACCTTCCACCAAAAGATGTTACGGGAAAGATTTATTCACCGAGAGCTGGTCTTGCTAACGGCTTAGAGAGCGCCCAGTCAAGCAGGCCAACGGGAGAAGCTTCAGAGTCCAACCCACTACAACCACGTTGTCGTCTTCTTCATTTGGGTGCCAATTCAGCTGTGTCGGTGCGACAGTTCCATACAAGTATCTATATATATATATATATATATATATATATATATATATATATATATATATATATATATATATATATATATATATATATATATATATATATATATAATGCCAAGCGCTTGCCCAACAAAGGCGATGACAGTTGTGCATGTGCCACAAAGGACTACGAAATGGACGAAGAAGAAGAACTCGCTTGCGCATTCTAATTAAAAAGATCTACCTGCTTCTGGTGTCTCAGTCTCTACGGCAAGACCTCTGTTTTGACGTCGTGACACTGGTGGAGGTGCTGGGTGCAACCGGATGCAGGACAGTCTTGCTCGGACACGTTCATCTAGTCCAGAGACCCAGCCTCTCGTCACGACTCCGGTGCACCGATTCAGTCGGCGCCTACTAGGCCTAAGTCCGGAGTCCGTACCTGTTCCGCCTCTAACCAGCATGGCAGCTCCTACCACATCCACGGCTACCCTTCCATCACAGACCACACTTCCCTCCCAGGTGACTCTTGGACATCCTTGTGTTCCTGAAGTTTTTCATGGAGAAGAGTACGAGGATGTCGAGGACTGGCTCGAACAGTTCGAACGGGTCGCTGTATCTAACCACTGGAACGAACAGCACAAACTTGGCCGTGCATATTTCGCCCTGGAAGATAGCGCTCGCACGTGGTACGAGAACCACGAGGCTACTTTCCAATCTTGGGAAGATTTCCGCCGAAAGCTCCTCGCCACATTTTTGAACAGGGACCAACGGGATCGCGCACAGCAACTGATTGAGGCTTGCGCACAAAAACCCAACAAAACAGCCGCCATGTACGCAGAGGGTATGATCCGTCTGTTTCGACGAGCTGACCCTGACATGCCCGAGGCGAAGAAGGTGCGACACCTAATGCAGGGTGTCAAAGAACCAGTGTTTGCGGGCCTCGTACGAAATCCACCTACAACAGTAGACGAATTCATAAGAGAGGCGACTGTCATCGAGCGCGCACTGCGACAACGATACCGACACTTTGACCGCCTGCCGAACCACACGGCAGTAAGTCCTGCAGCTCAGAACACTGCCGTGTGTGAAAGTTCCCTGCGACAAATGATTAGGGAAATACTGCGTGAGGAACTTCGGGCCCTCTGCGTCTCTCCTACCCAACCGCCCGTCGCATCTGTTGCCGAAATCGTCCGCCAGGAGTTGAGGCAAGCCGTTACACCACCGGCGCCAAGTCCTCAGCCACATCTAGTGAGCTACGCTGATGTGGTCCGTCGTCCTCCACTGTCATTTGTGGCGACATCCTTCAGCCACGACCCGCGGCCGTACCTTGGTGGCAACGGGATTTCATGAGACGACCACCAGTTTGCCGAACTGACTTGTGGCGCATGGCCGACCGTCGACCTATTTGCTTCCGCTGCGGAGAACCAGGTCACATTGCTCGCTATTGCCGTCATAGCGATTCTGGCTTCGGGAACTTTTCTCGTCCCGCTTCTTTCCGCTCTGAAGACCGTCGTGCCCACGATGCCGATCAACTGTCGACTGGCCAAGCAACTACACCGCGTCGCTGGAGATCTCCATTTCCTGCGCGTCACCGTGACTTCCCTCAGAGCTAAGCGGACGTCACCAGAGGCCGTTCGCCTAGCCCGCGCCGGGGAAACTAACTGCTGCGACCTCCGCGGGCAAGGTTGCCAATCGTCGAGACACCGAAAAGTTCCCCCTATCGTCGCAAGAAGGTATGACGACAACCACGACGAATACGACGACGAATACGACGACGAATACTAATGCCGGTGAAGTTGTACGTGCTGATCTTGGCGTTTTCATTGACGGACATTACGTTACAGCACTGGTTGACACTGGCGCCGACTTCTCAATCATGCGACAAGAACTCGCCGACCGCCTCAGAAAGGTAAAGACACCGTGGACAGGGCCACACATAAGGAGTGCTGGCGGTCAGCTGATGATTCCCACGGGTAAATGCACCGCTCGACTACGCATTGGGGATTCTAGCTTCGTGGCCACTTTCGTCCTGTTGCCAGACTGCTGTAAAGAGCTAAATTTGGGCATGGATTTTCTTCGAGATCATGGCGCTATTATCAACATCCCTCAACGAATAGTGACGTTTTGCACACATCCGTATGTCGACGACAGCAGCGACGAACTACGCGGCAGTTTGCGAATAGCCGACGATGTGACGCTCCCACCGAGAACCTGCTGCCCTGTGTCTGTGTCCAGTGGGTGGCCTTCCTATAAGGATGTGATAGTGGAGCACATAGTCGCTCTTTTGCTCACTCAAGGCATTTCCATCGCGAGAGGCATCCTAACGCTTACTGGTGGACAGGCAGAAGTGCTCCTTACAAACTTCAGCAACGAGCGCCGTCAAATCCAGAAGGGTACCGCAATTGCCTACTTCGACGATATAGACCAAGCCGCGGATTGCTGTGCTTTGCAACCAGATGACGCGACAGTCCCTGCCTCGACAACTTTGTCGGTGGACATCTGCTCCACGCTACCGTCCTCTGATAGGAAGCGTCTGCTTGCACTTATACACCAATTCGAAGACTGCTTTTCGCGTACGTCAAAGGTCCAGCGGACACCATTGACCAAGCACCGCATCATCACCGAAGACAACACGTGACCGATTCGGCAGAACCCCTACCGTGTGGCTCCGAAAGAACGCGAGGAGATTCAGAAGCAAGTACAGAAGATGCTCGTGGATGACGTCATACAACCTTCGAAAAGTCCTTGGGCGTCCCCCGTGGTTTTGGTGAAGAAAAAAGACGGCAGCTTGCGTTTCTGTATTGATTATCGCAAGTTGAACCAAGTCACGAAGAAAGACGTCTATCCATTGCCTCGCATAGACGATTCACTCGATCGGCTGCGTCATGCGCGCTATTTCTCTTCAATGGACCTCCGAAGCGGCTACTGGCAGATAGAAGTCGACGAGAGAGATCGTGAAAAAACGGCCTTTGTGACACCTGATGGCCTTTATGAATTTAAGGTGCTTCCTTTTGGGTTGTGCTCGGCGCCAGCCACTTTTCAGCGTCTCATGGACACCGTACTATTGGGCCTGAAGTGGCAAACATGCTTGGTCTATCTGGACGATGTTGTTGTATTCTCAGCATCACTCGAGGAACATCTCAGCCGTCTATCCACCGTACTCCAAGCCATACGCTCGGCCGGCCTGACTTTAAAACCAGAAAATTGTCATTTTGGTTTCAACGAACTCAGCTTCCTAGGCCACGTCGTCAGTCACGAGGGTTTTCGACCTGACCCGGCCAAAATAGACGCCGTAGCGCAATTTTCTGCACCCCGTGACAAAAAGGCTGTGAGACGCTTCTTGGGGTTGTGCGCCTATTACCGGCGATTTATCGAGGACTTTTCGTCTATTGCGGCGCCATTGACATGACTCACACGTGAGGACGTCCCCTTCTTTTGGGGTGAACAGGAGCAAATGGCATTCAATGAGCTGCGACAACGCTTGCAAACACCTCCAGTCCTTGCGCACTTCGACCAGGACGCCCCTACAGTACTTCACACTGACGCCAGCAATGTAGGTCTAGGTGCCGTTCTGGTGCAGTGGCAAGACGGCTGTGAAAGAGTAATAGCCTACGCCAGCAGAACTCTCTCTCGCACGGAGGAGAACTACTCGACCACCGAGAAGGATTGTCTCGCCGTGGTGTGGGCAGTCATCAAATTTCGTCCGTATTTGTACAGCCGCTCCTTCAAGGTTGTTAGCGACCATCACTCTTTGTGCTGGCTCACCAACCTTAAAGATCCATCTGGTCGTTTGGCGCGCTGGAGCCTAAGACTTCAAGAGTTTGACATGACCATCGTCTACAAATCTGGGAAGAGGCACACCGACGCCGACTGTCTCTCACGGTCGCCAGTGGAAACTGTCGCTCCTGATGACGAAAACATCGACGCAGCATTCTTGGGAGTTGTCAACACAGCCACTATTGCACGAGAGCAGCGCAGTGACCCTGAGCTGTTACCACTCATTGAATATTTAGAAGAACGACGTAAAGACGTGCCGCGGTTATTTGCTAGAGGACTGCCATCTTTTTGCTTGCGAAACGATGTTCTCTATAAGAAAAACTTCTCACCAACTGGTAACCCGCACTTGCTCGTCGTGCCTGCCTCTCTTAGAAAAGAAATTATGGAAGCGTGCCATGATGAAGCAACTTCTGGTCATCTAGGCTACACCCGAACATTGTGCCGACTGCGATGCACGTACTACTGGCCAAAGTTACCTGCTGCGGTTAACCATCACGTGCGAACGTGCACCGACTGCCAAAAACGCAAAGCGCCTCCCAGCAAGCCAGCCGGTCTTTTACATCCAGTCGAAGCACCAGAAAAGCCGTTCACCCAGATTGGAATGGATTTCCTGGGTCCCTTTCCAACTTCCACAACAGGGAACAGATGGATTATTGTGGTCACTGATTACCTGTCCCGTTATGCAGAGACTAAAGCTATGCAGCGTGGCACAGCAGCAGAAGCCGCTCAGTTTTTCATCGAAAACATCGTCCTTCGGCATGGCGCTCCGACAACAGTGATCACTGATAGAGGACCTGCCTTCACCGCAGAGCTTTTGGAGTCGGTTCTCAGACTCAGCGGTACAGCTCACCGGAGAACAACTGCATACCATCCGCAGACAAACGGACTGACGGAGCGCCTCAGTAGGACCCTCACAGACATGATCAGTATGTACGTTGACCCAGAACATAAAAACTGGGATCAGATATTGCCGTACGTGACCTTTGCTTATAACACCGCTCGACAAGAAACCACTGGAATGACACCGTTCAGTCTGATGTATGGTCGCGATGTCACGACAACATTGGACGCCATGTTGCCACATCAGTGTGACGACATCCATGTAGACGCCGAAGAATTCACTCAGCGTGCCAAAGAAGCCAGACAGCTCGCGCGCGTGCGCATCTGTCATCAGCAGCATCAAGATGCACAACGTTCGACAACCGACACAAGTTTGTTAGCTACTTACCAGGCGACAAAGTGTGGGTCTGGATTCCGATACGTTGACGTGGACTGTCTGAGAAACTGCGAAGACGGTACTTTGGTCCATACAGCGTCACGAGACGCTTGAACGACGTGAACTACGAAGTTGTTCCCGACACTAATTGTAGTTCTAAGCGCCAAAAGCGTTTGCCCGAAGTCGTGCACGTCGTGCGTATGAAACCATATTTATCGAGTTAATTAGCTCCCGGTTACCGTTTTCGTACGACCACTTCATACGCCTGGTAGAGCACCTAAGTTGCGCATCGGGACGATGCTTCTTTCGGAGGGAGGCAAATGTCAAGTGCTTGCCCAAGAAAGGCGATGACAGTTGTGCATGTGCCACGAAGGACTACGAAATGGACGAAGAAGAAGAACTCGCTTGCGCGTTCTAATTAAAAAGATCTACCTGCTTCTGGTGTCTCAGTCTCTACGGCAAGATCTCTGTTTTGACGTCGTGACAATATATATATATATATATTGAATGAACTTGCAGATAGCGCATAAGAAAAGGAAATCGTATTTACTAACGTTTCGGCCGTGGCACGGCCTTCATCAGAGTAAGTACGTATGATACAATGCAGCCGCTTTTATAGGCTCACGTGATGAACTCTCGGTATAGCAGCTAGGACAATCAAAGTAAAAAAATGGTAATCTGCCAGGACCTTGTGTTGACAAGACTGACATGTGTCGGGTGCATGAATATACAAGTTTCAAATTTCCTTGCGCATCGACACGCGGGGCACAGTATGGTTGGCAGGACATGTAAAAGAGCTCTGAAGTAAATAAACCACGGCTGACTAATATACATTGTAATATACACTAAAATATTTTACTAATCTAAGAAGTCGAGTTGTTATAGTGCGAGGCAGGTGAGTTTTCCTACGTTTTTATTGATACCTGAACGAATGGTGTTAAGTTTATGGATCAAGAAGGATTCCCTCACTTCCCTATCATGATTTGCCCTGAAACCGGACTGAATAATAGTGGTCCTAATTTTGTCGAAACCATGGCCAGGCATACTTACGTGCTTCGACAGCGGTAGATTAGGGAGGCTTACGGCATGTGCACGGTGATTATTAAACGAATTCTGAAACTTGTCTCTGTTTGACCTATGTACTGAGGTCCGCATGTTGAACACTCGAGAAGATAGATGACGTTGATACTATCACACGTGTAGTTTCATTTATCTTTAAAGAAAAACTGGACGATGTACTTAAAACTCTTTTAGATGTCGTCATGTGCGCGCACACTTTGCAACGTGGTTTGTTGCAGGGATGACAGCCTTCATGATGTGAACACGTGGTTTTAGATGAGCTTAGTAAATCACGAAGGTTCCGCGACCGCCGGTAGACCACGCGTGGTTGTTCTGTAAAGATTCCTTTGAGCCGCTCGCTCTGTATTAAAATGTTGAAATGTTTCTTTAAGATATGGTTCACATTTGGAGCTGAGGCCGCATGTGTCAAAATTGGATTAGTCCGTGAACAATCTTTGGGTCTTTTGTTAGTACTCAGCAGGTCTGAACGGTCAAGCTCTTCTGCACGTTTGATGGCGTCTGTGATTATGCTGGTCGGATAACTCTGTTTTTGGAGCGCACTCCGAAGTTGTTCGCAGTGGCGGGAAAATTCGCTGCTATCAGAGCATATTCTTTTAAAACGGACTGCTTGGCTGTAGGGAATACTAGTTTTGTTGTGTTTCACGTGACTACTACTAAAGTGAAGATATTGCTGCCTATCCGTGGGTTTCCTGTAAAAATTAGTTATCAGCTTCCCGTTACGTAGAGTGACCATGACATCAAGGAAGCTTATGTTCACAGCTGAATATGAGTGCGAAAAAGACATCGCCGGATGAGCGTTGTTAAGATCTGCTATGAAAGAAAGAAGTTGCGATTCACTCTGGTGCCAGATTAGGAAAATGTCGTCGATGAACCACTTATAGTAAAATGGCTTATATTCACAATTTGCAAAAAATTTGTTTTCAAGGAGCCCCATAAATATGTTTGCGTAGTTTGGTCCGATTCTTGTGCCCATAGATGTACCGCTAACTTGAACATAATGTGTCCCATCAAATTCAAAATTGTTAAGTTCAAGAATGAGCTTAAGCAACGTAGCTAACGTAGATGCGGAAACTGGTTTGTTTGCGTCGCAATCGTTGTACGCGCAGATAACTGCCTCGATGCCATCTGAGTGAGGGATATTAGTATATAGTGACGTTACATCTAACGTAACGAGAAACGAATTTCGAGGTACCTGTATGTCAACAATATCTGAAAGAAAGTGATTGGTATCTTTATTGTAAGAAGAAAAGCTGGACGGAATGATGTTGATGAGGCTATCTACATAACAGGAAAGGTTCTCAGTCACTGTTCCAATTCCAGAAATTATCGGTCTACCGGTATTATCTCTCTTATGACTTTTGGGAAGAAGGTAAAACCTGCCAGCTACTCGGCTCAATGGTATTAGGGGTTTCAGAGCGCCATAGCTCATTTCTTTATCGTTAAAGAGCGCAGTCAAAGTATCACGAACAATATCTTTGAACTCGTTTGTTGGGTCATGATCTTGCCGCTTGTAATATGTAATATATATATATATATATATATATATATATATATATATATATATATATATATATATATATATATATATATATATATATATACTGATTCGCTTCATCTGTTTGTTTCTTTACATTGACAAGACTTGAAAGGCACACCGACTGGCGACATGACTCACGACAAGAAAGGCACCTATTGAAGAAGCATGGGTGGGCATGTTATCACGTAAAATGGTAGCCAAATACATAGTAACCATTTTTTTCTTACGAAAGAAACTCTGTTTAAGGAATGTCTCACACAGGAAACCGACAGATCGCGGAATACTGTGTGTCATCCTTTTGAATTGACGCGAATATTATTTTGCGCATTACATGTTATAATATATGCCCAATATGTAACCCGAGATTTGCGAAAATCACCCCATTCAAATTTTGGTTGTTGCATTGTCATTCAGACCTTTCGTATCCGCAAACCACATCTGAGGGTGAAATGTGCCACTAAAAAGAAAGCAGTAGGCAGCAGGAGAGAACGGAATCACTCTGCCATGCTGTCATAGTGACTTACAGTAACGTGTCTCATACAGTTGAACTTGCTTTTTTTTGTGGCTGGACGAAAAGTAGTGCGTACGGATTTTACCAAAACTGCCTTTCTTACCATACCCGCAGGGGTGAACCAGAGATAATGGTTGTCTATTGTTGAGCCGCAGGTCGCAGGGTCGAATCTCTGTCGCATTTTTGATGTAGGCGAACATGCTTGAGGCTCGTTTACTTATATTTACGTGCATGTTGAAAACCGAAGTGATAATATTTTGGAGTGCCCTACTACGACTTCTTTAGTAACCATGTAGTGGTTTTTGGATATCAACCCCATCAATTGATCATCAACAACTATGTTTTTACTGTTCTTCAGAAATTCTTCATCCAAGAATAACTTCAGGTCTTTTTTGATTTTTAGCAGGCGCCTATGGTTGATACCACACACACATTTAGCTGAAGCTGTCTACGTTCCCGGCAAAGAACAGAGACAATGTCTTCTGGGCGAACTTGTATTTTACGTTGGATGTTCAGAGAGCGATGCAAAACAATTTTTCATTTGTTGTTATAGCTCTCAGAAACTTTAGGCGTCTCTGCGATGAAAAAAAAATCGGTTCTGCTTCAGCTCTGCTCATCGGCAGAGTTGCCAGAATCTTCATAAGACAATGCACGTTTGGGAAGAATACTTCTGGGCAATCGGCAACCGCTTGCATTGCAGACATGCTCATCGTTTCTCGCTTCCCTCACTTGTATTTCACAGCTCATACTGCTAACTCCCCTTGCAATGCCAAGCTTGAGAAAATGTTCGCGTACACGTCAGCAAACTTCTCGGCAGTGGGAAAAGTGGCAGCTTAGGAAATATTCTGTGGGAACAAACATCTTTATAGTGTGCCGATGCCTCTCAAAGCACTCATTGTACTTGTGTGTTTAGTAGTCCAGAGAAGGCCAGAAATATCGAAATCCTAAAGTGATCTGCAACGCTTGACACTGGTACGTTATTTCGATGAAGCTGCCCACCTGTGACAAGCGGCCTTTTTATTTTCTCCAGCTGTCAAGTCTGCACTGAGAGCAGCGTCGTCTTTCAGGAAATAATCATCAAGCGCTCTACCATACGGAATTTCGGCACGACCATCGAGTTTCGCAGAAGGGCGCTGATTGACCGAGGACACAAACTATCCAGCAATACGTGTAGCAGCGTACTTCAAGGGGGTGACTTCGCATTGTCACGAAGCAACGCGCTCAGCTAAGTTTGGGCAGTGACCCTGAATGCGAGAAACGAGAACTTTTGCGACGATACATGTCGGCTGGTAAAGTTCGATCTTACACCCTAGCGCATGTTTCTCACCTGGCGGAAAGATTCGCGGGTATACATTTTCTCCGTACCCTTAAGGTGCCGGTATCTTACTCTGCGCGCGAAATGTCTCACGTTTGTGATTGCGCCCATACGGAATGCTGGTAGTTTCTGTCGCGTTGTGATGAAATACTACAAACATGAAAGAACGCGAAGAAGTTGATGGCAGCACTAAAAATCTAGTGACTCACATCAGAATACCCGAAACTGATAACCAATATGCATTCAATAAAGGGCTGCCCAACTCCGTCAGTTGCTGTTGCAGCGCGCGATCCCAAGGCCAGCACTCCTATTATCTTTATTCTCGTCAACCTTTTTCCGATTGAGACGAACTTTTGATTGAGACCTGGTGATTATACCTCATAAATGATTAGCTTGCCCTCGCAGATGACATGATAAAAACCTTCACGATTGTAATATTTCATTGCTAATAAAATAACGGTGTAACTTAGTCTGCCTGAAAAATAACGTGTGCAAAAAAGTGTTGCCAACATGCAGTATGTCTTACGAAAAATACTTATTGTGTATCGAAAGCATGCCCGGATGCGTGCAGTAAAATAAATTGCTTACTTTAAGCTCCCACTGCGCCAGGACTGCTTAACATATAGCGATGAACATAATAAGAATTCCCATAGGCATGTCTTCGTAGATATTGACAGTAAAAAAATTCGCTCAGAAAAATAAGAAAAACCAAATTGTAATTGTGATTGTACAAAAACATGTTGCGTATATCTCTCATTTCTCGTTGTAAGCAGATCCATCTTTGACCTGTGAAACGCACTTCGACCCTACGAGGAATACCTTGGCTACTCTTAACAGATATTAACGATTAACGATGTCTCGCCGATCGAGTGGGTCATCGCAATATTGTGTTTTCGAAGACTAGTCCCCTGAATGGTGCAACAAGAGGCCGGTGCTCCACATGGTCATTGTACCTGTAGTTTACTGTATTTTACAGTACTTTTTACAGTACTACTTCGCCGCCATGGTCTAGTGGCTAAGGTACTCAGCTGCTGACCTGTAGGTCGCAGGATCGAATCCCGGCTGCGTTTTAGATGGAGGCGAAAATGCTGTAGGCCCGTGTGCTTAGATTTAGATGCATGGTGAAGGACCACAAGTGGTATAAATTTTCGGAGCCCTTCACAAGGCGTCTCTCATACTCGTGTGGTGGTTTTTGGACGTAAAACCCCTCATATTAATCAACATTTATACAGTACTTTTACTAACACTCTTCGCAACCATACGTATGGGGAATGGGGAATCTTATGACTTGATATACATGTAAACAATCTGTTTCAACTACCGCTGGTTGTGATGTCACAGAGGAAAGCTAATGCCTGTGCCCCCCCCCCCCAGGCAGGGTTGTTGTAAACCCCTCTCCCCCCACTCGAAAAAATTCGTGGCTACGCTCTCGGTCTAGAGAGCCTGCTGCCTCCGGCACACACACGGAACGATGGTCCTCCCTGCATTTCTATACTGATGACAGCTTTCCACTGTTCTACAGTATCGATAATCAATCAACTCCAAAAATTCAATTGGAGTGCTTTTTGTTCCACTATTTTCAAGTTGGCATAACGAAACTTCCAGTAGCTGCTGCTGCTGAATGCGCAAGCCAAGTTTCATCGCTGTTTACTCGAATGGATGCTGCGGGAAACGGGTCCCGTCATAATATTCTGGTTATTATATGTCAGTGATAGGCAAAAAGAATCTCTACGAAAAAACGCGAACAGCTAATTCTTGATTTCTGCAAGATATCTCTTGGTCTAAGCATTGATTCTAGTTCTATTGAGCGGGCGCACAGATTGCGCTCCTACAAAAAAGGCAGAAATCAACCCATATAAATGTTAAGTATGGAAGTTTTAAAGTAAAACAAAACAACGTTCTCAGAGTAAAAATAGTGTAGAGGATCTGTCTGTAGTCCCAGCGAGGAATTTTCGCGTCAAACGCGTTTAGCCCGCAAACAACTAGTGCAGCTTGGTAAGGTTCGTAATCTTGAATTCGACCTCGGATAAGACGCCAATTATTGCAATACCAAAACCTATATATATGACGACACTGCGCAAAAGGTCGTTGAGCATATATCCTAGCGCCAGGTTAAAATTTTAATAAACCGAGTAGACAACGCCGAACGCTCCTGTCATTCCTCTACACAAACATCCACAGCCTATTACCCAAGCGTGAATTGCTTTTTAGCCCCATTTTGTCATCCTCAAACAATTTGAACCCATTAACCAAAACGTGGCTTAAGTCGTCTATCCTTGATTCTGAGTTTTTACTAACATATCCTAATTTTGATATATTTCCTAACGATAGATCCGACCGATCCCGTGGTTGTGGCGTTTTTATTGGTACTAATCTATGCTTGCTTTGCGTGTTAGTAAACGTATCATCTAATCTGGAACTTGTATGGACGTGCTGTAATGCTATGTTGCCGCGTATCCTTATCGGTGTCTGTGATCGACTGCGTAATATTGTCCGCTCGTTCATGAAAAGCTTTCATGCGTGCTTGCAAACTATAAAAGAAGCCTCTTCTAACTTTATGCTGACCCGCTGGTCGCGGGATCAAATCCCGGCTTCGGCGGCTGCATTTGCGATGGAATTGGAAGTGTTGTAGATCCGTGTGCTCAGATTTCGGTGCACGTTAAAGAACGCCAAGTGGTCGAAATTTCCGGTGCCCTTCACTACGGCGTCTCTAATAATCATATGGTGGTTTTGGGACGTTAAACCCCACATATATATCACATTCAATCAGTCAACCAAACAAACAAATATCGTATTTTCTTTTCATTGAACGAGTAGATACTATGAGGTAGTTGATCACAGATACCGATCAGCATACGCAGCATTAAAGCATTACAGCAAGTCCATACGAATTCCAGATTAGACGATATGTTTACTAACGAGCAAAGCGAGCATAGGTTAGGGGCAATAAGAGCGCCGCAACAACGGAAGCCAACGGGTCTATCTTTACGAAATATATCAAATTTAGTATATGTTTCTTCGGTGATTTTAACTATTCTTCGATCGATTGTCCTTACCATTCAGTCACGCTGTCAAGACATTGCATCGAAAGTGATTTTATGAACACGTCTTACATTCGGTTTACCTCAACTTGTCACTCAGCCAAGACGCATTTCAACTCATTCTTCACACATTCTCGACCGACTTTTTACAACACATGCCAACATCAGTTCCTCATTAACTCATCTTCCACCAATGAGTGATTGCTGTATTGTTCATGGTAGCTTGTCTTTTCATATATTTAAAACCAAGAAAACTTTCAAAACTTTCACGTTGCATGACAGAGGTAGCCACACTTCTGTGACTAATGAACTGTCTTTTGTAATGAATTCGAACAGCACTATGAATCATGCTTCGTTGAAACTAAATTATCATTGTTTAAAAATGAGATATTACGTCTAACCGCATCCACACCATTATTGCCAAAGACGGAGCGCAGACCCCGTGGTTCACGGTAAACTTTAAAATTCAACAATAAAAATATTTTTCAGATCTGCTAAGTGTTCTGATTCTAACACGGCTTGGGCGAGGTACTTCACTGTAGCTAAGGATCAGGGAACTTCAATCATGTGGTCCGAAAGTTACTTTTACGGTACCACGTTACCTGCTTTGCTACACAACCATGCTAAATGGTTCTGTAGCACTATTAACCCCGAAAAAGAGGACGTATTTAGCTAAACGATGCTAATTGTTGGCTCATTGCCAAAAATGTTGTCGCAATTTTATTATACAATACCTTTTGCTCAGTTTTCACCTATGAATTCACTCAGAGCCTTCTTTCATTTTCATTCTACGTTACTTTCGCTCATGACTTGTATTACCTTTGACCCAAGTGGCATTGTCCTTATCATCGACGACTTACAAAACACTAGGCCTGTGCGGAAGGCACAGCACAACCACAGTGAAAGTTAGGATAGCGGCCTTTCAGAGCCTTTTCTAAAACACTCAATGAAAAACTGCTGCAAGCACACTTGCTGATACCCAGTACGGGAATGATAATAAAACTTTTTTTGTGTAGTAGGCTGGCCTTTGCTATGCTACTTTTCGTCATTCTGCATAGAATCATGGAATCCGCTAAACACTTTCAAGATGTTGCCACAGGAAAGTGCCATTTCTCCGCGCAACGCGGACGTCGGGTGGTGGTTGTGGAAAACATTTATTACGAAAAGCACGAAAAATTGCACTACAAATGCACTTGGGTGGTCTCAATATTGCAGAAGTCTACTGGATGTCATCGCTGCTCGGGCGCGGGCCTGCAGGGAGCGCTGAGCGTCCCAGGTGGAGCAGCTGAGCAGGAACTCCTCCATAGCCTCTCTTGTGGGTAGGGGGAAGGGGGATGAAAAAGGAAGAGGTATAGCTGGGCATACTGCAATTATCTGGTACATGTCGGCCAGCACCCCACAGTGCACACAGTAGCCGTGTATACAGGGCACGAAATGCTGGGCGGCTGCAGGACACAAGAAGGTGTTCGTCTGCAAGTGTCTCAGAAGTCGCTCGTCCGCTTTAGAGAGACCCCGTGCAGGTTCAGGTTAAAGACGGCGTGAGTTTTGATAGTAATCAAGGATATCACGGTACTGCGTAAGAGATCAGGTGCCTGGGGGAGACGCGGGGTCGAAAGAGGTAACGGCCCGGGAGTGAGAAACGCAGGCAGTGGCATGAGCCACTTCGTTACCGGGGAGACCCGCGTGGCCAGGAGACCATACTCGGTGGATTGAGTGAGGTTCAAAGCGCCATGAGGCAGCCTGGAGAAGGTCGGCGGCCAGAGTAGCTAAGGTATCTTGCAAGTATCGGGAACAGGCGATGCGCGAGTCCGTGATGATCACTCTTGCTGAGCGGTGAGAGGCGGCCAAAGCGATGGCTACCGATGCATCCGGTGAGCGGAAAGAGATGCCGTCAGCGTGGTGACCCTCAGATATCACTGCGGCCGTAAAGTGTCCCGAGGAAGTTGGGCCTGAGACATCTACGTAGAAGACACCAGGAGTGTTAGAGTATCGATTATGGAGAAGGTGTGTTCGGGCTAAGCGTCTGCCTGTATTTTGACTGGGATGCATGTTGCGAAGAAGAGGCTCGACCCAAAGTTTTTGTTGCCACAGCTCCGGAACGGAGGAATCTGGTGGTAGAGTAGAGATTGGGTTCAGTGACAGCCTGTCCAGATGACGGCGTCCATGAACCGTCTGGGACAGGCGGTTAATTTGATTGGTGCGATGAGCCTCCCGCAACTCGGCATAAGAGTTGTGCACACCCAAGGCCGCAAAGCGGCGATTGGAGGTAGCATTGGGGAGGTCTAGTGCTCGCTTATAAACCGATCGGAGCAGTGTGTCGAACTGGTTCTCGTGGTGGCCACGCAAGCGAAGGTACGGGGTAGCGTAGAGGTCTCGGCTGGTTACAAACGCGTGAGCCAAGCGAATGGAGTGCCGACCGCGAAGGCCGCCACATTTGGTGGAGACCCGACAAATCATACGGCTAACCTGCGCTCTAGTGCGCCGAAGACGCGCAATGGTGGAGCCAGGGTTCATAGTAGAAGAGATGTAGAGGCCCAATATGCGCAGTTCTGTCACAACCGATATGGGGCCAGACGGGGGAACGACGAGAAATGCTAACGGCATGACTACGAACAATGAAGCCAATCGCAACGCACGAGCCGGCTCTGCGTGCGCATGGTACCTCACGGAACAGCCAACGCGCGTGAAGAAGAAGAGAATGAGGGTGCTCAAGGCAGAGGCTCACAAGGACAACCGACCTTGAGATCTTTTTTATTACTGTGCGTCGTTCACTTTGGGCACAAGTTCGCCCTTAATAAACCATGTATATAGAACATCCTTGTAGGGAGACTGCTACATTTGTTACATTTTCTTGTAGAGGTGCTGGGTAGATCATTCCAAACCCCACGAGAGATCAAAGCCCCAAGCTCTGATCAGCTGCAAGCCGTGCAGCTTACGACGGTATACCAACGAACCAGTCGCCGTATTCGAGTATATTCACCAGAATTTGGACCAATTCCTCTTGTGCCAAGGGCATCAGTGACGAAGACAAGGAACGCCACCACCATGACTTGCCAAGTTGAATCATGACAGCTCATTGTCAGCTAACCCGTCATACTGAAGGTGTTGCATGGTGACCCGTTCGAGGACGCCAAAGACTGGCTGGATCATTTCGAAAGGGCGGCGAACATAAACCAACGGAACTAAGCAGGCAAGTTGCGCAACGTATACGTCTCTTTGGAGGACGCAGCGCGAGTGTGGTACGAAAACGACGACGGATCTTTGACTTTCTGGGAAGAGTTACGGCGGCAGCGACTGTTTACGTTTGGCAACAATGATCGCAGGGGAAAGGCTGAAGCAGCTCTTCGTGCACGGAATCAACGCACAAATGAGACTGTCGCTATCTACATGGAAGACATGTCCCACCTGTTCAAGCGAGCTGATCCCAACATGACTGATGACATGAAGATGCGTCATCTCATGCATGGGGTAAAACAAGAGCTGTTCGCGAGACTCATTCCCAATCAGCCGCGTACTGTTGCTGAGTTTTGTTCGGAAGCAACAAGAATAGAAACGACGCTCTAGCAGAGATCCCGGCAATACAATCGTGACGTAGCCTGTACATTAGCAGGTGTCTTCTCGGCAAGCGTTGACGATAATCTTGACACTCTGCGGGAGCTCGTTCAGTCAGTTGTCAGGGAGGAACTACGCAAGCTGTCGCCACCCACTTCACAGGAACTGTCTATTTGTATGTTGTCCGAGAAGAAATTCGGCAGGCCATACGGGAGCCGCAGAGTGATGTACCACCAACACGACCCACGGTAACTTATTTTGAGGTGTTCAGGCGGCCTGCTGTCCACTGTGCGCCTATCGAGACCCCAGATATTTACGCACCGACAACCCGTAGCCCGTGCCATATTGTAGAGGCAACTCGCAGCGCACCTCTTTCGACAAAGAGAAGACCTCGGAAAAGCGATGTATGGCGAGATGTGGAACGTAGGCCACTGTGCTTTCACTGTGGAGAGGCTGGCCGTCTGTACCAGTTTTGGCGATACCACCAAGCTGGTCTTCTTGGATTCGCGATCAACGCACCGTGTCCACGAAACGGCGAAAGGCCGTCCGACATCGAGGAATACCTGTGCTCACGTCAGGGCTTCGACCTGCATCGTCGTCATCAAACGCGGTTACGATCCCGTCTACGTCAGCGCTCGCCAAGCCCATGTTCTTTTCCAAACACACCAAGGCATTGTTCGCAAAGTCGAAACCCGGGAAACTGAAGTGAACGACCTGTAGAGGCGAGGCCACTGGTGATCCTCTACTGCGACACCAGTGTGACGACGACTGTCTTCAGGTAAAGAAGTGCAGTAATGAGAAGATAACTTAAGACTTGCCGTTGGTAATTGACGGGCTAGAGCTCGTGGCTTTAACCGACACCGGTGCTGATTACTCTGTGATAAGGTGCAATTTTGCGAAGTGCCTCAGGAAAGTTCTGACCGAATGGGGTGGACCTCAATTACGCATGGCAGGTGGTCACCTTATTACGCCTCTCGGCAGATGCGGCGCAAGAGTTCAGATACGAGGTTTTACTTACGTTGGTGACTTTTTTGTCCTGCCCGTTTGTTCCAGAGAAGTTATACTCTGAATAAATTTTCTGCAACCAAATGGTGCCATTATTAATTTTCAGAGGTCCAGCGTATCATTTTCGACAGAACAAGTTAAAAAAGTAGCTCGAACAGATGACTGACACACGTTTCTACTGCGCATCGTCGATGATGTGACTGTACCGCCGCAGAGAAGTGTAATGGTTGTAGTCAGAAAGGATACGTTTGGTGACTACGAAAGTGTGGCAGACAGCAACATGAATGTTTTCCTGCAAAGAGGTGTTTGTGTGGCACGAGGAATTATCCAGCTACGAAACGGGTACACAGACATCCTCCTTACAAATTTCGGGAACGAATTCCCGCACATCGCAAAATGGACAGCCATAGCTCTTCTTCATGAGTTTTGTGAAGCCACAAACTAGTACAGCCTTGAAACAATGTCAACAGATATGAAACCAGCATCCGATGTCTGCGACGTAATATCTGTAAATCCTAACCTTTCAGTGATACAAAGTCAACAGCTGTACGACCTTGTACGTGAGTTTGGCAGCTGCTTCTCCAATAGTTCAAAGATACGACGCACAACCATTACAAAACACGGGATTGTAATGGACGAGACAACCAGGCCGGTACGCCAGCACTCGCACCGTGTTTCACCAAAAAAGGAAAGTTGTCAAGAATCAAACGTGGGAGATGCTTGAAGATGATATTATTCAACCTTCCAGCAGTCCATGGGCATCTATTGTAGTACTTGTCGAGAAGAGCGATAACACGCTCACGTTTTTCGTCTACTACCGGAAATAAATGCTTTGACTAAACGTGATGCGTAACCCCTCCCGCGTATTGACGGCACATTAAACCGACTTCGGTGTGCCTAGTTCTTCTTATCACTTGATCTGAATACTGGATACCAGCATATCGAAGTTGATGAAGGTGATCACGAGAAGACTGCGTTTGTTACCCTGGACGGACTTTATGAATTCAAGGCTCTCCCTTTCGGTGTCTGTTGTGCGCCGGCAACGATTCAACGCATGATGGACGCTTAATTATCCGGATGGAAGTGGCAGAGTTGCTTAGTGTAACTTGACGACTTGGTCATCTTCGCAACATTCGAGGAGCATATCAAGTGCCTGCGAACAGTGTTAGAAGCAATCCGTTCGGCAGATTTACCCATTAAGCCAGGGAAGTGCCAATTGGATTTCAAAAAGCTCCAATTCCTTGGGCACGTTGTCAGCGCCCACTGTGTTCGCCCTGATTCCGAAAAGACAGCCACCGTTGCAAGGATCCTGCTGCCAGCAGACAAAAAGTCAGTACGCAGATTTCTAGGTTTGTGTGCTTACTATAGACCACTTGTCAGAAATTTCTCGCAGATCGCAGAACCCTTGACGAAACTTATTAGAAAAGTTGTACTTTTCGAGTTGGAAACTGAGCAACACAGCGCCTTCAACGAATCAGGAAAACGGTTGCAAGAGCCCCAATCCTTTCTCATTTAGATGAAACAGCTGACACGGAAACACACACAGAGGCCAGCAACATCGGCCTTGGATGCATCCAAATAACGTGGCAGAATGGCGAAGAAAAGGCGATAGCATACGCCAGCCGGGCTCTAACAAAGGCGGAGACCAATTATTTGGCCACAGAGAAAGAATGCCTTGCCGTCATCTGGGCCATCGTTAAGTTTCAGCCTTACTTGTATGGTAGACCAGTCAAAACAGTCTGTAATCACCATGCACTTTGGTGGATCGCCAACCTTAGGAATCCATCAAGAAGACTAGAAAGGTGGAGCCTCTGACGGCAAGAATTTTATACAACTGTGGTATACCGATCTCCCAGGAAGCATACCAACACCAACTGTGTGTCACGGTCACTTGCAGACAGAGCACTAGCAGAAAAAGAGGACTTTCCATTCGTGTGTGTTGTCGAGACTTCTCAGATAGCTGAATTTCAACACGCGGACGAAGGATTGCTCGCGCTCCTCAATAACCTGGAAGGACCTGACACACAAGTACCTCGTATATTTTTTTCGAAGCATCGCATAGATCTGCCTCCGAGGAAATGTCCTCTACAAGAGAAACTTTAAGCCTAACCGTGAAAACTTCCTGCGTGTCTTTCCTGCAACTATGCGGCAATAGATATTACAAGCGTGCCACGATGAGCCTACGTCTGGACATTTCGTGGTCACTGGAACGCTTGCACGAAACAGTCTGCATTATTATTGGCCCAAGCTATTGTCTTCAGCACAGCGCTATGTTAAAACATGCCGCAAGTGCCAAAGACGGACAACGCCTCGCGCTGAGCCAGCGGGCCTTCTGCACCCAATAGACCCACTGAAGGCACCTTTCCAACAAGTTTTAATAGACCACCTTGGACCATTCTCAATATCTTTACTTGGCTTGATGTGGATCGTCATAGCGACATATTATTTAACGAGATACGTGAAAACAGACACCTTTCATCGAAGAACGGCGGCTGATGTCACCAAATTCTTTCTACAGAGCATAGTACTATGACATGGTGCTCCGACTGTTGTAATCACCGATCGCGAACTGGCTTTCACGGCAGAACTCATGGAATGCCTGCTGAACATGACCCACACTGTTCACAGGAAAACTACCGCATATCACCTCAATGCAACTGTCTGATTGACCGCCTTAACAGAACTCTAGCTGACATGATATCTATGTATGTGGATGTCAAACTCAAAAAGTGGGAGAAAATTTTACCATACGTCACCTTCGCCTATAACACCGCCGCACAAGAGACTACCAAGATTACCCCGTTTCAACTAGTTCACGGTCGCGTAGTTACCACAACCCTGAATGCTATGTTACCTATAGACCAAGATGACTACCTCTCTGATCTTGATGACTACATAGAAATAGCGAAAAAAGCCCGCATTAGCAAGGTACCGAATTTGTCACCAACACCGAATCGATGCCAACCGCTACAACCGAGGAAGACGTGAAACACGGTGTGAAGTTGGTGACAAAGTGTAGATATTGACCCCAATATGACGATAAGGCCTGTTCTAAAAACTCATTTCTCAATAATTTGGTCCTTACGATGTAGCAGAGCGACTCAGTGACCACGTATGTGACGTCAAGCCTACAGGACACGGGCATTCCAAATGACTCAACCACACCTAGCTTCTACAGATTGTGCGCATGAAACCATACTACAACCGATACAAAGACTAGCCATCCCACTCGCTCGCTGTACAACCATTTCATTCTTTCAAACCTTTTGGGACGGAAACGCTGCATACATTATCATCGAAAAAGCATCGGGGTGGTGCCTCTTGAGAGGGGGAATGTTGCCACAGGAAATTGCCACTGCTCCGCGCAACGTGGACGTCGGGAACGAAGAGAAACGCTAACGGCACAACTACGAGCAATGAAGCCAGCCGCAAAGCACGTGCCAGCCCTGTATGCACACCGTACTCCACCTAACAGCCAACGCACGTGAAGAAGAAGAGAACGAGGGTGCTCTGAGCCAAAGCTCACGAGGACTACCGACCTTGATTGCTGTGCGTCGTTCACTTTGGGCACAAGTTCACCCTTAATAAACCGTGTAAATTGAACATCCTTGTTTCGTGCCTGCTACATTTGTTACAATATTATGTACCATATGTTCATGCAATGGCCGATGACCATGATGAATTGTGCCTTAAATATGCATGCACCAGTGTCAATTGGTTACCAAGAACAAAATATTGTAATGGATTAAAGCATTACATGGCCCAAGTGTTACGCTATTCGCGTTGTGCGACGATTGGTTATTTTTTTGCTCTTTTAAAACGCTTTATAAGTCGTATTAACGCGATTGCTTTCTCGACATCAAGCCTGTCTAAGGAAATTTTGACAGTTAGTCCCGATTACCGGCGTGGCTCAGTGGTAGAATACTCGTCTGGCACTCAGCGGACTTGGGTTTGAGCCTCACTGAGTCAATGCACTAGAGTTTTTGTCTGATATTGCGCGTTTTGACTACGGACGGAGGCTGCGGTGGCGAACAACTATGAAAGTGTGTGACCCGAGTTTTGATCTCATAAAAGCTTTGGCTGTGAAAATGTATAAGCAGCTGGAACTGATGGTATCAATAACAATGTGCTCGAAAACACCGAACTTCTACCCAGTATGGAATTATCGCTAACATTGCAGCAATCGCTAGATTCAGGTTCAGTTCCAGAAGGCGGGTGGATGGTGAATGTGGTTCTTGTCTTCAAGAAAGGTAATCGCTCATCTCCCAAAAATTGACATTCTATATCCATCACCAGTGTCTGTTCCAAAATAACTGATCATTTAGTGTACTCTAAAGTAGCGTGTTGTTTGTCTGCTAATAATTTTTCTCTTCTCACACAGCATGGTTTTCGTCTCGGGCATTCTTGCGAAAGCCAACTAGCCCTTGCATTCATTACACTCTCACCTTGATGTGGTATGGTTTCTCATTGTCACCTACTGCTTAAACTTTCATGCCTGGACTTAAACCCCTGCGTGCTCAACTGTATTCGCGAATTTCGTACCCATCGCCGGCAGTTTGTTGTCGCTAACTCCTGTGATTCTCCCCTTACTACCATTCAGTGTGTCGTACCACAAGGTACTGTAGTCGGTCCCCTCTTCTTTTCAATTTACATAAACTACTTGCCAAGTAACAACACTTCTAATAGTAGCATATTCGCTGATGATTGCGCGTTTTATGACTCTTTCAATTATGTCTCAGACTCTGTTTTTTACAGTCTAATCTTAAGACTATGCAGGAATGATGTGAGGAATAGTTCATGTCCCTAAATATTACCAAAAGTTTTCTAGTGACTTTTCATCAGCGTAAAGACTACATTAGTAACACCTGGACTCTACACAACTGCACCGTAGCCGCTACCAACACTACGAAATACTTTGGTGTTCATATCTCATCTGATCTAATATCAACTCTACACTTCATTAACATCACTAACTCAGCTAAAGAATTTTTGAATACCCTCTTCGCCACCTTACCTCGGCACCTGCTGCTCCTAAACTAAGAGCTTATAAAACACTCGTGAGGCGTAAACTGGAGTTTGATGATGCCAATTTTTATCTTCATCAAGCTAACGTTTTTACTGTGCTCGAGTACATCCAAAAATTTGCTTCCACATTTATTATATTGAATTACTCAAACACCCCAGGTATGTGAGCAGTCAAATGTCAGCTTAATGTTCCTTACAATTGTTATAGGCGTATAGTTTCACGCTTGTGCTTGTGTCATAAATATATTGATTCCTTCCCGCCAGGCAATGGATTCATCAGACAAGAACATCGGACATCGCGCCATTCTCACCCCAACGCAGTAAATCTCGTACACCTAAAAGCAAGAACCTTCCAGGACCCATATTTCTTTCAGACAGCACAAAACTCGAACGAATTTCTCACCCACATCGCCATGTCATCTCAGTTTGTTCAATTAAAGATTGTCATTAAAAGCACATAATAAAGCTTTGTGATTGTGATATACTGATGTTGTATATATTTGTTATTTGTAGTGCCCACACTTTATGTAATGTTCTTAAGAACCCTTGAGGTACTAATAAAAGAAAAGAACAAAATAATATAAACATTTGGCGGGTGGGTGACCATGACGAATAGGAAGGCTGAGTGCGTTACGCTCACTCTGACTCACTCACGAAATAGATCTTGCCCTTATGGCTTCCTCACACTCAGACCCACCAGTTTTTCTCAAGTGGGCTCACTCAAATATATTATCACTACAATTTATCTCAACCGGACCAGGTGGGGCTCAAATGCAGAGCTCCATTCAAGCGTGCGTGAGTCAAAGGGAGTTCACTCTTGAGTACATTACCGTAAGATTAACGGTTCAGACCACGATCCTAAGGTTCTTTAACACCAATGATTCATATAAGCATCGCTATACTTTTCGTCTTACGATCTGTTGCCTCTAAGTACAAGTTATCAGTGGTGGCAATTCACTAACGCCACATTTTAATCAAACGTATGGCTTACATAAAATATCGTTTGTATAATCTCCCCTAAAATGTTTGCGGGAGGGTTGATCAAGGCTGATGCCTTTAAAGAGTTGGGCTGATGTATGAATACCAGCTTGCTGAAGTATGTGTAAGTAGATGTAATTGGACGTGAGTGTGAGCGCAAGCTAATATATGACATCCGGATAGTGATGCTGAAGTTGGGTTTACGGTACCATAGGTAGGCAAAAACTGTGAATCACTGTTATACTCACTCAAGCAATGAATAAAGCACTTAGAGTGGTCGGACTGAGACTTATCAGAGATTCCTGCTACCGAACTCATTAAGGTTCAGACTCTATATATTTCCTCTACTAGACTGACTCAAGCTTAAGCTCATCAGAGTGTTACTTGGACTCACTCAGACTCCATTTGCGCCTAAGTGAGCCTCAGTGAGTCGACTCATGAGTGAGTTTACCAATGTATGCGGTGGCGTAACGTTTATTTAGCAAAGCATTATGAATTGATGCTAAATATTTCTCTAAATGTTACACGCAGCCACTTATACGAGAATCTAAGAGCTTATAAAACACTCGTGACGCCTAAAGTTCGCATGCGAGTAGCATAAACAGCTGTTTACATTATCACGTCCATAAATGGAGTTTATTGAGATGCAACACAGCAGTAGCTTCAGCTACCTTGAGTCCGAATGAAGACTGTCGCGATGTCAAGGCACGACCACTTTCTCTTCATCTCTCTTGACCAAAGACCCACGACACACAGATGCGCATACTCAAATTACAATTATAACATCTCTCCGCGCGCAGATAAAGCCCACTGGGCGAGTCAGCCATTCTAAGTAGAAATGGCCGGTTTTAAATTGGCAATATAAGTAAGATGCGTCTTTGAAGAACGTCGTCTAATGGCGTGGAAGCAAACGACGTGGTAAGTCATGTTGCTGATGCGGCCTAGAAGAACACATGGTTCAAATTAATGCGCCAGTAAGTTCTCACAAAACCCGCGTTTTCTCACTGCAGTCCAGAGTCATAACAAGTCACCGTGTTCATATTTGATATGTCGGCGTCACCTTCGAGCGTTGTCTCGAAGCAAGAGTCCGCAAATGGACGGGTCATCGCACCTCTTTAGCACGACAGGTAGTGCAGAAATGCAGGGAGTATGGTAGTGTATAAAATCGGCCACGTATCTTTATGTTATACTGCAAATGTCATCGAAAGACGATAGTCTTTCCTCTAGAAAAGGTGAACAAAACGTTTATTCGATGTTTTGCGCAAGAACGTTGGTGATTCCTATTGTGGAGGCATTGCGTAAGAGTGCCTTGAGCGTGTGGTGAAGGCGAATGAGCGCTTCAAGTCAACACACGTGGGACTTGAGCGCTATCTGGCAGTTATCCTGGAAAACGAAGCACGTGGCGTGCGCGTCTGTGTCTGAGGTGTTAAGGTGTAGAACGCAAGAGGACGAGTAGGTGCCACCACCATGTCGTCTTAGCAAAGCATAGGAAACATTTGTCTTTTTGTGCAAGCGTTGCATGGTTAGAGCACCGTGATAAACGCTACGGCCCTTATATTTACTTAAGTATGCCTTTTCTAGTAAAAAACTACACATACATAATATCAACTTGTTGTTATGGTGCCTAAGATATGTGCAACAATTGCTGTTTATTTGGCAATCGCACAAGTATGAACGCTGAATCTTGAGCAATATTGGTGGGCGCTGTGGATGGGGTAGGCAGTTCTGAGTATCGTTTGGTCACTTTTGTGACGTGTAGGGTACCGTTCGAGGCAGACAAACAGACAAATCTACAGACGGACTGACTAACATTTTCGCGTCGGAGGTCCCCAAGAAAGATCACTGTCTTTAAAATTGGTAGAGTCCACGTACATTGGGAATCGATGATATGTGAAGCACTAATGAGGAAGGTCACTTACTCAACAAAACGTATCGGTATGGTTCCAGCAGAACAACACTTTCGCCCAAGGCGGTGTTTGAACGTGAAATTCATCACAGAAATAGTAGCTTCTGTGCCCACTAAGGCCATAGTTCAAATGCTTTCTATACTCAGAGACTCTTTATTCTAAACATTCAAATGAATGGGGGTATTTCTGTCGAAATTGTATGATGCCCAGCGGCCTCTCCTCCAAGGGCCGCGTCGACGAGATTTCCGGAAAGGGTGACGGATATCGGCATTGAGGAAACGGCGACCGGCTTCCACAAGGAGCAAGCGGTGGTGTCAAGCTGCGATCGAAGGTCAGAGATGGGCTTCACAGCATCCCTGGTCTGTGATTGCCCGAGCTTTCTGTGAACATGTAGGCGCTTGAACCGCGAGGTCGCTCAGAGGAAGACTGGTTGTACTTCGGCGGCTGGTGGCGATGGCAGTATCTTGCAATGTGACCCTCGACGCCACAGCTGTAGGACACGGGCAGAGGACGTTCAAATAAATGCTGTTGCGAGAGCTCAGCCATGAAGGGTCTTTTCATGTTTTGCGGAGGCTCGGCAGTCTTGACTGTAGCTGTCCGTCGCTATGTGCCCCGGCTGGGACAATAGCGGTGCCCGAAGTGATGCTAGGATGCCAGTGTGTCTCGATGCGGCCACAATCTTCCTGATTCAGGGCAATCGGTAACGCACAGTGATGGTGGAAAAGAAGCACGTAGCGCTACTGGCATTGAGTACTGCGGAGAATAGGTGACGCCGTGCTGCCGCAGTTTTTTGCGCACGATTTGCGGAATGTTTGAAGCAAGGTCGGCGGGCGGACTCGTATCCACACTAGCTACCATTGTGACATTTGCCAGTCATACAAATTTAGGTACAATGCGACGCATTTTCAACGTCTCAAATGTACGGAAGTGACTAAAACATTCGAGACAGTGGTGATATCTTCTCAACCTACCAGAAAATATATATGTATATATTGTTCGGTGAAAATTGCATCTTCGAACCCTTGAGAAATGCCCCACGTTATCTTTTTCCAACAACTACGGGTGTATATTCTTGCACAGCTTGAGGACTTCATCGATATGCGTTGTGCAAGACTCCACATGAGTCCCAGCTTTTTGAGCAGGCGTCCTCTCAGCGCGTTTATTCTTTGAGTCCGTGTCACCGAAACAATTCTTGACCTCTTTAAGAAAGCGTTGCTACGTTTTAAACGACTCTTCGTGATTCTAATACCACATGAGATTGGTTTCTCTCAAAGATATTGCAACATACTCGAGCTTGGAGTTTGCGTTCCAGTATTTGTGATGACTCACCCACTCATAGTGCTTGAGCCACTCGTGCCCATTTTATCCTCCTGTTCCAGCAAACGGATGTGGTTCCATGTAGTGGTGAATAGGTGCATCCGGCATGGATGTAGAAGTGGTAGCAGCTGGCCCTGCTTTTTGTTCCTCGTTAAGGAGCAGAGTGATAGTCGTCGGTGAGAGACCGGTGAGGTGACAGCTCCAGTGAAGTTGAAACGGTTGTGGCTCCGTGGTACGTTGGCATCGTGTACCCATCATCTGCATCACTCTGTCACGTCTGCGAGCGCAGGTTATTGAGAGGTAACGCAGTAGTAGCTTCAGGGGCCTTGAGTTCGAACCGAGACTGTCGAAATCACAAGGCACGTCTACTTCCTCATTCTCTCTTTTGACCGAAGACGCACTACACACATGTGCACATATTGAAACTGCAACTGTAACAATATATACTTTCGTAACGAGTCTAATAGCAACTTGAATATTACCTGCTAACGGCTTCACAGCTATTCTGCACCCGGGGAAGGAAAGCTCGACAGCGATTTTATTTGCGTAGATGTAGCCTACCTCTTGCATGGCTAGCTCGCTGAATGCTTTTCTATGCTTAGACAGGGGAAAAATGAAAGTTTTTTTATTTGCGTATCTTCCTCTCACAGTTTCTCATGTGTGTGCATGGAAAGGAATAAATGCCAGAAAGGCCTCAGTTAAGATGGTTAACCAGCGAAACTGAAACGTGCAGTCCATGTGTTAGATAAGTTCAGCCCCACGGTGCATTGAATCCAGTCACAGTTCCTGGTATGGTATGAACGTTTAGCGCCGCTGGTCATTGAGGGTGTTGACGATGACGTCAAAGACATTGTTGACGTACATCGCACACGCCACACTATTATTTCCCAAAATCTCGACGCGTTCGATGAACGTCATCTTTTGCAGGGACCATTCTAGCGTGTCATAGCCATTTATTCTAGCTCCTTCAAGCTGCTAAAATACCTTGATTGTTGTGTGGGGTTGGCGTCTCTGATAAATATATGGTGGTTTAATATAAGATACGTTGCAGTGGAAGGCTCCGATGATTTCTATCAGTTGGGGTTATTTAACGCACATCCAAATCTTAGCACACGACAGAACAGCGTTTCTGCCTCCAACAGAAATGCAGCCGCAGCAGGCAGGATTTGATTCCATGACCTGCGGGTGAGCAGCTAGAACACCACAGCAAGGTCAGTTCATTGACGTGACCACAGAAAACTGGATAGGCAGACAAAGTTAGAAATATCACTGGCTTGACGATTGGCCTCTTTTTTCGAATGCCTCTTTTTTTGCATTCACTGCCAGCAATTGACTATATTGTCGACTACACACACAAATGCAATGTCTCGGTCAAACGCACTTCTCAAGAAGTCACCACTCTGTAGTTTTTCTGTAGTTATCCTTGGTGCTTGTAACGTCTTAGATATTGAACGTGACTGCCTTTTCATCAATTTTGAGCCGGACCACATTCATGGCCGTGTAGAAGATGTCACTTGGTTCCACACTTCGGTGTTCCAAGCTCCATATCTTATGCTGGCTTGGGAGAATAGCATGGCATTTGCGTTATTTTTCAGCGCACGGCGAATGTTTATCTGTGGCCACAAATAGCTGGCTTCTTCCCCGTAGAGCAGTCATAGGGACCAGAAGTGATGGCTAGGTAATGCGTGCCGCCAACGGGATGGCTCGAGTTCACGGCTGCGTCGTCGAACATTGCAGTGCGATTCATCACATGGCATTCAGGCGTGCACTGAAATCAGATCACCGTAGCCGAAGCGCTGAAGCCTAAAAAGTGGTGTATATGTTCCCCAGGCAAGTGCCACTGAGGAAATTCCTCCCGAAAGTGGGTGCTGACGCCACACAAAAGCGCCAGCGCAATCGCCACACTGACACTGTTCTGGAACGCACTACTTCTTTCTCGCCGTATCCACCCAGCGATGTACAGCTCTCACAGAAAAAAAAAACACAAAGAAACAGTTTTGCTCAATGAAAAGGCGTACATACTGGCCCATGAAGAGGCTGGTAGATGCCACGAGACAACTGCATGTTTGCTGAGATATTCGCGCAGCTTCACAAAGCGGGCGGGTCAAGTCTGCAATCATAATTGGCTACTTTTCATGCTGAGGTAACAGGGCTTTTTGATTTTCCGTGTCTAGCTACTTGAGGGCTGCCAGAGCCAGCCGGAGCACGTCTGTCTTTCTGAGCTTGCTCCGCCCACCACAAAGAGCCCTTCCGGTAGGTAGCTGTTATCACGCGTCCGCATAAAAACTTTTATTCAAAAAAATCTACCGTCGACAACGTTCAGTGAGACAAAAAAAATTATCTTGTCTGTGCCTGAAGAGTCAAGAATACTGAAAACAAAATAAACAAAACTTATGTCGTCGTAAAGATTGAAACCCGGTCATTTGCGTGACAAAGAGCTGTTCTATCACAAAGCCACAATATTAGTTAGAACTGCTGTTGATAAAAACGCTAAATTAATGTAATGTAAGAGAAGTAGTTTTCTTATCGCATGATATTGTGAGGTCTGAGTGCGGAATTGTGCCAGGTATCGGAACAGGCGTCAAAATTTTTTTTTCTGGCGTGGTTAAGGCATGTACGAAGCACCAAAGCAGTCTAGCAATTTTGAAGGCAACGCGCAAGAGCTGCGATTGCACCTGTAGAAAGACTGTTGAAAGAGAAGTGGTTAAATAAGGAATACAAGCTAAAAAAAAAGGATGACGACGATGAACTTCGAATGGGCCTTTTGTGTTAGAGTAAGTCTCTAGCGTTATCAATATTTTTTTGGTGCCGAAAAACCCGATGAATAAATCGACTGAAGGCCAAGCGAGGATCCCTGTGAGCGCAAAGTACCACTGCTAGACAAGAAGCCAGATCTCTTCTGAACACGGCCGATGTCGACATTCCCAAGCGCAAAGGTGTGCTTGATAATCTTGCTTCGTGTAGCCACTGGCCGAGATGCAAGGTAGATGCCGAGATCGAGGAACACTTACCGGTGGATGAGTTGGAGGCCGCATACGCGACTGCCGCCTCCACAGCTACGAGGCAATCAGCATGCTTGCTGAATCAACTCTTAGGATAGAGGCACTGGAACGAACTGGGAGAGATCGTGGTACTCTTACGCAAACGCCCCTTGTCCGACCAAACGTCACCGATAAGCCTCTTTTACCACACAGTTTATTGCAACCCAGTCTACCTAAGTTCCAAATTCCAACGTTTAAAGGTGCCCTAATTTTGAGGACTCGATTCGGGGAAGCGTTTGAACAGACAGTTCACCTAAATTGCCTCGCGTTTAAAACAGTTTTTTTTTACCTGTGGCGATACCTAGCCGGAGAAGGTGCAGGGGCCACAGTAGGAGTTTCAACATCCGAGCATTCCTAGAACTGTGTTATAATTGTCTTCAAAGAATGCTTTCGTTACAGAAACCTAATTGAGCAACATAAACTAAGGGCTCTAAGGATTCTTACCCACGTTAAGCAAGGCACTGACGTGCGAGGTTTGAGACGTTCGTGTGAAACTACGCAGCTGCACAGCCGTTGTCTCAATTATCTCTACGTGCCTATGCTAAGCTTCTCAACCATGCTTATCAACATACTGCAAAGGCACTACCGTGCGACGTCGTCTTTGTGTTTACGTGAGAGCGATGAGCTAAACCACTGAGGAGTTATTCACCAAAAGCAACTCAAGCTTTGCCTGGATCATCTTCAGCGGCGGCTATCGCTGATGCCTTGTTCAAACAATTACTAGCCTTCAGTCGTGCGAAGTTGGAAAGTCGTGTGCAATTCATGACACCAAGCGAAAAATGTGCTGAATGACTTAAAACGACAGTAAGACATGCCACCACTTCTGTTTTGCACAATTCAATTTTGAAGAAAACGTACTCCTTCTTCTGCCGCTCGAAGTAGCAAGGCACGCGTGCTTATGAAAGCTACCCGTCCCTCGTTTTGAAGAAAGAGAAGTCCCAAAAACATGTTTTGCTGCTCATCCAGGGGTCACCAGGCACGAGCTTGTCCAATTGAGCCAAAGGGCTCATCCTGCAACCAAAGACAACCAACAAGTATGTACGACTCAACGTACTGATCGCGAGGAGGTGCACAAGCATCAAGAAGTTTTACAGCAGCATTGGTTTCACCAGAAACATCGCTGTCTCATCGCTTCATGCTGTCCTGCAGTGGCAGAGTGTAGAGAGCAGGAATGACGAAGTATATCTGCAGACCCTTGGTGCCTTGATCATTCATAATAAGAAGCACCGCTGGGTCAGAGACATTCTAGATAGTGGAAGCCAGAAGTCGTTCGTCAGTGAAGAGTAGCCATGAAGATAGACTTCAAGGTTGTAGGAGAGGCAAGCATATCGTTCAACAAGTTCGCTAAATGGTCTCCTTCGAAAACTGTACGCTTTAAAATAGTTGAAGTACCCTTACGCAGTCAACAAGAAACCCAGCTCAACTTTATGAATGCTATGGTAAATCCGGCGATATGCCGTGACATCACTGGGCCGTCATCTAACAGGCATAGTGTGCAACAGCTGCGTTTGGAAAGCAAGGTCATGGCTGATGACCGTATGCATGTGCAAGTTGATAAAGAGTCAGCACTTAGTGTGCGCATCGAATCTGACTACTTGTGTAACATTCTGACTGGTGAAGGTATTCGCAACAAGTAAGTTAACGGGCTCACAGCCATCAAAACTTGCTTGGGATGGACACTGAAACGACTGATTTGTCAAAGAGGCTTTCTCAACCTCAATACTAACTTATTGGTTTATGTCTTGTGCGTGGAGAGCAGCGAATATTACGATTAAAGAACTTCGCACATTTTACAATTTTTCTGGGAGCTCGAAACTGTGTGCATTGACGATATTTATTATTATCTACAAACAAGTCCCTAGTTTACTTCAAAAAGACCAGCCGAATGTCCAATGGCAGATACTCAGTCGCTCTTCCATGCAAGTGGGAATAAGCACCTCATCGGTCACAGTCGGTATATTGCTGTGAACCGTCTGCAAAAGCTGGTGAACAGACTCTTCCGAAAAAAAGGCTTGCTTGACTGCTTCGTTATAGTCATGCGACAGAATATGTTGCACGATCACGCACAAGTTGCGCTCAAGAATGATATTGATGACCACCTGGTCTTTTACATGGCACATCGAGAATTTATCAAAGAAGAGTCATTGACCAGCAACTGAGAGTTGTGTTCGACGCGTCGTCTCATGCACCACTCGTGCTTTCGCTCAACAACAGTATAGAAAATGAAGGTACCCTAAATCTAGAGCTTCTGTATGTGATATTTTGTTTCCGATGGTTTCTGATTACCCTAAACTCAGACATAAAAAAGTGTTTCTGAAGATCGAAATAGAAGAGCCAGACAAAAAAGTCTATCGATTTCTTTTATACGACAAGACGTCCAAAGATAAGAATTCTAATGTTGTCGAGTAACGCACGATGCGCGTGTTTGTTGGGGTCAGCGTTCAGTCCATTTCTGCTGATGGATACTATTCATAGCCACATTTACAACGCTAATCCTGAGGACGAGAAGCTGGAAGTTAGTCTGAAAAAGTCGTTTTACGTTGATGACTTGCTCATTAGAGAAGATACGTTCAAAGACGCCTTTGAAGTATGCGAAAGAACGAAGGCATTCATGGACGCCGCAGCGATGAATCTTCGGAAATTGGGAACTAATGACGACACACTGCGAGAAGTTTTATGGCAAAGTAAATGCAGATGGAGGCATAAACAACACTAAGGCCATATTGGGCATGCGGTGCAATACAAATTGCAATAGTTCAGAATTTACTCCTAAATCAGTAATAGAATACTTAACGTTACAAAGGCAATTAGATAACGTGTGGTAATCGGCTTGCTATGTTATCTACCACCGCCTGAGCCAGGCGCGTGACGTGCCAACAACTGAGCGTCATGTCTTTCCCCGCTCTTTCTTTCTTCCGAACTCCCTCTTCTTTCCTATGCTTTAAATACTGTGTTCACGACCAATAAACGTTTCAGTCCCCAGCGCTGGTCTCGCCTGTCGTTCACGCACTGTGTGTGCACCGGCTATGTAACAGTGGCGACGAGGATGGGATCGAAACCCATGACGAAAAAGAACACGGCGAGAAAAACCACGGTATGGCATTTCAAGAACCTGCCCCAGTGACGACGGCTGCCGTGGCCCACCACCAACTTCCCGAGTATGATGGCGAGAGGGACAACTTAAAAGCGTACGTCATCAAAGCAGAGGCTTATTTCGAGGCAACGGGGGTTACCGACACAGCGAAAAAAGGGCGTTGCTTGTAGCAGCGTTAAACACGAGGACTGTGCAGATTCTGACGGGAGGAGTTGCTCCGAAGAAGCTCAACAGCCTAACCTACGAAGAAGTCGTTGCAGCGCTGGATGAATATTTCGACCCGAAGCGCCACGAGATAACGGAAAGCTTCCGGTTCTTCAGTCGATGTCAGCACGACGGTGAGCCTTTGCAACATTTCCTTGTCGACCTCCGACGCATTGCAGACAACTGCAATTTTGGCAGCACGCTGGAACCAATGCTCCGCAACCGTAAATTCTGTGGCGTCAGATCAAAAGCCTTGCAAAAACAGCTACTGGTAAAGCCAAACTTAACCTTGGAAGAGGCCGAAGCGATAGCACTATCAGCCGAAACGGCAGAAGATGACGCAAATGAGATATCGGGTGATGGAATTACCGTACTGAAGGTTGGCGCGCAAAGCGTGTTGCGGACGCTGCGGAAGTAAGAAAATGCGGATGCTGCGGAAGTAAGAAGCATAACAGCCACGCTTGCGACTGGGCCAAGAGTAGGTGCTATCGCTGTGGTAGGCTGGGCGATCTTGCGAAAATGTGTTCGAGCGACGCGCCGAGGAAACGTGAAACCGGGCAGACGCATGGCATGCAGGGAAGAGCACTGGCGGTGGCGGAAGACCATGCGGAGGGGAACGTAGACGAAGCCCTCACCTCTGGACTTTGACTTCATCTCGGAAGTGGCAGTTAGAACCCCCAATCCACAGGACATTCACTTGGTGCAGCGTTGACATGCCCATGCTGATAGACACGGGGTCGCCCGTCTGCGTTGTGCCACGCGAAATATATGAAAAGAACCGGGAGAGATGGCTCACATTGAAACCTTCATCTGTCAAGCTTTCATGTTACCTCGGCAAGCTCCCCGTTCTGGCACGATTGAACATGAATGTAGCCTACAAGGGTGCCGTAGTAGACGGCTCCTTGGTATTATTAAATTGTCCCGGTCGTAGCCTATGCGGAAGGGACCTAATTTTTCAGTTGAGCAATGCAGAGTCACCTGTCCTTAACTTGACTGCGGAAGCCAGATTGCCAACGAGTCTCCCGGCCTTGGAAGACATTGTCAACGAGTTTCAAGACATTTTCAGCGCGGAACTCGGCTGCATCAGTGGTCCCCCTATGCACCTTCAACTCAAGGAAGGAGCTACACCCAAGTTCTGTAAGGCACGATTCATTCCTTTCGCTCTCCATGATAAGGTTTCTCAAGAAGTTGACAGACTCGTAGCAATTGGGGTGTTATCACCGGTAGCACATGCGGAGTGGGCTACGCCCATTGTGCTCGTCTTAAAAAAAGATGGAACAGTTCGAATTTGCGTCGATTTCAAGGTCACGTTAAATCTCGTATGCGAACTGGAGCAGTACCCATTGCCGGTGATTAACTATATGTTTGCATGCCTAGACGGCGGAGAGTACTTCAGCACTCTCGACTTACGTGACACATATGATCAAATACCGCTTAACGAAGAATCGCAGAAGCTATACGTAATAACACACATCGGGTGCTATTTTGCTTCAAGAGGCTGCCTTTTGGCATAGCGTCTTCCCCAGCCATCTTCCAGCGAAAAATCGAAACAGTCCTGCAGCGGCTACCAGGCGTGGAAGCTTTTCTCGATGATGTGTTGGTTGCGGAGTGACAGGGAAACAGCGAGACCCTGCGAATGGTACTGCAGCGTTTCCGTCAGCACGGTGTAAAACTCCGGCTAGACAAATGCAAATTTAGTCAGCCTTCAGTCACATACTTAGGGCAACAAATCAACAAAAACGGCCTACACCCCACTGAGAAACATGTGGAAGCAATCGCCCAGGCTCCTAGCCCGACAAATGTGCAGGAACTACGCTCATTTCTGGGCATGCTGTCGTATTACTCCAAGTTCCTGCCGAATATGTCATCTTCGCTTGCACCTTTGTACCAGTTGCTTGGCAAAAATGCGCGTTGGGTCTGGGGAGAAGCTCAACAAACAGCCTTTTCCAATTCAAAGAAGTGCCTACTTGCGGCAAGGGTGCTCGTTCACTACGACCCCGAAATGCCATTAAAGCTGGAGTGCGACGCTTCGCCGCATGGCATTGGTGCCGTGTTGTTTCATACGGATAGAAAAGAGAACCGGCTCATAGGCTTCCGTTCACGAATGCTCACCACTGCGGAGCGGAATTACTCCCAGCTAGAACGTGAGGCTTTGGCCCTTGTTTTTGGGGTGTCGAAATTTCGCGACTATCTCCTCAACAGAGGTTTTACCTTGGTCACAGATCACCAGCCGCTACCGGGGCTGCTGAAAGCGGAGAAGCCGACGCCAGCGTTGGCCGCAGCACGAATACAGCACTGGGCTCTCTACCTTGGTGGAGCTCGCTACAAGCTTCAGTATTCGCCCGCTAAGCTGCTACTAAACGCTGACACCCTCAGCCGGCTACCGCTGCAGACTCCAGTTGCTCCGTAAAGAAGCGAACCCCCAGAGTATGTTTCAGCTCTAGCAAGTTTCGATGATGGTACTGTGTCTGTCGAAGAACTCCACGCTCTAACTGCGCGGGACCTCTTACTAGCGAGGGTCGTGGAGTACACCAAGCAAGGCTGGCCAAAACATGTAAAGGACAGAGAGTTGGTGCAATTCTCGGACCGCCGGTTAGAGCTATTCGTAGCCAATGGGTTGTCATACTGGGATCATTGAGTTGTTGTTCCCACAAAAGCACGAGAACGGGTGTTGTATATGCTGCATGAGACGCATCAAAGGTCATCGGCAATGAAGGCTGTCGCCAGATCGGCATTATGGTGGCCGGGACTAGACCGAGAGATAGAACACCTCTCAGCGTCGTGCCACAACTGCGGGCAAAAACTTCCTATGCCAGCCTCTGCTGAACCAGTGAGTTGGCCAGCAGTTAAGGAAAAATTGTCCAGGGGGCACGCCAATTTCGCCGGGCCGATCGCAGGCAGCATAATACTGGTAGTCGTGGATGCTGCAACTAAGTGGATTAAAGCCGTGCCCATGAGGCAGGCAAGCACGTCGTCTACTAATGCCAGCTTTCGCAGCATTTTTGCCAGATTTGGTGTTCCACGCACAATAGTTACGGACAATGGCACGCAGTTCACTAGTGATGAATTCCCCACTTTTGTGAAGAACAATAACATCACACACCTCCGTACGGCTGTGTATCACCCCCAGTCTAACGGGCTCGCTGAACGAGCTGTTCGGACGATCAAGGAAGCTTTAAAGAAGATAAGCGAAAGCACATTAGAAGAGAAATTGGTGGAAATTCATTTCAACTACAGGAGAACGCCGTGCCACGAGGGAAAATCCCCTTCCGAACTTCTATTCGGCTACTTGATCCGCTCTCGCTTAGACTCATGTTTCCCACATTTCTCAGGGTCACCCCAGGAGACAGAAGAGTGAAAACTGCCACCCGGCACAGCCATGTACGCCCGTAACTACGGCCAGGGGGAGAAATGGACACCAGGGAAAGTTCAGTCCACTACAGGGTCACGCATGGTCACCATACAAACGCCCGCTGGGGTGGTTCGACGTCACATAGACCAAGTGCGTTCCAGGCCAAGCCCGGCATCTGCCCGGAGCGGCGCTCAGCGAGACCAAGACGAGAGGAGCCCTCCGGCTGCAGCGGCGCCCACACCGACCGGCAACGAAGGCAAATTGAACGAGCAGCCTGCAGACCAGGTGGTACCTGCGCAATCGTCGCCACCTATCTAGAATGCGCAGAAATCCCCCCAAGTTTTGCGACGCTCTACCCGGGAAAGAAAACCAGTACAGCGTTTTCAATTATAAGAGAGGAGAAATGTTGTAGTCGGCTTGCTATGTTATCTACCACCGCCTGAGCCAGGCGCGTGACGTGCCAACTGAGCGTCATGTCTTTCCCCGCTCTTTCTTCCTTCCCAACTCCCTCTCTCTTCCTATGCTTTAAATACTGTGTTCACGACCAATAAACGTTGCAGTCCCCAGAGCTGGTCTCGCCTGTCGTTCACGCACTGTGTGTGCGCCGGCTATGTAACATAACGGCATCTACTGAAGACGGCATCCAGGGTCTAAGACTCCCTTGGAGTACTCTCACCTTTCACATTGACAGCCAAGCTTCTATTGCAAGGATTGTGAGGTCAGAACGTTGCGTGGGACGAAGACTTGTTTGAAGGAATTGGACCACCCTAGAAAAAATGGTGCACCAACCTCGTGCAGCTTGGACTAATTAAACTTCCATGCTGTGTCAGAAGTGATTTCCAAGAAGTCACAGATATGGTTGAATCTCACCTTTTTGTGGATGCTAGCCAGAAAACAAATGGTGCTAGTGCTTATCTGAAAACAAACAACCTAGAAGGCGAGTCTACCACTACGCTTACAGCGGCGTAATGTAGAGTCGCACCGAGGAAATCACTCAGGTTGCTGAAGTTGGAGTTATTGGGCGCTGTTAACAGAGAAAGGATACTGAAGTACATCCGATCAGCGTGGGTTTTTGACAGTTTCCTAGTACTATGTGGAAAGACTTCTATTGTTCTCAACTGCATCCGAGGAAGCGAAAACAAGCTGAATCCGTCTCCCAAAAATAGAGTAAATAAAACTTTAATTGTAACAGTCGCAGAAAAATTGCGTTGCTGTCCCGGGCGAGGAAATCCTGCAGACTGAAGACACTAGGTTTGTGTGCAAAGGCTCCTTTGGAAAGCTGCGTCTGATGGAGCTGTCGATAATGGCTCACACGAGCTAATTTGGAATGGCCTTCAGAATCCATCAATTATTGAGACGAAAATGAAAATGTTGACCTAGAAACTAAAACTACAAAGTTTTTGTGGTCATGAGAACCAAAAGGGAAGAGGACGTGTTTACCTATCTAACGAGATTCAGTGATTTATAGAAGCGGCTACGCGTCACAGCGATGGTACTATGCTTTCTCGAAAAGAGCCGGCGTGAGCCAAAAACCGCTCTAGGCCGACGTTCCGCAGCAGAATTAAGGAACGCCGAAGAGATGTGAATCCTTCAAGTGTAGAAAGTTATGTTCTGAAAAGATATTTGCTAATTGTCATGCAGAAAAGCGGCTAACAAGGATTTTGTACTGAGAGAAATGAGCCCTTCATTGGCCCAGAGGAGAACTTCATATTGGTGGAAAGCTCCAAGAGTTCGACGGCACTCGCGAAGAGAAGCATCCAGTCATTCTGTTATGTAAACGTGAATATACGCAATTAATTGTGACAGACGACACTGCTGTGTTTTACATGGTAATGGTTTAGGCACAACAATGCAAGTTAGACAACAATTTTGGGTCATTCAAGCAAAAGATGAGGTCATAAAAGTAACCAAGTCATCTTTTTTTGTGCAAGAGATAACTTTGAAATCTACGGATGGGAAGTATGAGCCTACGTGAGTAGACAAAACGAGAATGTCTGCCCGTCCGAACTGGTAGGCATAGATTTAGCAGGCCCGCTGTATGCCAAACCAAGGAAGCCGGAGTCTGGCACTGTGTAGTCTTCCCTTTCTCTTTTCAGTTGTGCAAGTACCATAGAGGTATATTTTGAACTGACGAGTGGCCTGACATAAAGCATTTTCCTCCTCCCGTGCCGCTTTTTTTTCACGAAGAATCCTCTTACCATTTGCTCTGACAGCACCCTTACATTCAAGAAGGCATCGCGAAACTTGCAAGGCATCTGTAGCGTCATAAATGGATCTCCTTTTTCCACCTTCCTTGCTTCTCATTACATCAAATGAACGGTCATTGTACCTAGTGCGCGCTCCTGATGAGGATAGAGAGAGAGAGACTGATACGGTCAGTGAACTTCGCAGGACACTTGGAGAAGAAATTTTGATAGCGAACTAACAACATTGTTGGCGGAAGTGGAGGGCAATATTAATGTGAGGCCACTGACGTATATAAATACAGGCGCGAAATAACCTGCTTTGCACTGTTCAGCCAAATTTTGAGTCGAAAAACCTTTATTGGCAGAACAGGCTGACAACAATGAGGAATACCAGAAACAGATTTTACCGGAACCCGCCGGGTCCTATATAAACATTACGGCACAGGAGCAAGCTGCTCAAGCACCTGTTTTTTTGGGGGGGGGGGGTTGCAGGAAGGAATATCTGCTTGAGCTTGGTTCGCTTCATCACTACCTAACAGCGTCAGATAAAGAACTAAAGGTGGACGGCATCGTGATCGTCGAGGAACTCAACGCGTCACGGTGTGTTTAGCTTTTTCGAAAAATAAAGGATGTATACCCTGGACGCACCCGACTTGTACGAGCAAGCCCAGTTCACACTCAAGGCATGAAAATTATCAGGTCTGTTCGAAAACTGCACAAACTAGGGATTGCATTGGTTTCAGTGGGCCGGGAGATTGTAGCGAAAAGGACGGACCATTGCGTTTCTGCGTCGACTACAGAAAGCTAATGGCGTGACAAAAAATCGCAGCATATTAACCGAGTGAATAATGATGAGTGGACCAAAGCATCCCTAAGAACGTCTGTGCTTCCGTTCGTTCATCGTTCTTGATGAAATATTTGGAGCACGAACTAACAGGACACAAGAGAGTAGACAAACGAGCGCTGTGCTCGTTCGTATCCTCTCTTGTGTGTCATCATTGCATTATGAATATATACCAACTAGCCAGCCTATCAAACATTTACAATTCAGCACTTTAAATGCGGCCGGTTTCATGTATTCTACCCTGCATCTTTCCAATCCCTCTGTGTTGACCACTTTGATAGTGGTGTGAGTCGGCCGAGCAAGGTGTGCTTCCTGGCATTCGAGGAAGCGAACGTGCCCGACGCATCTTCAAGTCATGTGTAAATGGCTCCAGCTTTCTCCGTCTCTTGATAGACGTCACTCTAGGATAATTCGTTCTGAGTAGTATCACCAGGCCAATGTGTTTAAAGACTGTCTGTGAGTGCAGTGCTGTGCTCGTTGTGAAAGACCTTCTTCGTGGGACAACCTGGCTGAAACCCACACTGACGTACTTCAGAATGCTGCTAAGCCTACGCTGTTGACAAGGAAAATGTTGCCTAGTGTGATGACTGAGCGAAAATGACGGCGACAAAAGTGCGATGCAAGGCACGTGGAATTTTGAAGCAACTTCAGCTGCTGACACGTGGTGGTCCTTATAGGTAGCGTGACATGATTGGGCTACATGTGAGGATTACGTGGCGGTCAGCTTTGTGGCAGGGAACGAGCCGAACAAGCGGCAGACGGAAGACAGCGGGCCGAAGGGTCGGAAGTGGGTGATTCAGGTTCCGGCCAGGGAACGCGGCTGTCCCCGCTACTGCCTTTACACATCTAGCAGGGGTGGCGTTGTAGGCACAAGTACTGCATCGCGGGCGCAGCCTGGCCAGCTGTTCAGTTATTGCCGCGGGCATTGCGGATCTTGCAGAAGCGTCTTCACTGTCAGCTTTTCGGCATAGTGACGGACGTGGCCTGCCTAATGGTCATGATTGCTCCGAGCATCGCGTCTCGACGCAAGCTGTTTGCTGGGTGGGCTGGGAAGTTCCTGCATGCAGCATCGCGTCTCCAATGCGGGTTGATTGCTCCGAAGTCGGAACCACTTTGTCAAGCACGGTCGTCATCACAGCGTCGCGCTTTTTTACACTGGCGCACTCCACAGCACCTTTCTACTACCTCCTGCTCTGAACCTCACCAGCGTTCATCATGCCGCTGATCTTGCCTTCAGCTTCCTGAACTTACCCGAACTCATTCTCTATGGTTAGTTTAGTTTCTGTGTCCTCATCGTAACTAACTGTTTAATGTAGCTATCTTTCCGCACTCTCATAAACGCCTTGCCACAGCCCATTTTCTCTTCACATGCCACGCTAAACAAGAGTGGCGAACGTTAGTCCTGAGAAACATTTTCATTACGCCTAGTAAAAAGCAGGATATCCTGGCACTGGCCGACTTCCAGATATCCGAAGAGCACCTTCTGATTTTAAAAATGAAACCCAAGTTCTGTCTTGTACTTACCTGGACGGATTTGAGAAGCTCGCCTTGACACGGTCAGTGGCATAAAAAGTTCAGAAAGCGGAAGGTTTGCATTGCTTTAGGGATTGTGTTCCAACCTTGTCAAAACGAAACGCGAAGGCGAGTTTACATTGCTATTAGAACACGATCATTGGTTTATTTGTTTCTATCCGCCCGAGGCATGTTATTGCTGATAAAATAAGGTAATATATCTATGTATCTATCTATCTAATTATTTATCTATCTATCTGTCCACCTACGACAATTAGTTCAGCTTGCAGTTTAGATAATAGTATTGATACCAAACGTGGTATGGCATAACATGACTGTATTAAAACATATTTGGCTAGTCATAATATGAAAAATATGACATGTATGTCATGAGTGTCATGATTTACATTTCATCATCCTGCAGCACTTGCGGCGGATTCGCTCACATACCATGTTGCGAAACGTGTATGGTATGACATGATTGCATGGTGAACACAAGTGACAGACCTTGACATGAAAATTATGGCAGCCACGCTGAGGCGTCTGTGCAAGCAGGCGTTCGGTGTGTAGCGACACTACGGACCCGAGCTAACAGGAAAGTTTTGACTCCCTCCCACGCCCAGCCATGCGTGGCTTTGCCGTGTCTAAGACAAGAGGATCCTGGGAGTTGAGCCGACCTCGGGTGATTGAAAATTTAAGCCCCCCCCCCAGCAGAGGCAACACAACCCTTTCACCCTTGCTTCACGCAGACGGCACACTTGGGCTGACCTATGCAAAGGAAATCGGCTGTTGCCTTTTCCTATCTACCCTCTCTTATCTTTTTCTTTCCTAACTCCTTTCCTTGCGGTCCTGTCTTCTGATTGTTTCAGTTGCTTCCCAGTTTTCATAGGCGGCCTGGGTTCTCTTTGTGCTCTATATCCAGCCTTGGATATATTAAATTGGGGTATAGACGCTATGTATAGCTGGCGTCTACATGCCCTACCCATTCATTGTAGCGTCCCCTTGTTGGGCTCGATGGTGGGTGGCTACCATAGCTGCTGAGTCATAAAAGAGTTCATTGGTACGCCCTTCCCTCCACTTTCTGATCTCTCTCTCTCTCAAAATAGTGCACACCGAAGTGACATCGAGCTTTTTTGCATCGTACAAAGGCGCTTTCCCCGGTATCATGTAATCCACAGTGTGCAAATCAACAAGCCAGTGAGAGGTGTCTCATCTTTTCTTGTTGCCAAACGCCTCCATATAAAACTAGGACAAGGATATAGGATCAGTAAAATGCCAAGTGAAGATAGTCTTCTTCACAACTTTTGTAAGTCCCAACATGATGAACATGCCAACCTTGAAAAGTTTGGATATATCCCCATAACTGTGACAGCACAAAAAATGATAACTATGGTTCGTGGTGTAATGACAGACAATGACCTGATTACAATGACTGAGGCAGAATTATTGGACTGGTGGAAAGAGAAAAATGGGGTTGATATTAGGAGAATAAAGATACGCAGGGATAACAAAGAAATACCAACCGAGCATTCCACTTGAGCAGGCTCCCAGAACATATTTAAACAGAGTACATGAAAGTTAGTGTCAGAGCTTACATACCTAATTCAAGACGATATTTATGGTGCCAAGGGTATGGCCACAGATCTTTGAGTTGCCGAGGACGGCCAACGTATGCAAAATGCTGTGAGCATGAAGACTCCTTTGGTGATTGTGTAACAACACACCCCATTGTGTGAACTGCGTTGGTGAACACCATTCTTACTTCCGATCATGCCCTGCATGGAAATGGCAAAACAGGACTTTCAAATTTAAAGAAAATGTATCGTTCAAGGAAGTACGAAAACGGCTCTCTATAGTACAGCACACTACATATGGTGATGTAACACTCGAGGGGCAGTGTCACAACGGCCAGCGACTTCCGCTCCGACACAGCGCAGGGATGCAGCGGCTAAACCACCAACCCCCGGGCGGATGTAGCACCTGCTGCTGCTGCTGCTGCCCTGTCCTGCTCTAAAATTCAACAGCCTAGCGACTAAGCGGCCTTCACGGCCTCCTCTCGCGATTAGAGGGTGAAATAATAGCCTGCGCACATTGTGCGTTCATCCAGCGTCTCCAGCGAGGCGATGGATACATCACCAGTCACCTCGACGCCGTTTGTGTTGAAGGAGCGGCACCACTCGCTTCAGCATGCTGCTAGAAAAAAAAAAACGTATAACAGCTCTTCCAAAAGAGGGTCTGTCATGAAACAATTTCTGATTTCAGAGTACCTTCCCCTTCCAGGTAATAATGGCTGCAGAGATTCTGCCGTGAAATGTTAGATGCCTTTCGCATAACCTAGATGATTTGCGAGAACTAATAAACACCTTTAATCCTAAAGTACTTTGTGTTCAGGAAACACATATACAGCCAAAAACCACAACATTTTGAAATTAATGTGTCATTTTTTGTAAGTACCGTACCGAGCACCTTGCCTTGTCAGGTGGGGTAGCTATCATTGCAGAAAAGGTACATTGCAAGCAAGCAGTTACAAATTCAAACTTATCTAGAGGCAGTGGCCATTCGTGCCAACTTGCATAATAGAACCACTGCTCTCTATATATACTCCCAGATCAAGTGTTTAGAAGGGCTGATTTTTAAGACCTAGTTATTCAGCTCCCAGAGGCAATATTTTTAACTGACGATTTCAATGCACACAACTCACTCTTGGGAGACTCTCAATGTGGTGTATGGGGCCGCTTGATAGAGCGGTATCTCTTGAACTCTGGCACATGCCCTCTCAATAAAAAACAACCAACATATTACCGCACCACACACAGCACTCATTCTGCGATAGATTTAAAAATTGGCTCAGCCACTCTTTTACCCTGCCTAGGTTGGGAGGTGGTTTGGGAGCTGCCTCCCAATCTAGGGATTGCGAGACAGCTCCCAATCCCAAGATTGGAGCTGCCTCAGGACCACAGAGGAGCAATCTTTATGACATAGCCCTCAGTGAAAATTAGCACGCGCAAATAAAGAAAAGCTCTCTCGTGTAACTAGAACACCCAGGAATGCTTTAAATGAAGTTGACATAATCGATGCTATTGCACATTTTACCGCTTTTATAGTTGATGCTGCGCTAGAGTGTATTCCCAAGACAAATGGGGCTAAAGGAAAAAAGCCTGTTCCATGGTGGAATGACCAGTGCACAAATGCACGAAAAAAAATAAGGCATGTCGTTTGCTACGCCAGCATTCAACGGCAGAAAATCTTGAAAACTTCAAACAAGTAAAATGAGAGGGCAGGCGCACTCGTCGAAGTGCTAAAAGAGATAGCTGGGTAAACTATCTCTCGGGAATCAACTCGCACACACAAGAAGTGAAAGTGCAGAATAGGCTAAGAAAACTACCAGATAAGCAGCTCAATGCTCTACCTTTTGTTGACAACCAATGCAACAACCTTGAATACCAACCAGGTAAATGCAATTGGTGTACATATCAAGCGCGTGCCTAGCTCATCAAACTCCTCAGCAAGTTTCCATAAACACAAGAAAATAGCAGAAAAGAAACCAATCAACAGTAGACCTAATAAAATTGAACAGTACAATCGTCGCTTCGGCCTGGTTGAGTTTATGACTTCATTGATTTTTTATCGCAACTCTTCTCTGGGAGCCAATAAGATCATGTACACAATAGTGAAACATCTACATCCTGATGCGCAAATTGTGCTCTCTACAAGATCTGGATTGCGGGGTGGGTTTCTTTAGCATAGAAAGAGGCTATTGTAATCCCCGTTAACCCACGACCTGCAGGCTGCTGACTCGCAGGTCGCGGGTTCGAATCCCGGCTGCAGCGGCTGCATTTGCGATGGAGGCGGAAATGTTGTAGGCCCGTGTGCTCAGATTCGGGTGCACATTAAAGAACCCCAGGTGTTCGAAATATCTGGAGCCATCCACTACGGCGTCTCTCACAATCATATGGTGGTTTTGGTACCTAAACCCCTCATATCAAATTAGGATGTGCTTCTCGTCCTACTAGCCTACTGACTATGATCCAGACTCTTGCCTCATGTGTAGAAGAATCGATGTCAGGTAGAAACTTCTGCCAGTTCTCTTTTCTGGCCTGCCGACGCGTTCTCCTGCACTGTGACTTGATATTTTAAAAATTGATAGGGTTCATGGTGGTTGGGGAGTCTCGAACACGCTTTCATGCTTCGCTTGTTCTAAGCGCGCATTGAGACACTCACTGTTCCACTAGGGGACGCGCTTTTTTCAGGGTCGTCCCCATCTTTGCGGAATGCACTTGTTCATATCTTCAATGGGAATAACAATAAAGTATTGTACAGATGCATCTATGCTAGAACCGCGAACATCAGTCCAACTTAAGCTAGCAATATTATAAAACTGGTCCCAATCGGCTTTTTCTCTGAGCCATTTGAGAACATGCGCAGTACATTTCGGTGATGTTAATGTATACAAAATTTTAGGAAAATGGTCAATTTTGCAAGGTTTATTTATGACTTTGTATGTGAGTATTGGTAGGAGCGATGTAGACACAATGCTGAAGTTTATCGATGTGTAGGTATTTTTAGCCAGGCTTATAGTATGCAGACCCTTTCGAATGAGGAGAGATGCAACAGAAAAGAAACCATTCGATAAGGCGGCCTCACGCATAGTAGCGATAGTCACTCGATAGGCTAAATTGAGCATTAAAGTCCATTAGGACGAACTGCGGTTCTCGAATTTCATCTACTATTGACTAAAATTCTGTGTTTATTAGGTTTGTGTGGAGGTACATAAATACTGAAAATCGTTACGTGTTTTTGAAGATGATACCTTGGATAGCAACTGCCTCCAGGGATGTCTGAATGGATAAATAGGTGCAGGCTGTTCCTTGATTAACTATTATGGCAAGACCACAGGATGACGTGACCACATCATTTCTGTCCGTTTGAAAAATTTTGTAATTGCTATGAAGCGTGGAAGCTTGGGCAAGTTGGTAGGACATAACTGAATGCAGGAACAGCGCAACCTAGAAGTAGTTACTTCGTTACTACTGAAACGAAAAAACAAGGACAGAAAAGAGCGCTGACTTTCAACAAAGACTTAATGCCGGAGTGGTGTACATGTATAGGCGAAAAATGAGCAAAACGGGCATGCGTAGAAGGGTGCAGGAACTACTGCGATACAATGTCAGCAAAACTCTTGTTTCTTGTTGAATGGGCTGAAAAAACAAATACATGAGTAACTTAAAAAAGATCGAGATACGCAATCTCCTTTTGCAACAACGCAACCGATGGGCAACTTACACATTTTCCGTCAAACTTGTTTATTTGATAAGCTTCAATTATCTAACGTGTGGCCTGCGAGTTGTGTTTGCTTAATACCTCGCAACGCTCAAAAGATGGCACGCAGCCGCAGTCTCGGCAGTGGATTCCGAGGTGTCCTTGAACTACGTTGTGTACATTGTTAGTGTGCTCTCTTAAACGGTCATTAAGGCACCTTCCGGTTTGCCCTATGTATACCATTCCGCACGAAAGCGGAATGAGATATACGACACCAATAACACAAGGTACAAAGCGCGTTCTGTGTTTCACAGTGCATCTTACTTTAATAGTAGCTGGATTATTCACCAGCGCACAAAGTTTTGTAGGCTTTTCTGGGGCGGAAAAAATAACAGTGACACCAGCGCGTGTAACGATTTTTTTCAGCCGATGTGACACGTTATGCAGATACGGAACTGCAACATATTTCATGGGAACAGACGCGCTTTGAGGCTGAGATCGCCCTCCTCGATTTTTTTAGTTGTATCTTTCTTAAAAGCCCAGTCTTTAGCTCTTTTACCATCGAACAAAGGTGGTGGCTTTGCTGTTTTGCCTTCCCTTTTGTGTAAGGACAAAGCCACCATGGCTATAAACTCTGTTTTTAAACACAGCCACTCTTCTTTAGCAAAAGCTAAGTTGAAAGCGAAAAGACTTTGCAGCTCTCTTGGCCTAGAGAAAGTTGCTAAATGTATTGACAAATCAAAGAAGCTTAGTCTTGACATATTTTTTACCGCTAAGACGCATAAGATTGACTGCCCACTACGGGTTATAGTTTCTGAGAACGGGACCTGGCAAAAACAGGTCGCCTTGTTTTTAAAAGAACAGCTTAACCTTTTAACTATTGACGATCCTTTCCTGCTAAAAGACTCTGAGGCGGTTATTACGTTTTTAAGGTCTAATGACAAAGGACTGAAGGCTTTCTCAATAGACGTGAAATATCTATATTATTCACTTCCACATAACGAACTGCTCCAGTGTTTAGAAGAATGCATTGATTCGTTTGGGTCGAAAAACTTCCAGAATGCGTCAGGTATGCCAGTTCATGGTTTTCTGGAATTGCTTTCATTTTATTTAAAGTCAACGATTGTATCTTGGAATGATCAACATTTCATTCAAAAAGCGGCGTTTGCATAGGTTCCTGTTTGGCACCAGTTCTGAGTGACATCTTTCTCGCACATAAGGATCGCCTCATTCAAAAAGATCTCGACTTGTCTCTCGTTGGGAAGGTGCGTAGGTTTGTTGATGATTTCGTTGTATTTATTGATTGTTTGGATACTGTTTTTGAAGCTGTTGTCCTTGGTCTTCTAGATTTGTTTAAGAAGCACTTGTATCCTCTTGAACTCACGCATGAGTTACCGTCTGGAAATTTGATTAGGTTCTTAGACCTAACACTCTGCCCTAAAAGTAATCATTTGTGCTGGCTGTTTTCACCGAGAAGTGGTAAACCCCTTTTACCTTTCCACTCAGATCATTCAAAATTGGTGAAAAGGGGTATCATTAAAGGTTGCCTGGAAAATGCTCTCAAGAGATCATGCCCGCACTCGATGCAATGCAGTTTCAAAGCACAGGTAGAGCGCCTCTTAAGCGCCGGTTACTCGAACCCCTTGAATTCTGCTGTTGCGGAAAAACTTTTCAAGCAAATTAAAAATCGAGGAGGGCGATCTCAGCCTCAAAGCGCGTCTGTTCCCATAAAATATGTTGCAGTTCGGTATCTGCATAACGTGTCACATCGGCTGAAAAAAATCGTTAAACGCGCTGGTGTCACTGTTATTTTTTGCGCCCCAGAAAAGCTTACAACACTTTGTGCGCTGGTGAATAATCCAGCTACTATTAAAGTAAGATGCACTGTGAAACACAGAACGCGCTTTGTACCTTGTGTTATTGGTGTCGTATATCTCATTGCGCTTTCGTGCGGAATGGTATACATAGGGCAAACCGGAAGGTGCCTTAATGACCGTTTAAGAGAGCACAATAACAATGTACACAACATAGTTCAAGGACACCTCGGAATCCACTGCCGAGACTACGGCTGCGTTCCATTTTTTGAGCGTTGCGAGGTATTAAGCAAACACAACTCGCAGGCTACACGTGAGATAATTGAAGCTTATCAAATAAACAAGTTTGACGGAAAATGTGTTAGTTGCCCATCGATTGCGTTGTTGCATAAGGAGATTGCGTATATCGATCTTTTTTAAGTTACTCATGTATTTGTTTTTTCAGCCCATTCAACAAGAGACAAGAAATTTGCTGACATTGTATCGCAGTAGTTCCTGCACCCTTCTACGCATGCCCGTTTTTCTCATTTTTCGCCTATACATGTACACCACTCCGGCATTAAATCTTTGTTGAAAGTCAGCGCTCTTTTCTGTCCTTGTTTTTTCGTTTCAGTAGTAACGAAGTAACTACTTCTAGGTTGCGCTGTTCCTGCATTCAGTTTTGTAATTGCGTAGGAAGCTGATGTGTTTCGGTGTTAAGTGTGTTTCTTGTACACACAGCACTCTTGATGTATGTTTGCGTAAACGTTCTGGAATATCGTCGAGGTTCTTCAGCACTCTTCTAAAGTTTCACTGTTATATGTGTAATTTGAAAGGTGCGTGGTGTTGTGTGTACAAAACGTGTTACTTCAGGTTATAGGACCTTTTGGGGGCCCCGCAATTCAACGTTCTTATTTCTGGGCACACTCGAAAGAGTTGCGCCTATCCTTCGGTGTCTGAGGCACCGGAAGAGTGAGACTTGTATTTATCACCTTGTGAGGTGGTGGTTGGTGTCTTATGAGCAGGCACAATCAGAAAATGTTCGCACCTAACCATGAGTGCAGAGGTTCGAACCCGAAAAACTCTGAAGTCTGCTTTAGCTGTTTGGGAGGAGGCGGAGCAGCTTAGGCTACTTTAGCCTTGGGCGCAGATGTCAGGATTGTAGTCACAGTTCGTGTCACACTAGCATACGCGGAAAAATGTGGCGTGGGACCCTAGCATGTCACATCTGCAAAGAGGGTGCTTGTAACGGAGGGAAAAGCGTTGGCGCGCCTGTTCAAAAGACAGCATAAAATTAACTTAAGTTGCAGGATTTGTTTTTTATTTTTACAAGATAGGCACGATGGCGAGTAGGCGGGTTGGTTTTCTTTGCAATTCGCACAGCGGGCTGCAGCAGTACTATTCTCCCATGAGTGTTCGCTGGAGCTCCAGTTTGCGCAAGCCGTGCGCCCTCTGCAGCTTTGCAATCCATGTCCAAAGCGCTGACATTTGAGACATCTACGAGGGTTTCGTATCCAGGACCTGGCTCAAAGCTTTCAGTTGCCGGTTTCAATTAAATATGGTAAATTGCTAGTACCAAAGATGATAATTACATGTTTCGTTGGTGCTTCCTTTTGTCTCATTGTAGGACTATTCTTTGAACGTTCACTACATTCTCTTCTTTCCAGCCTTCGAATAATTCACCATTTCACTCTCTGGTAGTCGAAGAAGGTCGTCATCAGAGATGACCCCATGGCCTGTGTTGAACAATCTGTGGGGGCCTACAGAAACTGGGATATCTCCAAACCCTGCCAGTTTAGGTAAGTTTTCGTATTGGAGCTTGTCGCGAACCTCCAAAAGGAGGTCGCTGCTTCCCAACTTGGTTACACAATATCCTGGGCTGAGTGTTTTGGTGTGTGTTTTCAAACCACACACCGAAACACGTGTTACTTCAGGTTATAGGACCAAAAGGTCCTATAACCTGAAGTAACACGTTTTGTACACACAACACCACGCACCTTTCAAATTACACATATAACAGTGAAACTTTAGAAGAGTGCTGAAGAACCTCGACGATATTCAAGAACTTTTACGCAAACATACATCAAGAGTGCTGTGTGTACAAGAAACACACTTAACACCGAAACACATCAGGTAAGATTGTTCAAACTGTTTTTTATATCTTGCTACGGACGCCATTAAACTTCAGGAGAGATTGCTCTGGTTTAAAAAAAAGAAACTCTTTTTCTCTGCGCCACCTCTTCCGGCGTCGATCAGAGAGAGCAAGGAAAAGGTTGACTATACAGATTGTGTAAATTTTGGTGGCGATCGTGGCCACCCACCACCGAGCCCAACAAGAGGATGCTACAAGGTTGAATAGTAAACACTTGAAAACGCCCGCCATGCATCGCCTCTATAATCGAATATAACTACCTAAGGTTAGGTAATGCCCCGCCTTGGTGGTCTAGTGGCTAAGGTACTTGGCTGCTGACCCGCAGGTTGCGGGATCGAATCCCGGCTATGGCGGCCGCACTTCTTATAGAGGCGGAAAGAATGTGGGCCCATGTGCTCAGATTTAAGTGCACCGCAGGTGGTCGAAATTTTCAGGAGCCCTCCACTACAGCGTCTCTCATATACATATGCTGGTTTTCGAATGTCTAACTCCACATATCAATCAATCAAGGTTGGGTAACTACACAGAGTTTACCCTCGCCGCCAGGAAATTTTGAAGTAAATAGAAAAGAGATGTCAGTACAGATAAAAAGCGAAAGACGAAGATGTTGGGAGGCAGAGAAAGGAAACGGCGACTGCCGATTTCCTTTGGGTAGGTCAACCAATGGGTGGCGTCCATGGGAAGCCGGGGATAAAGGGGTGAGTTGCCTCTGCGGAGGGTGGGGTGTAATAAAGGTCCAAGCAGCCAGTGTCAGCTCAAGCCCCAGGATTGCTTTTCCCACACACGACTCAGCCACGCACGGCTAGGCGTGGGAGAGAGTCAGAAATCCTCTGTTAGCTCCGGTCTGTGGTGTCTCTACCTACCAAACGCCTGTTTGCGCATACGCCCCTGTAAGGATATCACATATTTTCATCGTATATTCACCATAAACAAGTACCGCCATTAAGCAGACATTTCTAGTAATCAAAGACAGGTGGCTACCTACTACTGCGATTACGGCTGCAACTAGTACTACTGCTATGGTTGCAAGATACAATGGGGACGCGTGACCCGTGGTTTAGGGAGCTTCACTTCTAAAAAAAGTTGTTAAATAAAGAATAGAGGCTCCAAAAAGAGAAAGGAAGCCTACGATGAAGTTTGAATGGGCATTTTGTGCCTGAGTCAGTCTCTCGAGTTCTTAATATGCACTATTGAGAACAGCACCTAAAGGTGAAGTGGAACCGTCCTCGAATTGTTATTTGGGTTTGATGGTTCTGGCTACTCGTAGGGAGACTGTGGGTCACCGGAAGCTTCGAACTTCTCTCGTACTCTAATTTTTACTGAACCTGGATGGCTGTGGCTATCTGCGAGGAGCCTGCTGCTCACCAGAAAAGTTCTATTGTCATGTAACCTTTACTCAGGCTGGGCTGTTCCGGCTACCCACGGTGGTGGTGAAAACCTATTTATTTTGAACTAGACATCTTTTGGCGGAGAAGCTTCAACTAGTTGCAGGTTTTTGGCTCATGGTTTCGGGGCGCTTAGTCTAGGGTGGGCTTTCAGCAGCCACTGTGTAGACCCTATCAATCAGACTCAACAGATCGTCCAGGCTTCGCTGGCCAGCAATTCCTCGGGTCGCATTACTGTTGAATTCTGTATTGGTTCTAAGGCTGTAATGGCCCGAACTCCCACACGACGCCGTTCAGGGTCGGCTTAGCTGAGCACCATGGACTAAAAGAAGAGTATGCCGATGAAGGCTTTTGACTGAGGGTGTGCAAAGATCAAAACGTGCTGGTTTGTATTTGCCTCTAGCTTACAGATTCATTTTTTACTTCGTGTTCGATGTGGGAGAGAATAAACACGCCCAAGTTTTCTGTGGTAGTTTAGGATGGTGTCAGGGATGACAAACAAAGAGAAGAAAGAAGAGCAAAAGAAGAGCTAATAAGATAATGAATTGGTGAGATGGGAAAGACAAAAACTGGTGCAAGAAGGAAAAGAAGCAAGACCTGCACGCGAGGACGCCATAATAAACGGGTGCGCGAAGTGGAAAACAGGTGTCGAGACAGCGGAGAAAGGAATAAATGGTCCGAGCAGCCTGGGTCCTGCCTTAGTAATGCCGAACCTCGGAAGCCGCCTGAGCTGCAGTCTCAGTGAGTTGTCATCCATCCACACTCCACAGTCGTTCAGCTGGCCTGCTGTGCGGTGAACTGCTAGAACTTGTCATCGCGTGTGACGCCGACTATCCACAAGCACGGGCTTGCAGACACCTGTCAGCAGCGTCAACGACGCATTGGTCATAGGGGGCTAGGCGAGGCAGGAGTGCTTGGCGGCACGCGTCTCCTCACCAGCAGCAGGCTTCACCAGGAAGGCGCCTACCAACATCGCCACCAAGTAACGCACCAAGCGACGACATTCTGACAGCGTCCGGCGGTGCATAAGCTACCACCAGTTCAAGAGATATGTTAGTTATAAGCGGTGCGAGGAACCTTAGAAGCGTTGTGCGCAGAGAGGGCCTACTGATTTATCGATTTAGGTTTATTTATTTCGACTTTCTTTCGCGTAAATCTCTTTTTATGTAAGAAAAGTTGTGTTTGGCTAACTGTACCTTGCTTCATATGTTTATCCCACTTGCGCCAACAAAAGGTTTTGGGCAAGTAAGCACATATTGTGATATTTGGTGAGCCTGTTCAGGATCCAATAATTTTTTTTCACGTGTTCTGAACTGTTGTGAGCGGCGAGATAGATCTGGAACAGTTACTTGCATCGGAACACGCCACGTGTTTATTGGCAGAGGACATCAATAAATTATATCAAGACGAGGAGAAAATATTGAGAATGAGTGAGTAGGGGCTCGACGGGCAACAGAAGGACAAGAAGAAATAGCTAGGGCAGCATATGAGCGTGCCTATAGAAATATAATGCCAGAGAAAGAGGTGATGGTAAATAGAATGCTGTTGTACGCACTGAACAGTGGCGAAGAAGCAGGAACGTTATCTTATACTGCACCCAAGAGGTAGGACAAGGTCTGTCCTCAAAGGTTGATAGTGGCGTTCGACGTGAACCGGGATCATCTTGACGCGTATATTCAGCGTTTTGAGAGCATCGCAATCACACAAGGGTGGCAGAAATGCGATTGGGCAATGGGGCTCAGTCTGTATCTTGTGGGGGAAGCGTTGGCATCTTTCAGCCTGATGCCAGCAGCTGACGCGTTCAATTACGACAAGTTGAAGTTGTTTGCATGGTCGTAGCTGACCACGTTGACACAGTACATATTGGCGCGATATATTGACCGCATTCTAATCGAGCGCCGTTCACCGTGCCGCACATACACCGTGGAAGCGCGAGCACCTGGCCAGACCGAGCTTGCACGCGTCGCGCACTCGGACTTTTGATGAAGAAAAAGATGTGATCTGAGATTTCTTTGGTGTTTGGCGGACTCGCAGTTTTCTCACGATTACGTTAACTTGTGTGCACAGGTTTGCCCTAATGAATACGTTTGTTTTATAAGCATGTGTGCCTCAGTATCGTTACGCTTCTGGGGGAGGTGCTCGGTAATCGGTAACGCATGGGCGATGATGATATTGGCTGTTGTTGGCGTGGAGTGAGTGGACTTTGACGCGCGGGCAGGTATTCTTCGATCCCGGCCAGCTGCTCACCATTTGGAGGCCATGGTTCGTACAGTGGAAAGCCACCTAATCTAGGCTGTCGGTAAGAGCAGAACCTATACAAGTGACCTGCATGTCCACAATGAAAACACAAATGCCGGCACTTATGGTCACGCCTGATGCCAATTTTTAGGGGTTTTCGATCTACGCACTGGTAGCAGGTGCGAAGTACCCGTGGGTTTTGGTGGATAAGGAGTGCTGCGCACTGTCGGTGAGTAAGGAGCCATCATCGCCACTGCAACATCGCTGTGCGCCGCGGATTGCCTGAGTACCTCCGAATACGTTGGGATGCGTCGGATTGGATGTGGCTCATGCTCCAGCTCTTGTTTGTCTTGCCTTAGTTTCGGTTCGCACTACGTCGGCTAAAGACAGTGCCACTGCAATGAGAGGTGCTTGCAACATGCTGAGCTCTTTCCTGATCACCGATCTGATAAGTTCTCACAAGGCTTTCATGTCATGCTGCAGGTGTCTAAAAAAGGCATTGGCAGGGCCACAGTTTGGACAATTGTCCTGCCGAGCCCACTGTTCTAGAATCCTTCCGATGGCTGTCGCTTTGGAACAAAACTCCGCCTCAGTGCGTCATGGATTTTGGACGAAAACTGCGAATAGCTTTTGCTTCACCCCACGCACGAGATTACGCATTCTTATCTTATGACATATTGGAACCTGCACGCTTGAATAGGTGGTTCATTTCCTCAATGGGCATGGCGACGCGTTCGTTGGTGAGCTGGTTTCGTGTTTCAAGAGCAGCTTACGCCTTTTCTTTACGATCAGTGCTGGCGTATGTTGCCAGCTCTTGTCACCGAAATTCATCCAAGGTACGCAAAGTGGTCTCATGGTTTTCGAACCACGTCTTTGCAAAGTCCTCTAAAGCAAAGTATACACGGTGGAGCTTCTCTCTGTCGTCTCAATCAATCAAACTTGCCTCTCTCTCGAACATCGATATCTTCATATGACTCACCTTAAAGTACCGGTGGCTGGTGCCGCTAATTGATCACCACATGCCGGTATTACCTCATTGGCCATGATGGTGGCATCTATTGCCTTAGCTCCTCTTGGCGTAAAGTAAAGAAGGTTAAATACGGGCGCGTCACCTCAAAGACGACGGCCGGACCTCTAGTGCACTGGTGACCGCTCCAAACTGGTGCACCGCTGATTGTCGGGGCTGCGCTGTGTTGCGCATTTTCCGCTTCGATTCGTACCCCGCACCTCCAACAAAAGCCCGAGCACGTGACGTATGCGAGCTGGGTCAGGCCGTGCTACCATGGTCTTCTTGCGGGACAGTGAAGGGTGCTTTATTTTATAGGAGCCAAATATCTCGGTAATATAGTTTTTGGGCACGTGGTTTTGTTTTAGAGTTTCCACTCTAGCTTGCCACCGGTCCTTGTGTTGTCGCGGATCCTTATTTTGGGGGATAGGAGCGACCTTTAAAGTGGCACGAAGCTGGTCGGGAATGGGCTTGCGGCGAGGGGTGTCGCGAAACTCACCGATGTAGCCGAGGTGTAGAAGCAGGTGACGACCTGTTGGTGTTTGCGTGAGCTGCGGAAGTTGCGTTCTGAGTTGTGCTTTACTAAGTTCAGCCACGTCAGCTAAATGAAAACCTTGTTTTTTATCCGGCAGCCATGGTTCTGCATAGGTGTTGTGCCGATCTATTGCTAGAAACGCGCTTGCAGGAGTGCCCAGCGGTAGCTTGAGTTCCGTCTTGTAGGTCCCGGAGAGCATTGCGTCTACTTGGTCCTGTTCGCTTTTCGTGAGCTGTTGGTAGGGCATACTGCATCGTGTTCCCTGCTGACCACGAGGCTGCGTATCAGTTTCAGGGTGTCTCTTCACACACGCTATGACGACGAGTGGCTACCACAGATATCACTCGGGCCACTTGTAGTGTAATGGTGGGGAGGCTGGTGTGTGAATAAAATTGCGGTTGGATAGTATGAACATGCCGAATATACGAATTTCGAATTTAACGGGGATTTGTTGGCCGGCAAGAGCAATGCGGTTGAGGTAGCCAAGTTCATTCTGTGCCAATGAGGGGGGTTTTTATCAATAAACTCGAAGAAGCTCAATTTTTTGTTGCACAGACCAGGCCTCGTGCCTATACATATCGCTCGACTCATGTTGCTGCCTGCTGCAAATTATCATTTTTTGTGGCCCTCCGTGGCCCAGACGCTGACATTGTCCGCGTATCTTGCGTAATGGATGCCATAGATTCTGTAAAGTGCGCGTGCTGGGCCAACCGTAGCTACATTAAATAGTAGTGCTGAAATCGCTGAGCCTAGTGGACTGTTGTTGTGATCGCATCAGATATGTGATCGGATTGAGCCAAGACCGACCGGGGTGGTGCGGTGCGACGAAATTGTCCGAACAAGACTGTAGGCGGGCTGTCCGAAATCAAGAGTCTCGAGGCCCTGAAGCGTAACCTGATGACTAACATTCACACATGACCCTTAATATCTTTAGCAAATATAATGTTTTCTCGTGGTTGGTCGACTTTAAAAATGACTTCATTTATGAATAAGTACATCCAGCGGCAGTAGATGTGCCCGGGACCCGCACATTTATGAATAAGTACATCCGGCGGCCATAGATGTGCCAGGGACCCACACATTGAGTTTCGAAGAAGGTGATTGTCCTCGAAATAATATTGCAGACGGCTGGCGATGACGCGCACGAAGAGTTCACCAAGACAGCAAGTGACGGATACTGGTCAGACGTTTTGTCCTGAAGCGTTTAGCCTCACTTTGGTTTTTTTATGACCTCTACGTGCTTTCAGTCAGGTTGGAGCATGCCACCATGCCAATCATTGTTTAAAAACACCGTGATTTCTTGTACTGTGGTGTCATTGAGGCTTCTGAGAAGAAAGTATCTGATTCCGCTTGTCCCAGTAGCTGTGTGGCAGTTGCTGCTGCAAATAGCTCAATAAACTTCCTCCACCTTCATTGGTTGGACGAGAGTGTCGTTGGCACGTCCACAATACCATTTTATTGATGTGTGGGGTGTAACGTCCCAAACCACCATATGATTATGAGAGACGCCGTAGTAGAGGGCTCCGAGAATGTCTACCCCTGGGGTTCTTTAACGTGCACCCAAATCTGAGCACACGGGCCTACAACATTTCCGCCTCAATCGGAAATGCAGCCTCCGCAGCCACCCACAATATGTATCGCGGGATTGAGGTTTGTGAAAATTACCAAAGCGTGTACGCCAGCTTGATCAAGTAGCTCGTCGTCGATGGCGTTGAGAGCCTAGATGAGGCACATGACTTACTCATCTGTTTATTTTTTGTGTGATTTGGGTCATCAAAGCACGCAGATTGTGTTATGTGCGGGCCGTACCCAATGCGTCTCGGAGAGAATCGTTGAACTGGGGCCAAATGAATCGCTCCAGTTCTGCAGAATACTGCTCTGCCTTAGTTGTGAGTGCTGCGCTCCTTTGCTTGAAGCGTTTGCTATGTACTTGCGTCCTCCATCTATAGATGAGGCTCCTGCAAGGTTCCCATAGATGTCGAAGATGGACGTGCACTTCTGGCAGTACAGATGTTTTGGTAATGGTGGATGTCTCTCTGCTGGAGTTTTTCCAGCACGCTCTGAGCTGACAAGAAACTGCCTGACCATAAAGACGTTGCTTGTTGGGAGAGTTGGAACAAGTCAATCGTAGCGTAGTGCAGCACGAAATACAGGCACATTTCTCTCGCACGTTTGTTGTGTTATTTTGCGCTGCACTATATTATCAGGGACTGTCTATCTCTTTTTTTCTTGTGCACTTGGCCCGTCTTCTAGACTAATATAGTCATTGTTCTAAATTTCGCAAAGCTCGTAATCTGTTACCTTGTTAACTTGTGGTTAATCTTTATGCCTGACACCGTAATCAGATCGCTTACAGGAGGTTGTCTCATTTACAAAAAGAAGTTACAGAGCCACATTTGCACTTATTCAACACATCGTGCAAAACTAATTTGAATAGCTAAGCTGTTCTTAGCTGTGGCTTCCTGTTCCCGAGTAAACACTGAGCATATCACAAGGCATTGCAGAGGGGTCAATGTGAGTCTCAGTATGAAAAGGAGGATTGTCTTCAGCTGCAAAATGTCATGGCAGACGAAGTTTAGCGGTAACTCTTCAAGAAGAGGTAAACTTTTGAAAATACGCACGAAGATGAGGTTGTGATGAGGTAAGTGGACTTTGAAATGTGATGTCTGTGTCAGTGTTTAGAAGTTTTCTGGAAGACCATTGCAGGCGTTGTGGCTGCTCTCCTGACTTTCGTAGTACTTGGTTTTTTAAAATAAGGAGAAATAAGATAGAGTCCGACATTATTGAGGCTTTCTTCATTCTTGAAGCAGGTGATAAGTGCGTGAGCAGGCCTCCAATATCCTTGTCTGACGCTGAAGTTAGTTATCTTAAAAGCTTTTTTGATTTTCCGTGTCGTCTGCTTTATCCTGACCTGATGCATTTCTCTCATCACGCTTGCGCGAGTTCTTTTGAAGATTTTATCGTTTGAAATTTTTATCGCTGGTTAAAACCTGTCTTCTTTTCTTGCTTCCAAACCTCCTCTCAATCATTTTTAGGCACATGTATGGACAAGTGATGGCAATAAAATTTCAGTTGTTAGTCAACGCTCTGTGTCTACGGTCCTTCTATTTTCCCGAGTTTTTGCGATGCCATTTTAGGCCAAAATCAAAGTACTTCTCGAGCAAATTTTCTATACAATGGGCCCTTTCTAGTGTAATGGTTTTCGTTTGGATCTTGCTATTTTATGTGCCAACCTCATCGCGGAAACCCCATGCAACTCCAGGTTTGTGTCCTACTGCATGAAGCGGAAGCAGGAACCCAAAGAAGTGCAATGTCTTTTCAGTTTTGTCCAACCTTCCTGAAGCTACTGCAAGCGTCTCTGCAAGATTCTGAAATCAGAATATTGGTGACAGGTGAGAATGTTTCAAGACTAGTTGCGTGTTCTCGTGATAACTGGTGCTAAGCCTTTCAAGGAATCGCGTAGCCTGTATGCTCTCAAGAAACAAGCGGCTGTGTCTGTTGAGTTCTTGTGGCGTCCTGCTCTCGTGAACCTCACATCTGAGCGCAAGGCCTCTTGTGTTAAGCAAGGCAGCGTGTTTGTTCTTGGCAATGCCATGGTTCCTGACTAAGTTAAGCATGTTCTGCAGAAAGGACCAAATGTCAGTTATGAGCCTCTTCTTAAACCCCAGAGCCTCCTATCCGTGGTCCATCAAGTGGCTGATTGTTGCGGTGAAAATGAGAAAGATTGAGTTATTTCCGAAGGGGTTGAGTGCTTGACACGATGCACGTCTTCCCATCGTTCGATGGATCAGCCCCTCAATAAGATTTCGAGGACGCTGAAGGAACTGCAGTTAATATTACTGGAAACAGACAAGGAAGGAAGCTTCGCTGTCCTACCGAACACTCTGTTTCGAGATAAGTCACAATTGACAATGTTAAAGAACTTCAAGGACGTACCCTTTGATGCTTCAAAACAGAAACGGCGTGCACTTCAACTGCTGAGGATATGAACCTACAGAACCTCAAGGGAAGGACAAAGAAACAAGAAAAAGGCTTCCTTGAAGTCTTTTTTACCGTGAAATATCACAAACCCGATGTTCCGTTTCGTGCCATTGTTTTTGAAGATGCTACCTGGCAACGCCACGTCAGCCGTTACCTACAAAGGCACCTACAAGTTTTAGTGAAGGATGATCCCTTTGTCATCCACAAGTCCCAGGACTTCATGCTGCACATGCAAGGATTGAAATCTGGCTCTTTTAACGGCTTTTCGGTCGATTTTGAAGAACTTTATTATTTTGTGCCTCGTGAAGGACTGCTGCAAGCTTTTTGAGATAGGGTTCAGGAATATGGTGAACTTTAGTTCTCATGCGATGCAGGTGTTTCTGTTGATGACATTGTAAAACTCTTAGAGTTCTATTTGTCTTCTACAGTTGTGAATTTTTATGGCAAGTTTTATGTTCAAAGAAAGGGCATATGCATTGGTTGAGCTGTGGCTCTTGTGTTGTGTGATCTTTTCTTGCTTCCAAACCTCCTCTCAATCATTTTAGGCACATCTGTCGTTGGTTGCCGCATTCAGGAAAAATTGCAAGTACCACAGGTTGTCAAGATCTTTAGGTGTGTGGATGGTTTTCTAGTTATTTTGAATGGTGTTGGTGACCTTAACATAGTCATACGTGACGTTTTGCATGTGTTTCAGAGTGAAAGTCAAGGTCTGAAATTTACGCACGAAAATCCTGATAAGCGAGCGTTGCAATTACTTGACATTGGCTTGCTTTTTGGCGATAATCACATCTGTTGGAAGTATAATCCTAGATCCAAGAAACCCTTCTTACGTCATGACAGTGCCCACTCGAAGCTTGTTAAGCGAAGCGTTGCAATGAACTGTCTGCATTAAGCCCTGAATAAGTTCTGTGTACATGTCATTTCATCTAGCTTTAATGCACCAGTTACCAGATTGAAGCAGGCGGGTTACCCTCCTGAATTATTTTAGCTGTATGCGAGACCCTGCTACGGAACACGAAACGCGATCAAACAAAACGAAAAGTTGGTAGGAAAAAGAAGCATGTGCAAGTTCTCCCATTTGTTCAAAAATTCTCGCATAACTTGAAGAGAATTGCATCGAAGCATCACGTGCAAGTTGTACTGTCCCCGCCCTACAAACTCTCGAGGTTATGTGGCATGACCTACAGAGGGAAACGCCCTGGGTGCACAAGCAAACACAGGAACAGGTTCACAGATTCTATTTCCAATGAAGTTACTAGGTTTCTTTCAAGTTGTTGACTTGAGTACATTGGTCGGACTGGCAGCTGTTTTATTGAAAGGGCCAAGGAGCATTACTATAATGTACGCAATACGACCAGTGGTATCTGGCTGACCATTGCAGGCGTTGTGGCTGCTCTCCTGACTTTCGTAGTACTTGGTTTTTTTAAATGGGGAGGGATAAGATTGAGCGCGAGGTTGTTGAGGCTTTCCTCATTCATGAAGCAGGTGACAAGTGCGTGAGCAGGCTTTCAATATCCTTGTCTGACGTTAAATTAGTTATCTTGGAGGCCTTTTTTGAATTTCCGTGTCGTTTGCTTTATCTTTACCTAATGCATTTCAAACATCTCGTTTGCGCGAGTTCCTTTGAAGATTTTATCGTCTGAAGTTTTTATTGCTGGTTAAAACCTGCCTTCTTTTCTTCCTTCTAAACCTCCTTTCAATCACATTTTAGGCACATATATGCACAGGTGATGGCAATAAATGTTCAATTGTTAGTCAGCGCTCTTCTCTGCTGTCCGTCGTTTTTCCCAATTTTTTGCACTGCCTTTTCCATGTGAACACCATGAAAAAACTAGCCCAAACCAAGGTACTTCTTGAACGTCGAGGGGTCATCGGCTGCATGGGGGCAGAGGTAGGAAAGGTCTGACGTGGTTAGTTTGACGAACGGTGGCGGCAATAGCGAGAAACGTGCCTAGGCTGGTGGCATTAAAATCAAATAGGCCGGTCGTCGGTTGTTCGCCATTCCGAAGGGTTACAGAATGGCATTGTTGGAGTTAAACGATGAGCGTTTCCTGGGGAGTAATACGAGACTTCGTAGCCAGTCAAGGGACATGCCTATGGTAGGCCGAGGTTCGCAAACTCCTGACTCACAACAGCTTGTATGAACGCCACTGGCTGTTTTTGTTGGGCAGAGGCGAGTGTTGTAAAAATGGGTGGCTGAAGGGGAGCCGTACAGGCGGCTTCAATTTCCTGACAAACATTGCGCTAGGCATTATTAAACGTGGAGCACTGGCGTGCGGATTCACACGATGAGGTTGCAGCTGTATTGGGCAGCCGGGTGAATCACTGAGTAATATGGCGGCTCTAGGCTTTTTTCAAACCGGTGGCACTCTTAAATGATGGTGGCAACGTTGTCGTATACTAGTAGAATAAAGGAGTCGTCTGTCCTGCGTTTCGACACATGGGCCACTTTGTCAGACTCACCCATGTGCTCTTCAATCTGGCGACTTAGGGGTATGACATTGTGAATGTTCGTGACGTACGAATCCGTCGACGTCTGTGCACGAGCTGCCAGTTCATTCTGCGCTCCAATCTGCCACCAACGGTGTCACCAAAAAGGTAGCGGATCTTCTCTTTAAAGGAGTCCCAGCTTGTATTCTTCGCTGCGTGCGTCTCGAACCACACGCGCGGTGGGCCATTGAGGCAAAACGGTGCATTGGCAAGCATAAGAGTCGGGTGCCACCTATAGCTTGTGCTTACCCATTCGTACCGGTTGATCCATTTGTCGACGTCAAGCCCATCCTGACATAAATATACGCCGGGATCACGAGCAGGAGGTAAAGTAACTTACGTAGAAGTCACCGAAGGGGCAGGTGTGAAGACGATGGTTGTTCAACCTGTGACAGGGTTGGACCTATTATGATGTGGCCGTTGCGAACCATCGTGATGAAGACAGGGGAATACCCAGCACTTCCGCCACAAATATGTCACGTAAATACGACACGAGGCGTGTCTTTAAACCTATATTGACACTGATGCGTATAGCATCGTCTAAGATGGAAGACAGCACGCATGAACGACAGACCATTTTCACGTTGTCGTCTTCTGACCACTAATATGTCAGCTACGTAGCAATTTATTCAGTGTATTTGGTGCGTACATATTGGTGTGTATGTTGGCGCGTTGAACCTATACAAAAATATACTAACGTACTAAGACCTTCGCAAAATCTAAAATACATAAGGCAGAGAAAGTGTTGTATCCTGCAGTTTCGCTATCAGTGTGTAAATTGGCAACACTGTGTGCTTGCATAAATTTGTGAAACGTCTAATAAAACGGAAGATGTATGCAGCCGCTGCCCAGGGTGTGTCGGTCACGTTACTTCTTCACTACAGCAAGAAACTTCTAACTAATCTTAACCGGCAACCGATGAACAAGCACAGCTATATGCATTTTGAAGGCAGCCACACCAAACCCACAAGGCAAACATTGCATATGGTTAATTACGCGTATTCAAAAAGTTACGTTTGAGAGACTTCAACTTCCGCTCTAATTGGGAAAAGCTGCAGAACCAATTTGCAGGACAAATATACCAGTCAGAAATAACTGACGAAGAAATTAGGCGGGTGTGTTAAACATATATATATATATATATATATATATATACATGTGTTTTAGCTCCAACAAATGTATATTAAAACATGCATGCACCATATTGATTATAACACATTCTTCATCAATACCCTACAATAAATACAACATAAGAAAGCTTGACAAAATAATAAAGCAAAGCGTTTGCACACGTTTTATGGAGCAAGATGTAAAGCGTTTCACCAGTCAAAAAAGATGTCTACTATGCTGACTCGTTTAAGACAGCAACCCCCTCTGTTCTTGTAGTTTCTCCCCACAGGGGCACCTGTGCAAGCAGGCGTTTGGTGTGTAGCACCCGAGCTAACGGGGGAGTTCTGACTCCCTCGCACGCCTAGCCATGCGTGGCTCCGCCGTGTCCGGGGAAAAGGGGATCCTGGTGGTTCAGCCGACGCCGGGTGATCAGACCTTTAAGGCCCCCCGGCAGAGGCAACACATCCCTTTGGCCCCGGCTTCACATAGACGGCACCCCTGGGCTGACCCACCCAAGGGAAATTGGTAGTCACCTTTTCCTATTTTTCTCTCTCTCTCTACAACTTAGTCTTTTCTCGTATATAAATCTATCCTGTCTTCTCTGTTCCAATTACTTCCCATTTTTTCTGGTGGCAAGGGTTAACATTGTGTATGGGCTCTGTCTTGGGCACAATATATTTGGTTATAGCGGCTGTGGACAGCTGACGTTGACATGCCTCATATAAATTTAGGACTTGTCACGTCCCCGTGTTGGGCTCCATGGTGGGCGGCTGGCATGGCAGCCGAACTCATATTTACTTTATGGCTTTTACTTCTCTCCCTTCATTGCACGATCGTCCTCTCTCGAAAATAGGGCGCACCGAAGACATTTGCAACTCTTTCAGAAAACCAAAAGAAATCTTTCCCCGCTACCGTGTAATCCACTCTTAAACTGCTGAAAAGAACGCCACAACAATTTCGCCTTTTGTTGTTTCCAAATGCCTCACCACAACACTTGGCCCAGGTTACCAGGCTACAAGAATGGCAAGTGGGGATCTCCTCCTCGAGGTAAAAAGTCAGAGCCAGTATGAAAACCTCTCAAAACTGGAATCGTTTGGAAACATTCCTATCTCAAGTACACCACACCGCTCACTCAACACTTCCGGAGGTGTTGTATCTGATCAAGACTTGCTTGGCCTGACTGAAGCTGAGCTCCATGAAGGCTGGAAGGGCCAGCAGGTGACACAAGTACAAAGAATCAAAATTAGGCGGGATAAGAAGGAAGTCCCAACAAAACACATAATTGTGACGTTTTGCACCAGTACCCTGCCTGAACATCTCGAAACAAGATACTTGAAGTTGAACGTGCGACCCTACATTCCCAACCCACGACGTTGCTTCAAATTCCAGCGTTTTGGTCACGGCTCTCAGAGTTGCCGCGGCCAACTCAACTGCGAAGTGTGTCACCACAGGACACACCACAGACGAGTGTAAAGTTTAGGATGGGGCCCACTGTGCTAACTACAATGGTGCCCATCCCGCATACTCCTGAACCTGTCCAACATTGAAAAATTAAAAAGAAATCTTTACAATCAAAATCACACAAAACATTACTTTCTGAGAAGCCCGACAACAAGTATCTGGTCTTTTCGCAAACAAACCATCATTCGCCGATGTAGTGCAACAGGGGGCAGCACTACAACGGCCTGCGGCAACTGCCCATGCCCGACACAGTGTGCTCAGGCGGTTGCCGATGCCCCCCCACCCTTCCACGGTCGGAATAGCCAAAGCTGCCCTGCCACTCGTCTACACAGCCACACTAGCGGCTCCTGCAAGCTCTTGCAGCAGCCAGGGTAACCCAGTAGCAAAGGAGGTCCCCTCAACCTCTGGCGCGATGGGACGAAAAGTTGCGCCTCCCGAGGTGAAAGGCTCCCCAGGATTGGCAGATATAAAGGCCTCTGCTCAGCAGGCGAGGCCTCAAGATCGAAACACCAGCTCGCAAATGAGGGCACGCAGTGCTTCTGAGGAGGCTATGGACACCACGGTACCCCTGGTGCCAAAAGATCGGCGTAGCTCTTTGGAGCGCGCCAAGAGAAATAAAAAGCCGATAATAAGGCCCGATGACGGCCCTGTTACCTGAGTATTAACGTTCAGCTCAAAAAGCAGACACACCCATTTTGTACACACAGCACTACTTTACTTCCAATATGGAAACACACTATACATTGGAACGTCAGAGGACTGCTTAAAAACCTCGATGATATCTACGAGCTCTTACACAAACACTCCCCAAAAGGGCTGTTTGTGCAGAAAACACACCTAGAACCCTGGAATACAAATTTGACGCAAGTGGCGTCCGCGTCAAACTCCTCGCCTCTCTGGCGACGACTACATCGTGGTAGTGAAACCTCGCGTTCCCTGCGAGCTACGCACATTTGTCCCGGCCGATCGCGCGGGCGACGCCATCCGCAGCTACCTCGGCGACCGGACTACCACGCAAATTCAAATGTGGCCAATCTGGGAACAGAACATCTTGGTCTGTAGCACCACCATTTTGCCTATGGCACAGCGACTCCTCGGGGACTTCCAGCTGCAAGTGGGGGATCAGCAGCTGCCCATTCGAGGCCACGCCAAAGCACCAGGGGATACATGCAAGGGCGTCATCAACGTAAACCTTGCTGCAAGCCCGGAGAAAATAAAGTCTGAACTGTATTGGCCTCGGGAACTATCTTTGCGGTCCGCAAACTCGGAGATTCCGCGGCGGCGGTGGTGACTTTCGAGGGCACGAAGTTACCCCGCTTCCTCTTCTACCACTGCGTGGCGACGTATATCCGCGCCTACAAGAAAACGGTCCCTGTTTGCACCAAGTGCGGTACCATCGGTCATCGACCACCTCAGTGTCCTCACCCCGCTCCAACCCAGTGTGCCAAATGTGGAACCCCTGCACCTGCAGGTCTCAATGCCCACAACTGCCACCCCAAGTGCCTCCTCTGCCATGGCGCCCATGAGACTGGGACCAGTGGCTGCACGGCAAAATATCGAAAATATCGGAAACGCAAGCAGCCCTCAACATCTCCTCGAGGGACCACCTCATGTTCGTCACAGTCAGACAGCAGCACCAACCTCCATCATTCGGCTCCACCACTCCACGCCGACACTCAAGCATTCCCACCGCTCGAAGCACCAGCGGCGGTACCTCAGGTGAGCAGTTGGGCAGGGAAAGCTGCTTCTAAGCCTCTCTCACCCCCTTCTGTCGATCCTCCTTCTCCCGAACTTGCGGTCCTTCGCCAGCAAGTTGCGGCACTTCAAAAGCAAAATTCTCTTTTAACTAAACAAGTCGAACTCCTAAATAAGCGACTTCAACCCCAACAACAGTGTACTGCAAGGCCATCCGGTATTGCCTCCTCTGTTCAGGCGGCTACGCCAGCTACGTCCAAGCTTAGTCCTCGCGCTAAGTCCACTCCCATTAAACCGCCGGTTCAAGCAGCCATGTGTACTCCAGCACTCGGAACCGGTGCCACATCTACTCCAGAAGCTCTTGAGGCTCCTGGGGCACCTCAGGTTCTCTTGCCCGCTAACCAAACTCTCCCTAGCGAAGAGCGCACCCCGCGCGTAGAGGAACGCCTCACGCGCATCGAAGCTTCGATTAATCACCTCCTCACCAGCTTCTCGGTCCAACGCATAGTAGTAGAGGTTACCCAGGCTATTCAAGCCTGGGCGATCACCCAGTTTCAACCCAAGGCATCGCGTTCCCGCTCCTGCTCGGTGAGCAGTGAGCGTACAGCTCCACGGTGTCGTCGTAAGTTGGCTACCACCACACCGCCGTCGGACAATCCGGCCTCCGTGCCCCTCTCTACCTCTGAGGATTCCGAGCGGGACATGGAGGACCAAATATAAAACCTAAGACAGTCACGATGGCTACCAATCGTACGTCCCGTTCAAACATTGCGTCTAAATTCGAGATCATACAGTGGAACCCTGGAGGCTTCGTGAACAGGCGAAAGCGTTCACATCTTTCCCTTTTCCTCAGCTCACTTGGCTCTCAGCCGGCCGTCTTGGCGCTCCAAGAATCTGGCCCTGCTCCATCCCTTTCTGGATACTGCTCCTATGTAGGCGGCACCACCACATGCCTCCTCGTGCATGAAGCTTACACGGCGATACAGATTGACCTCGATCTGGATCTTCCTTACGACTACTGCATGATATCAGTGTTGTCTCAGCGGAGGGGCCAACCATCAATACATATCTTAAACGTGTACTGTCCCCCTCGCCTTGCGAGGGCTTCGTTTGCGCATCTCTTCCAATCGGGCGCTGCGTATAGCGGCCCGACAACCACTGGCGATTGTCGGGGACTTTAATGCCCCCAGCCCTCACTGCGGTTACCACTACGAGAAGGCCCGGGGCAGAGAGCTCAAGGAGCTCATTTCCTCGCTGAGCCTGACGCTTCCTACCGATCCGGCACAACCCACACGTTCCGGCAACTCGGTCACGCGAGACACATGCCCCGACCTCTCCCTCACCCGTCACATCCGCGATGCTACATGGGAAAATTTAGGCGAAACCCTAGGCAGCGATCACTTTTTACTCCGCATTTCGTTCACACCGCGGCAGAAAATGCGCCAACACTGGGGCCAAGCCCGTCTCACCGATTGGACTCAGTTCAGAATGCAACCATTCCCCACCGGCCTCTCCTCGACCGAATATGCAGCGTAGGCATCATACGCTCTTCATATGAAACAAGCGAACACTCGCACCATTGCAACCTCTAATTTGACTCCTGCAATCGATCTACACCTCCTACATCTTTGGCACGCTCACCGCGGGCTCATAGGGCGCTGGAAACGCAACAAACTTAATCGGAAACTTCGCGCTCGCATTGAGGCGCTCACTGCAGAGGCGGCCGCATACTCCGCACAACTTTCCGATGCTAACTGGGCAGACACCTGTTCGAAAGCTGCAAACCAGATGAGCTCTAAGAGTGCGTGGCGACTCTTTAGAAGCCTTCTCGATCCCTCCACCACCAGGGGAGAAACGCAACGCCAGCTCCACCGTGTTCTGCATGCCTTTCAGGGCACTACGGTTGAACTCGCGCGAGAACTTTGTGACCGCTACATCTGCCGCACAATTGATCCCGCAGGCCCAGCATATACGTATTCTGGCGCCCCTAACACCGACCTCGACGCCCCATACACGCTTTCTGATTTACGATTTGAACTCACGAAAATGCGACGGGGCACCGCCCCTGGACGCGACGGAATCACAGTATCGCTCCTGGCAAATCTTCCCGACCAAGCATACCTCTCGCTACTCCACCTTATAAATTCGATATGGGATGGTCCTCCGCTTCCAACGGAATGGACCACATCGGTCGTGACATTCATTCCCAAATCGGCAAAGTCCGTTAGTATTCATGCACTGAGACCCATCTCACTTACGTCTTGCGCAGGCAAACTCAAGGAAACCATGGTTTGCGAACGCCTTTCCACCTACTTGGAGGCCAGGAGGACCTTTGCCGACACGATGTTTGGCTTTCGCCCGCATCTCTCGGCGCAGGACGTCCTGCTCCAGCTTCAACACGATATCATAGAGCCGACTACTATGCGCCATAACGATAAAGCCGTGCTCACTCTCGATCTCCGCGGGGCGTTCGACAACGTCAAACACAGCACTATACTCACAAACCTCTCTACCACAAACTGCGGGCAGAAGACTTTCAACTACATTCGCGCCTTTTTATCACATTGCACCGCCTTCATTTGTCTTAATTCTACCGAACACGGCCCGTACTTATTAGGCACGCGGGGTACACCTCAAGGGGCAGTCCTGTCTCCTCTGCTTTTTAACCTGGCGATGATGAACCTCCCCTCTTTTCTAAGCGAGGTCGAGGGAATACAACACGCACTATATGCGGACGATATCACAATCTGGACCAACAACGGCTCCTTAGCGCAAATCGAAAAACGCTTGCAAAAGGCTGCCCTTCTGGTGGACACCTACGCAGGTTCATGCGGCCTGGAGTGCTCTCCAGCTAAATCGGCTCTTTTTTCAGTATCTCCGCTACCGCCGCCTCAAATTTTTCTTCCGTCCGGGCCCGTCCCGTCAGTGCAAGATATTCGGGTTCTTGGCCTTCACCTCACATCGTCCTTGGATCCAAAGGGCACGATTGCAGGCCTCAGACGCACCAGCGAACAGGTGAGCCGCATGATACAGCGAGTTTCTACCAAGCGCGGCGGCCTCCGCGGGTCTCAGTCCCTCCGATTGGCCCACGCGTTTGTGACCAGTCGCGTCCTCTACGCTTTGCCTTACCTTCGCCTGCGTCGTCGACACGAGCACCAGCTGGACGTCTTTCTTCGTTCAGTACACAAACGCGCTCTGGACCTACCTATTGCAACTTCCAACAGCCGATTCGCGGCTCGGGGGGGGGGGGGGGTACACAACACCTTTGCAGAGATGCGCGAAGCTCATCGCGTTAACCAAATCAATAGACTGTCGCAGACGCCTTCAGGGCGCCGTCTTCTACACAGACTTGGCCTTAACCCGATATCTGACCAAGACCCTCTGCAGCCGGTAACAGAGCTCTGGCGTCAAAAGCTATGGGTGGAACCTCTACCCCGTAATATGAACCCCGACCTCCATCCTGGCCGTAGACTAGCACGCGCCGCGGCCCTTCATACGCGACACTCCGATCGTCCTGGTGTTTTCTACGGGGACGTCTCGGGTCCCTCCCCCTCGGGTCACTTCACGGCTGCCGTGATTACAGAGGGCAAACCCGTCGATGGCCTCTCCTTTCGAGCAGACACAGTAACGCACGCTGAAGAGGTTGCCATAGCTTTGGCCGCCTCTCACCCTGCCTCACGCACCATACTGACGGACTCGCGCTCGGCCTGTTCTCAGTACCTTCAGGGTTCCATTGCCCCGCTGGCGGCTAGCCTGCTACAGGCAGCCTCTTGGCGCTTTAACCCTCATCCCATTCGTATAGTCTGGACCCCAGGCCACTCGGGCCTGCCCGGCAATGAGGCGGCAAACGCCGCTGCCCGCGCTTCTCCTGTCCGGGCCGTTGCCCCTCCATGTCCCGAGGCGGAATCTGGCAATACCAACCTGACGCGCTTTCGCGAAATTTTGGCTTATTACCGGGCTTCGCGCCGCCTCTACCCGGACCCCGCACGCGGTTTGGAGAAAATGGACGAACGACTGCTACGCCGCCTGCAGACGAACACCTTTATCAGTCCGGCGGTCGCCAGGCACTTTTTGCCGGAAATCAATGGCACCTGCTCGACCTGTCATGTCCTCGCCGACACATATCACGTCGTAGCATCGTGCCCAGTTAATCTCTTCCCTTTCTCATCCCCTTTTCCTATCCCAACTAGAAAGGCTTGGGAGGAGCACCTGCTTGGCTGCTCTATCTTGGCTGCACAACGCTCCTTGGTGGAGCGCGCACGGGCAGCTTCCAGCTCCACTGGCGTCCCGAAATAGGGTCTTGCCACTCTAGCACGCCGATGGGCCACGTCGGCACTCTCTAGTAGACTTCTTCTGAAATAAATGTTTTTTACCACCACCATCAAGGCAGGAGAACGCGTCGGCAGGCCAGAAGAGAAAGCTGGCACAAGTTTATATCAGGGATAAATTCATATACACAAGAGGCTAAAGTCTGGAACATGGTTGGTAGGGTAGTAGGAAGACAAGTACACTCACTCCCACTTGTAAACACAGAGGGTGACAGCCTGGAAGATCAGGCGAACTTCCTCGGTGCATACTACGAGCAGGTGTCCAGCTCGTCACACTACACTGAAGCTTTCCAAAGATACAAAGCAAAGATAGAAAAGCAGAAACTAGAATACAAGTGCACAAATTACGGGGCATAAAACCAACCTTTCAACATAGCTGAGCTACAAACATTACTAAACTCTTGCCGTAATTTCCCCAGGCTACGACAGTGTCACGTATGAAATGATGAAAAACCTGCCGCTCAAAACGCGAAAAACTTTACTCTTCCTATACAATGCTATCTGGCTTTCTGGAAAGAAGCTATTGTTATCCTTATTTTGAAAAAGGGCAAGGACCCTTTCTCAGTTTCAAGTTATAGGCCCATTGCTTTAACCAGCTGCCTTTGTAAAATTTTTGAAAAAATGATAAACCGCCGGCTTTTACATTTCCTTGAAACACACAATCTGCTCGACCAAGTCTAGTGTGGGTTTCGAGAGGGTAGATCGATCACCGACCATCTGGTGTGTATCGAGGCACAGATCCGAGACGCTTTCGTCCACAAACAATGCTTCCTCTCAGTGTTTCTCGATATCGAGAAGGCTTACGACGCAACATGGCGTTTTGGTATATTAAGAGACTTGTGTCACCTGGGTGTGCACGGTAGAATGCTTTCCATAATCGAGAGTTACTTGTCCAATCGGAAATTTCATGTTCGTGTGGGCAGTATTCTCTCGAAAACATTTGTGCAAGAAACAGGAGTACCGCAAGGTATTGTACTTAGTTGTACACTTTTTATTATCAAAATGAATTCCTTGCACTTGTCCATCCCCCTCAACATGTTCTATTCCACATATATCGATGACGTCCAGCTTGGCTTTAGGTCATGCAAGCTAGCAATGTGTGAGCGGCAGGTTCAGTTACGTTAAAACAAGGTCTCCAAATGGGCAAAGGAAAACGCATTCCGGCTGAACACAGAAAAAAGTACGTGTGTCTTGTTCTCCCAAAAAAAAGGCATGCACTCAAAACCTGATATTGAACTGAACGCTCAACGTTTGTCTGTCAATGCGGAGCATAAATTTCTAGACCTAATCTTGGACAACAAGTTGACCTTCGTACCACACATCAAATATTTAAAAACAAAATGTTTAAAAGCCATGAATGTTATAAAAGTGTTGTCACGAACTACGTGGGGTAGTGATAGGCAATGTCTCATGAACCTGTATAGAAGCCTCGTTCGCACCCGCTTAGATAATGGGGCCGTTGTTTATTAGTCTGCGATTCAAAGTGCTTTGAAGATGCTGGATCCTGGGCACCATTTGGGCATCCTCCTTTCTACGGGTAGTTTTTGCACCAGCCCTGTAGAAAGCCTTTACGTTGAGTCAAATGAGTGGTCGCTTCATCTGCAAAGAACTTACATGTCCTTTGTATATTTCCTTAGGGTGAAAGCAGACAAGCAGCGCCCCTCATACTCTACTATAAAGGATTTGTCGAGATCCATTCTCTTTCAAAACAGGCCTTCGATGAGGCAGCCCTTCCCGGTTCGCCTGAAGGGTCTAGCTGAAGAAACTGGAGTGTCACTTGAACACAGTTTAATGGCTCCTGAAGCATACCCACCACCGTGGCAGTGGCAGACTATAGACTGCGCTGTGTCTTTTTTAGAAGTTACTAAACATGCGCCTATTGCCCATATCCGAACATACTTCCTGGAACTTCAACACAAATACACACGTTCCTGATTTCTTTACAGATGCTTCTAAGTCTAACTCCTCTGTGTCCTACGCTTGTGTCAGCCAATCCTTTTCGGATGCTGGCCCTCTACATCCAGACACAAGTATCTTCACAGTGGAAGCTTACGCGACACTTGTGGCTGCTAAACACATCAAACAAGTACAAATACAAATATCAGTTATTTATATGGACTCCCTCAGTGTGGTAACGGCTCAGCACAGTTTTTAAGAACAAAAAGACATGTCCTCGTCTCACTTTACTCCACTTCATGCACACTCTACAAACTCAAACAACATGTTGTAGTGTGCTGGGTGCCAGGGCACCATGAGATCCAAGGCAACGTGATGGTGGATCAGCTTGCTGCATTCGTCCACGAAGGCACTGCCACTACACCCATATCAATCCCAGCCATTGATCTTAAGCCGTTTATCAAACGAAAGCTCAGAGACTACTGGCAGAGCAAGTGGGAGAGACACACATAAAACAAACTACACGTTATTAAGCCAAACCTTGGCCATTGGCCGCCAGTATCAAAATCACGTCACACAGAGGTAACACTAACGAGGCTCAGGATAGGACACACATACAAGACACACTCACATCTTTTCTCCGGTGGCGATCCACCATTAGCTGACAGATGTGGTAAAGCACTAACAGTTTTTCACAATTTAATCTAGTGCAAACAACTAGACACTCTAAGAAAACAACACTTTTTATTATCCTACCGACAACATATACCTTTACACCCTGCAATGTTCGTCGGTAGGGAACCACTGTTCACTCATAAATTGGTGCTAGCTTTTTTAAGAGATGTTCGCTTTTATCATGTCATATACCCAGGCAATGCGTAGCGCGACCTCTTAAGAGAGGTTGCTGCTGCAGTGACTACATGAGGCACTGGTGCTAGTGCCAAATATTTTTACACGTTTTTATTATCAAAACCTTTGTCATCCTTATTTACTAAGCATATCACGCCACTGTCATGATTTTAATACTCTTGTTTTTTCACCCGCATTATCGCGAGGAATTTTAAGGCCCCTATGCAGCCACGCAACATATCATTGTCCACATTTCTACTCATTGAAATGGAGCTCTTTGGCTATCAATTGGCCCTTGCGCCATAAAGAGCCACACATCCTGTAGTTGCCATCTTTGCCGTAGGCCTTGTTGCAAAATGTACCCCCACATGACAGCTACAGCGCATTAGTTAAGAGCTCAGTGTTCAACTCTACGATGAGAATTTAAAGAAACCTTGACTGCAGTAGCAACAACTGTGTTTATCTGCTTAATTGCTGAACTTGCCAGTTTGAGAAGAAAAACCCGGCAGAAACGTTTTTATGACAACTTAATAATCACAAGGTACACGTATTTTTATCTATCTATCTATCTATCTATCTATCTATCTATCTATCTATCTATCTATCTATCTATCTATCTATCTATCTATTTATCTATCTATCTATGTCTGAGCTCTCCAGAGAGCATTCTTGAAATATTTTTATCGCGATTCGTATGGCATAAAGATTGGCCGATACCTCGTACAGAGTAGTAGTAGTAAACAACTTTATTGCCTCGTATATAGGATATCGATGTTATGCAAAACACAATTCAGGAAAGTTCCAATATCACTTTGAAATCACCGAAAGGTTACGAGACGCATAGATGTTGTACACAGTAAGCACAAGTGAAAATGTCATGGGAACTCAGGTATGTGAATAAAATGCAATTGTGTTGTTTATTGTCGCGTAACGATGGCACCACTAACGTTTACAATACCACGTCCCCTAGTGGTAAGCATGTTAACTATGGCGTACAAAACTTCCGTATCTTGATTATCAAGTTCGCGCGCAGCGTTTGTGTTTGTCGTTTATTCACGTCTTGTAATATCATATTTAGTAGATGTGAAGCTAGTGAAACCACCACAAGCAGCCTATGAGCGTAGAATGTAGTGATATTTTACTTGAGATGAATATCTTTTATATCACGTTTGGATGTGTCACTTTGCTGTAAATTCACGTCACGCAATTCTAGATTTTGTACATTCGAAGCTACTGAGACGGCCCCGAACGCATCATGAGCGTTGCATGTAGTCATGCTTTACATGTCTGCCTGTCATAATTATTATGTTTGGTCGTGCTATTTACTTTCGTCGTGCACTTGCATCATGTTATAGCAATTTTGATAAATGTGAAGCTAGTGAAACGGCGCCTAGCGCATCGTGAGTGTGACTTTCAGTCATCTTCTTACATGGCACCCCCGCAGGGTGTCTGCGTACGTAGGCGTTTCGTGTGTAGCGACACCACGGCCACGCGTTAACAGAGGGTTTCGACTCCCTCCCACGCCTAGCCGTGCGTGTCTGAGCCATGTCAGGGGAAAAGGGGCTCCTGTGGGTTGAGCTGACGTTGGGTGCTTCAACCTTTAAAGCCACCCGGCAGTGACAACACAACGCTTTGGCGTGGCTTCCCGTAGACTGCACTCCTGGGCTGACCGACCCAGGAGAAATCGGCAGTCGCGTTTTCCTATCTTTCTCTCTCTCTCTACACCTTCGTCTTTATCTCTCACTTTTTATCTGTCCTGTCATATTCTCTTTTCCGTCTACTTCCAAGTTTCCAGGCGGCAAGGGTTAACCTTGCGTAGATACCCAGTATTCACTATTTCATATCAGGTTATGGCAGCGCTCTACAGCTGGCGTCGACAGGACTTGCCCAGCATCTCTTGCCACGTCTCCTGGTTGGGCTCGGTGGGGTGCGCTAGCACCACTGCCAAAATTTATAGTCATTTCATGGCAAATGCTTTTCCCCCCTTCCTGATCGCTCCCTAAAAAGGTGGCGCACAAAAAACACTTTCGTGCTCAACACACCAAAACCAACCTTCCGAAAGTACCATGTTATACATAGCCAGAACGTAAAGACAGTACGTACAATTTCAACTTTCTTTGTGTCGAAACCTCTTACCAAAGCAATAGATCGAGGATATAAAGTCACAAAAATTGGAAGTGGCGATCTCCTTTTGGAGGTTCGTGATAAAGCTCAATATTGAAGCTGTTTAAACTTGTAGTGTTTGGAAAAACCCCAGTTTCCGTGGGCCCACACAGGCCTATGAACACCATCCATGGCGTCATCTCTGATGATGACCCTCTTCAACTCTCATAAAGTGAACTATTAAAAGGCTCGCAAGACCGGAATGTAGTCAAACTACAGAAAAATATTATACGACGAGGCAAGAAAGAGACACCCACTAAAGACGTAATTTTCCCCTTCGATACTACTGACTTACCAGAATCAATTGATGATAACGATATGTGGGGTTTAACGTCCCAAAACCACCATATGATTATAAGAGACGCCGTAGTGGAGGTCTCCAACATTTTCGACCACCTGGGGTTCTTTAACGTGCGCTCCGATCAGAGCACACGGGCCTACACCACTTCCGCCTCCATCGAAAATGCAGCCGCCGCCGCTGGCATTCGGACCCGCAACCTGTGGGTCAGCAGCCGAGTACCTTAGCCACAGAAATAATTGAAGCCGGCTACCGTAAGCTCCGTGTAAGACGATTTATCCGCAATCCTCGTCGATGTTTCAAGTGTCAACGTTTCGGGCACGGATTGCAGAGTTGCAGAGGGCGAGACACTTGCGCAAATTGTGCATCCACTCAACACATGTCGGAAGACTGCACCTCAAAAGCCACTCATTGTTCCAACTGTGAAGGGAATCGCCCTGTTTACTCAAGGTTATGCCCCACGTAAAATAAAGAGAAACAAATAGTAGAACTCAAGATCAAATTCAATCTGTCATTCCTAGAGGCACGTAAACGTTTTTCACTGTGCAACCCCTGGTATTTTTTTTTGCAGATTTGACGTGCCGGGGCACCACGCAACATGTTTCTGCACCCGGGAATGCCACATAGAGTGTAGCCTTGGTCACGACACCAACGTTCCTGGCTGCAGCAGCCTGTACTGCTCCGCCACTTGAGAAACAGGGTCGGCAGATGCCCCTGCCTGCTGCACCTCGAAACACTGCAAGCCAAGATAGGTGAAAAAGTTCTGTGATTGTGCCTGCTGAGCAGGCACCATCCAGCACCTCACATGAGGTGATAGATACAAGTACGACATCTCCGGTGCCTCAGACGGTGACGGATAGGCGCAACTCTTTAGAGCGTGCAAGAAAGAAAAAAACGAATTACAAGGCCCTTAAAAAAGACCGGTAGCCTAAGTCAGCACTTTTGTACACACCAGCACCACACAACACTAAAATGACACAAATACCAAAGCGGGACATCAAATGGCTGCTGAGAAACATCGACGATATTCAGGAACTCTTACACGAACATATACCAAAAGGGCCGTGTGTGCAAAAAACATTTTTGAAACCTAAACACACTAACTTTCTACGCAAATACGTAATATTTCGAAAGGAGCGGAATGATGCCATTGTACCATCCGGTGTTTGTGCCAATATAGTGAATCAAGGAATTGTATGCAAACGCCTACCACCACAAACATTCCTTGAGGCGATGGCTGTTTGAGCAGTTTTTTTAAGCAAGCTCGTCACCATCTGCTCGCTATACATAACTCCACAACGCCGTCTTGAAAAGCATAAAATCCAGTATTTCATAAACAAACTTCCAGAACCGTATCTTGTCCTAGGGGACTTTAATGCATATGCTAGCCTCTGGAATGAGCCTCGCTGCTATTCGCGAGGTCGCCTGATTGAACAGTTCCTTTTTTTTCCGGTGTGTGCCTCCTGAAATGGAAAGAGCTAAGATATTACATCGCTAACAATACGTACTCAACAACAGACCTTAGAATAACATGCCTATCACTTCTGCCTCGACCTAAATGGGAAGTCATTATTATTCTGTACGGTGGGGACCATTTTTCTATCTTTATCAGCGCATGAATAGCAAATACATGTTTTGCACAGGTTCCTTAATGGCTTGCCGACAAAGCCGATTGGGAAAAGTTTCAAAACAGGACTCTATTACTGGGACTGACATGGTGCCGTTAAATCTAGAAGACGCTCTGTGCTACTTTGCAGCATTCTTGGTTGATGCAGCAACAAAATTTATTCCCCAAACATGTGGACCGTCAGGCAAATGACGAGTCCCATGGCGGAGTAATGAGTGCCGTGATGCGCGAAAAAAAATGAGGCATAAAAGTTGCTTAAAAACTGACCTACAGCCGAGAAGCTCGTAAATTTTAGGAACATCAAGTCGCAAGGAAGCATGACGCGCCAACAGGCGACAAGAGAAAGTTGGCACAAATTTTTGTCAGGCATTAACTCATACACTGATGAGGCAGGAGTCTAGAACATGGTTGGTAAGGTGGCAGGACGAAAAGCACTTTCACTTTCTCTACTGAACACACAAGGAGAGAGTTTGGAAGAGCAGGCTAACACCTTCAGAACGCACTTCGAATAGGTCTCCAGCTCATCACACTACAGTGCAGCGTTCCAACGATACAAAACCAGAATAGAGAAACAGAGAGCTGTCTTTGCAAGGTCTTTGAGAAAATGATTACCAGCTGCCTGAAGCACTTCCTTGAAGTTGAAGGCCTACTTGACTTCTAGCAGTGTGGGTTTCATGAGGCTCGGTCCGCCACTGACCAATTGGTCCGTATCCGGGCAGATATTCGCGACGCTTTTGTTCATAAGCAATTTTTCTTTGTGTTCCTCGATATGGAAAATGCATTTGACACTACAAGGCGCTTTGGCATATTGCGAGACCTGTCTCATTTAGGTGTGCAGGGTATAATTCCGACAATAATCGAAAGCTACCTGTACAACCGTACACTCCCTGTTCGAGTAGGCACAGCCCTATCTCGAATATTAGTTTAATAAACAGGAGCACCAAGAGAAGGTGTATTGAGCTGCACACTTCTCTTAATTAAAATAAATTCCTTGCACATGTCTCTTTCACGTAATAATTTTACTGCATATATGTCAATGATGTACAAATTGGTGTCGAATCGTGCAACAACTTAGTGTGCCAACGTCAAGTTCAACAAGGGTTGAACATGGTATCTCAATGGGCAGATGAGAATGGTTTTAAAATCGACTCAGAAAAGAGCACTTGCGTCTTCTTCAGCCTAAAGAGCGGCCTCCATCCTGACTCTGACATTGACCTCCATGGTCACCCTCTATCAGTGAAGACTGAGCACAAGTTTCTTGGACTAACATCAGACACAAAACTAACCTTCATCCTACACACGAAGTATTTAAAAGACAAGTGCGTAAAACAGTGAATATTTTGAATGTGTTGTCACGCATTACGTAGGGCAGTGACAAGAAATGTCGGAAGAATTTATTTGAAAGCCTGGTAAGCACACGCCTCCCTACTGAAACGTTCCGTATGATGCGGAGACCTCAAGTACGGAATTATTAGAATATGGAAGACGGATGATGGGGACTCCGCATTTTATGGAAAGACGTGTGATGCGGACACCGCATTTTATGGAGAGGCGCATGATGCGAACTTCGCATTTTATGGAAAGACTTATCATGCAGAAAAACTGAAATGTGTGCATGTAACGTTCGAATCTAGTGCAAAGCAATATTTTGTGTAAAATTAATGGACGTCCACATCTTCAGTACATGCAATACTGTGTACAAATCACAATATTTCTTAAATATGCATGATTAGGGATTGAATCATCGGCATCTTTCTAATTGTCGTGTTACGGAAGCGAAATTAGCTTTTAACTAAAATATGTTACAAAGCTACTAAATTACCATGCTAGCGATCATAAATCGTGGTTACATTTCAACACAATATTGCAGTGTTCTATGCAAGACCTAAAGAACTTATAAAGTTTTTATTTGCAATAGAGAAGCATTATTATACACATCAGCCCTGCTACAATCAATATATTTTATTTGTCTGTATGCTACAGCTGTGAATAGCGACATTGCAGTGTTGATGTTACACAAATGAGGTGACTACACTGTAATTTCACAAGCTCCACCTAAGCCACAGGATGGTGGCACAAAACCCAATCTAACAGCAATGTTGGAATGAAATCTTTAAACATAAATAATAATCATACTGTGAAAGTGTGGCGCTGTGTTTGTCTCATGAACGTCTTGTGGAGATCGACGAAACGCTGCTTGAGGCTGCGGCACCACTGTAGATTTGGGAGGTCACTGCCATAGAACTTATGTGGCCTTCATAGGCACCTGGAAATGTAAATAATTGGCACAAATAAAGTCAGAGACACGTGTTAGCACCTTAATTCAAATGCACAAGAAATATAACACACAGAATGAAACTGAAAATGTAAGGCACACAATCCTTCATGTTGTGCATATGTGGATAATAGAAGAAATAAGTGTATAAATTAGTTCTGCCACATTAAAGAAAACAGCATGCTTATCACAGTGAAAATAACTAGGTTGTCACGATTTTCAATGGTAGAGATAATCTATTGATATCTCCTTATAGAATTATGATTTAAATGCTTCCTGTACAGTAAAAATTTAGGAAGTACCAGTGAAAGCTCTCAATGTACAATTATTAGTGTGTGCATGTACATCTTCTGCCTTTGTACAATACAGTTTGTGCACAAATTGGCATGTTGAACAATTTTGAGAGGTAAACCTATGCAAATTATGAAGTTTAATATCACCATGAAAGCAAGCAGGATCAGGCAGGTGCCATTAATTATCTGTGCAAGCCAGACAACTATAACTGAACTGCACAGAAATAGGGGAGCAAGAGTAACAGAAATTCAGCTGCTGACCCACAGGTCACGGTATCAAATCACGGCTGCATTTCCGATGGAGGCAGAAATGCTGTAGGCACGTGTGCTCAGATTTGGGTGCACGTTAAAGAACCCCAAGTGGTCAAAATTTCCAGAGCCCTCCACTACGGGGTCTCTTATAATCATATAGTGGTTTTGGGACGTGAAACCCCACATATCAATCAAGAATAACAGAAATAAACTGCCAGCAGAAAAGTTGGGTGCATGTGCTATCGTAAGGGCTTACACCTTACTACTTAGATCATGCTCATTCTATTTAAAATACCGTTATTGAAAATAACTGCTCTATTAAGAATGTAAAAGATGAGGTAGAACTGAGCGACTCTATAAAAAGTGACCCTATTATGACATCACGTTTTCTTATAACAAATATGACTAAGACTCTGAAATATATTTATGCAAGGAAAAAATATTTAAAAGAACAATCATGTTTGAAGTCATAATTTTTAATATGGCTACTATGTCTACAATAAAAAAATCGAGCTCAACAAGGCTAATGTGAGTTTTTAAGGCCTATGTTCACTAGACAATTAACTATACCACAAAAACCACAGCGTTCAGGCAAAGCACCACACAAAAAAAGAAAACAGACCTTTTGTTATTACCTACGATGCCTTTAAATTTGTATTTGTACCTCAAATTGCCGCTTTTATTAATGTAAGTGGTGTGAAACAATTTAGCTGAAATTGCACTGTGCCTCTAAAACCTGTTGGCTGAATCTGAATAGTTAAAAATGGTGAAGCTTGCACTAAATGAGGCTCCAGAAGCCTTGGAACAGCGAGACTGTATGACTCTTAGGACTACTTTGCTTGTTTTGTTTCTGGGCCTAAGCATGAAGACAAGGGCTAAATTGAATAGCTGCTAACAAAAAATGCTTTCGAAAATGCCCGAGCGTCAAAGGATGCTCAGACATTTGTTGTTTTTCCCACTGGGCCATCTACACCAAACATCCATACCATACTGCCTGGCGACCATCAGAGAAATATAGTTAAAAAAATGGTGGTAAATTACTATTTGAAAAACAGTTATTTGCTGAAATATTTTGAAAACAAAAACGCAGTGGTCACGTGGGTACCTTCTTAATTTCGCAGAATGTCATGGGGGTGTTGTTTGTGAGAAAATGTTTAAAATACCGCTTTTTCTCTCCACATCAAATTTGATCTACACATTAAGTAAAGGTACTTCTTTAAAGTATTTGAAGCCGAGTAAATAATGGGCAATTTTTCCCCTATATAAGCTTTGAAGAACTCAGCCAAACTGTTTATCGTTTGCATTTCTTCTATGGCAATAATGCACTTTGTATGAATATTTGAGCCATAAATACTCACTCCACAGAAGGTATATATCACGGAAAAAATAATGTTAATTCCAGATTACAAATATCACAATATAATCGCTTTTTCCACATTGAGATGCAATTTGCACTAAGTGTATAATTGAAAACTACTTTTATGCGTAAGTTAAAAGCAAAGAAACAGTTATTGTTATATGGCAAGTGCTATCGTTACAATTTTCGTTTCAATGAAGAAAATTATTTTTGAAGTCTCCAATTGAGGGCCATGGGGAACTTCGGAACGGCAGCTGTCGTATATCAAATGCGAAAACAGCCATCATTAGAAAATTTCAAAAATTATTTTCTTCTTTAAAACAAAAAGTGTAATCATATACCTTTCCATATACAGAGAACTGCTTTGTTGCTTTTGATGTGGCAAAAAAATTGCACTAATATTACTGAGCTTCACGCACTACACACAATCACCTTTACTAAATGCTTAGACCCAATTTAGAGTAGAAGAGGCAGTATTTTTGAAATACTTCTTTTTACTTTTTACAAGCAACACCCAGAAGTGAGGAACAAAACTCCTGTACAATGAAGAATGTTGGCCGCTATCAGTTATAGAAAAAACTAATGCAGCTAATTTTCCCCGACACATCCTGGGAAGTCCAGAAGGCACCAAGGTGGCCTAATATTTTGTTCTCTGCGATAGATTTTAGCATTTTCTTGTTTTCAATACAGTAAATGAGCACAATATTTTTTTTCAAACACATTTAGGATGGTTGGCAAAATGGCTGGGATGTTTGACGTGGAATTGCCTCACTGCCAGCATTTATTCTTCCGAAGCTCAAGCTACAGCCTCTCTGTTACTGCCTTCCTTACATACAATGCTTGCATAGGAAAGCAAAAGAAAGGCAGGTCTGACAAGGTTTACAAGGCAAGATATTTTTATGTTGGATAAATTCATTACCTTAAGCAGCAGCAAAATATCATTCATTTTGAGTAGTCCAAGACACAAGCTATATACCAGTATACTAAGAGCCAAGTGCAAACGTTTCATTTGATCATGTGTGGTGATATACAGGAAGCGTAATATACAGGTGATATACAGGAAGACAGATCAGCCTGTAATTAACTGAATGAATTACAATGCACTGTTCAATCCAACACCACATAGGTATCTTTGCTACAGCAAAGCCATCTGTCATTGATTCATGCACTAGATGGGACGACGCAAATGTAACAAAAAAGATAAAAAAAAGAAAAAAAAGAAAAAAAAAGAAGAAAACGGAGGATGCAAAGTAGGAGCAGTGTAGCACACTACTTTTACTTTGCATCCCCCTTTTTTTCTTTCTCCTTCTTTTCTTTCTTTTACCCTTTTTTTGCTTCTCTAACCCCCAACCTCCGACAGGAGAACACTTTGTATCATCGCACCCTAACTTGAAAGGAAGCAAGGGCTGCACTCTTCTGCGTTATAGGTTTTTTTTTCAGACAAACATTTCCAACGGGCACACACGCCTACACCAAAAGATGATGTCATTACTAACCCCATATAAACTAACGCGCCAAGGATGACATGGTGACTTCTAAAAAATAGGTCCTCCTATCGCAACATCGGCAAGCCTGTCTCAGGCACTTCCACTGTTCACCTTGATTACCCGACTAGATGCTTCCGTCTGTCGACTCGCCTCTTCATTTTAGATAACACTAAGACGAGCTTACATTGATGAATACGCACGAAATTTTATTGATGTATCATGCATCAGATTAAACAACTGTGTTAAAAAATTATTGATAGCTTGCTCCCTGGGTTTTTATGCTACCAGTGCTTGAAGTAGCCTGAAACAGCGTAATGTCTTCTATGCACATGAACCAGATTAACAACGTAGTGCACAACATGCTTAAAAATATTGCGAGAAACATGATAACGACAAAATGACCAGCTACCCAAATTTCTTGCTGTACATGTTTATAAAATTTTCATGTACACCCAAATGAGGTGCTTATCATACAAGCCGAAAAAACCTACAAGTAGGGCCTTGGGGCCTTCTGTAAGTAGACGTGTAGCATTTTTTCTGTGGAAGGCTTTACACCCATAAGTGAGGAACAAAACTCCTGTACAATGAAGAATGTTGGCCGCTATCAGTTATAGAAAAAACTAATGCAGCTAATTTTCCCCGACACATCTGTACATTTAGAGAGGTGAGAAAGCTTCTGTCATTTGTGGCAGTAACTCCAACAGGACCAGTGCGAAAATTGGCACTACTTGGCTAGACAAATGTCCAAACATGCATGCCCGACTCCCTCTAGCCATCACGTCTGAATCTGACACATGATTACTTGACTGCTGGCTGGACAAAACGAAACCGCTGACGTACTCACAATACACAGCGTGAAGTTCCTCAGGAGTGGTCAACTTCGTGTTCTGCGATGAAAGAGCAGCACAGTGTCCTGATAAGGCACTTCTTGCAATGGTTTTGAATGCCACACAGTGACTTTGCTGTTCCTGTCGAAGAGAGCTTGGGGAGCTTAGACGGTACTTGCTCTTTTCTGGGCGCTGCTGCCGCTCCTCGTTTTCTGCTCAAGGTCAACCTGCACAAAGTTGTAGATGAGGCTTTAAGAGTTGTTTATAATGATATACAAATTTTTGCTGAACACACATTTCCTCGTGGCACACTGAGGAACTTCTTATAAAACTTAAGGTCTCGCATATGAAAACATTTACAATCGATTAAAAGATGCACTTGACTCAAAAGGAGAAAGTTTGTTATGTAGTGTATATAAAGAAAGGTCATTCAGCACAACCACAACTACAGTTGCACACAAAAACAACATTAGCTGGACGCTGTGGGCCGCTTTCATGACATAGCTTAAGCGGACACTGATCGTCCAAAGATACTAAAAATATGCAAAGATTGCCTGATCGATTTCAGGCAGTACTGAAGGGTAGGGGACGAATCTATCGTGCTTTCGTGAGCAGTGCACAAAACTCAACATCAGTACCAACCCATTCAGCTAAAAATTTTGATTAGGATTTCTTCATTAAAGAGACTGACAAGTCGCCAGAATGTGTGATTGGAGGTGGAAATCAAAAAATGTGAATTGAACTGCATTCTTTTTGCAACTTGAGTGGCATTTCCTTTTAAGATTGCGCTTAAAAAGCCTAAAAATCAGTATGTCATGCAGCCTGTTTGTTTACTGCAAATTATTTGATGCTTTAACATGCGAAAAGATTAGTGGTCGAAGTTACAGCATATATCCATATTACCTGTGCCAACAATATTCTGTGCTGCCTACACAGAGGAGACAAGCCTCAAAGAGCAACACTGCCATCGTGGCAAACAGTAAGAAATATGTGTATTTCACACGCACATGAAACGCATGCTTTCGCAGCAAACTGCAATGCCTAAACATATAAAGCTGTTATGCTGACCTCCTACTGTTTGCTGCCTGTGTTGTGTGACACTTCATAGCAGTCAGAGACCCAAAACTTCTTAAATTGTTTCCAGCACTTTCTGTGTTACCACTAGATGTACTCATGAAAGTCATGTCAAACAAAAAGAGACAAGCCCCGGAAATTCTCTTCTTTCACTGCATGTTTATACGATCAGACCAGTAAGCTTTCTATTGCAGAAAAAAACAGCTACTATAAAAATTGATATTCGGTCTAATTAACTGCTTTATGCTTTAAGCCATGTTATTATGTTAAACGGGTGTCCTGTTTTACACGATCTGGTCTTCATGAACTCTTGAACCTGGCACCATATAGGTTGAAAGACACACAGAGTTTGAGACAAACCTAGTTTCCCGTGGAGCATCCTTATGCACTATAGCAACACATCTCAATCTAGTTAGTTGATCAAAACGAGGTGAAAACAGCTCGCACTTGAAAAGCACGGGCAGAAGGAATGACGCCTGCACCTTGTGCTTCCTGCACATTCTCGTTGAGGTAGCAGTTTTCACCATATCCTTATGCAATTTCGCATTTATAACATTGTTCGCTGCGTATTCTTTGTGGTATTAAAGTGTGTGATACCCTCTTGAGTAGCCCATGTAATTTATAAAAATAGAATTCAAGGTAGCTCCATTCAAAAATAACAAAATGCATCCAGCACCATGTCCTGTAGCTTTTCTTTAGGCAAGTGGCAGAATGATTTATTCTTCAAACCATATCTTACTTGTAACCACTACAAGAGCTAACTCATACACTGGTACATTCTGTTTGCCTCTTCAGATTATAAGGTATCTTTTTTACACCAGAAAATCTGCAAGAAGAATAGAAGTGTTGTAATTGTGAAGAAAGAAAGTAGAAAAAAACTACAACCTGTCCTGGACAGGGACCGAGCCTGCGAACTTCGAATAACATGTCCGATGCTCGATCAACTGAGCTACCAAGGTGGCTATCCCCCTTCCATTTTGTACGGTATATATGTGCATTTAATCATGGAAGAGTCAGTCAGCGCTGCCTGTTACCCTTATGGCGAGTGTGGGACAACATTTTTTGCCTACTGGCAATCGCATTACGATTACTTCCAATATCCCTTTACTTCTTTGGCAGCATTATGCATCTGTTAGTTCTCAGAAAATCTGCTAGTGACAGGAGGTGGCAATGGTTCACCGTCCCACCTAAATGCATGTACTTGAACACAAGCACAACTGATCAAAAAAACAAGTCACACACCGCTAAGATTACTGAGATTCACTGTTTCAGATTCATGAGTGAAGGAAAGAACTACAAATTTAAGGGTTCGTTGTCTTTGTTGAACACATTATAATTAGAACTAGCAGACAATGATGCCAAACAAACTATAGGTGATGTTATCAAAAATAACTTTAACGAAATTGTGAAAAAAAAGTGAACGAAAACGCAACTTGGCGGCAAGTTACTAATTGGTTGACATATTTTGACAATTGAATTGACATTACTTTTTATAGCATCCCTATATTTTCCTGGGTAATGTTGTCGGGTAATTCTCATTATTAGAGTGGTGAGTAGGCTGACAAAGAAAGGATATGGCATTGATACTTCTTTTGAACACCTAATAGTTTGAGGACCTTAAAAGAGCGGAAGCTTCTTTGAGTAGACCAGAATTTTAGTTGAAGCAAAAAAAACGTACACACATTTTAACCAGGCTTTCTAACACGTTGTGAAAAATAAAAGTGTATGCTGCCAGTAATGTTAAGTACCATTACTTTTGTCACACTATGCACTGTAGCAGATGTAGTTAGAGTGGTGATAGTTAAGCATTATTCAAGCACACCACCAACTGCGTTCACATCTATGGTCGCGTATTTTAAAAATAAACCTGCTGTATAGTAAACAAAAATTAGAGCATTTATGATTTTATCCAAATCAAGTTATACTTACTGGGTAAGCAAACCATTTGCTTAAAATCAAAAGGCATAAAGTGATTTATGTATTTTAACTATGTGAACAATTTCAGCAATGCAGGGCAAAGTGACAACAGTTCTTTTAAAAACCCCTCTCATTATAACATGCATGAAGAGCACCACACCAGAATATTTTATAGTGCATGTAATATCGAGACTACTAGACTGTCTTTTGACCTATTAGAAGAAGGGTATCTCCTTCAAGTTCAAGTGGAAACCACTTAGCCTTTTCCTGAACTTTTCTGTGAATATTTGCTGAATTTCAGATATCATTAGGATTGATTTACAGTCAACAGATTTTGCTTACGCATTCAAACCTAGTTCTGTACGTAACTGCAATAAAGGGTGCCAAACCACCTCCAATTATTTTTCTAACATTTCAAGCAAATGTGAGCAACGACTTCAGAATAGTGTCCTGATCAACAATGACAACTGCAGCAGCACAACTAGCTATGGGTGCCTAAAAAGTAGCTAGAAACGATACCTTTTCCTCTTTGAGCCTTTTGGAAGTGTTCAGCCCCTCAGTGCTTACCTTACAACATTTTTTTAAATACGTGTTTGTGTGCCCACTGTTCTTGCTCCTTGCACATGACAAGAAGAGACAAGAAAGAAGCATAGCGAAAAATGCCTAAATAAGCGAGGGCCTCTTTTGTATCGTCCAATGTGTGTAACATTACTATTGCGACAACATATAGAAAAACTATCCCGGCTATGCATCCACTGCAGAGTCATACACAGCTGCAACACCACGACTAAATTTCAACCCTGGGTTGGTTTAGAATCCCTTTATAGTGGCGAGCTAAAGAGATCTGCATTTGTTCGACACATATTAAGATGCAGTGAAATGTGATACGATAATCTCATTTAGAATGCACGTCATAAGGCTTCATTGTATATGTGGCCACAAGTAACTCTGGTTGCAAAGCAATATGGCACAGCCTAAACAGACGTCACCGACCACTCTAATCTGAACTTGCCTTTGCTACTTGCCCGTTATCATCACAGCAAAAAATGAACAATTGAATCTGCGATAGATATGTGCAAGCTTATGCTAAGGACCAAGTATGAAGGGTGTTTTGTCATTATTGAGATCAGTTATTTGTTCAAGAACACTTGCTGTCAAACACAAATACATTCCCTGTCGAAGCATCAAGACTCAAGTATAGAGCAAAAAGAAGTGTCTCTTTAAAAATTACAGGCCAGAAGATGCAAGATAAATATTTGATATACTTGGGATGTAAGGCACGCACAAGAGGCGCTGCCATATTATACTTTTCCCTGTGTTGAAACCTGCTTGCTTTACTCACCCAACGCATCTGTAAAGATGCCGTGAAAACACCAAGCAGCTGATCCAGCATGGTTGAACACGTGTCCAGGGATTCCACCATTTATATTGGCTAAGCAGCCCTACAGCCTTCACAGTCCTGCAACCATTTGTAAGACAAATATAGTTCTACCCAAAGTTCTTGGTTTACAGACTCACATGCAAGACGAATAACCACTCTATAGGAAGTTTGCATGATAATGCGCTGGGTAGCAAAACGGATGCCAACATCAAGTAAGTATGCCAGCCTGCCGCTTCTTTCTTTCCATTCTTAAAAAAAAATTAATCAATTCATGGTTCCCCAATGTTCCCCCCAATGTGAAGTGTACTGGCAGTCCGGTGAAGAATTGCAATGTATTTCAAACAGAATTCAATTCATGGCAATTAAGCATGCAATAGCGTTTTGTCAGCTGTTCAAGAAAACAGCATGAAGTTTATCTATAACCCATGTTTTTTTTTATAAACACTATTCAATTTGATATAAAAGTTATGAGCATTATGTGAAAGAACACGGATCATGTTTAATCAATGAATACTTATAATGTACTGATATCAATGCAACTAACTGAATATGAAACGATAACTTTTGCTTGAGCATTTCGAGTTATGAACACTATCGCACTTGCCAGCTGCATCTAGTCTAGAATAGCGGCAAGCTAGGCTAGTTTCTGTAGGTGAGCAGTAATGAACTGTGCAAAGTAACGAGAAACACCAGTAACAACAGTCCCCGCAGGGGCGCCTGCGCAAGTAGGCGTTTGGTGTGTAGCGACACCACGGACCCGAGCTAACGGGGGAGTTTCTACTCCCTCCCACGCCTAGCCGTGCGTGGCTTTGCCGTGCCCGGGGAAAAGGGGATCCTGGGGGTTGAGCTGACGCTGGGTGATTGGACCTTTAAGGCCCCCCAGCAGAGGCAACACACCTCTTTGGCCCCGGCTTCACGTAGACGGCACCCCTGGGCTGACCCACCCAGGGGAAATCGGCAGTCGCCTTTTCCTATCTCTCTCTCCCTATATCTTCGTCTTTATCTCTTACTGTTTATCTGTCCTGTCTTCTACTCTCTTCTGCTTACTTCCAAACTTCCTGGCGGCGAGGGTTAACCCTGTGCAAATAGCCTACCTTGGTCTAGGCGCATTGGGTTATAGTTGCGTTGTACGGCTGGCGTCTGCAGGTTTTAGCATCCACAAACTTGTAGCGTCCCCTTGTTGGGCTCCGTGGTGGGTGGCCGCCAACGCTTCTGAAGAAAATTAAACTGGCATGCATAAAGCATTTCCCCTATTAAGTGATCGTACCGCCTTAAAGCGTGTACGCACCGAAGACTTAGGCTTTTTCAACCGATCAAGTGAAAACTTCCCCCATTTTCATGTTATACATAGTGAAATAAGCAGCAAGCAGGCCAGAACCGTATCACCCTTTGTAGTAGCCAGATGTCTCACAGAAACTCTTGGAGCCGGGTACAAAGTTACCAAAATGGCCAGCGGAGACCTCCTCCTTGAAGTCCGAGGAAAAGAACAGTTCGAAAAGCTACAGAATCTTTCAACTTTTGGTGACACTCCCATCACTGTAACGCCACACAGATCCATGAACACATCCCGTGGAGTAGTATCTGATGCTGATTTGCTCAGCTTGACTGAAGAGGAACTTCTGGAGGGGTGGAAGAGTCAGAATGTGACCAATGTACAAAGGATCACCATTAGAAGAGACAACAAGGCAACACCAACAAAACACCTAATACTCACGTTCGCTTCCAGTAATCTCCCAGAAAGTATTCAAACAGGCTACACAAAGACGTCGATCAGACCATACATACCTAACCCACGTCGTTGTTTTAAATGCCAGAAGTATGGCCATGGCTCACAAAGCTGTCGTGGTCACCAAACTTGTGCACAATGTGGAGTGTCAGGCCACAATTCTGACAATTGCGAAGAACCATCACACTGTGTGAACTGTGGTGGAAATCATGCCGCATACTCACGGTCTTGCTCATTTTGGAAAAAAGAAAAGGAAATCATCACATTGAAAATAAAAGAAAATATCACATTCAAGGAAGCAAGACGAAGAGTGTCGCCATTTTATGGCGCTACATATGCTGATGCGGCGCGTCAGGGGGCAACGCCGCACCAGCCCTCGCCACTCCTTCGGCCAGTGCAGAGCGAGCCGACGGCTGTGGCACCTGCCCCCAAGGCGGCAGTAGTTCAGGCTACTCCGCCTACTATTGAACAGAGACCAGGGACTCCAGGGTCCTCGGGTCTCAAGGCCTCACCCCGCCAGGCAAGGCCCAACCTTCGAAAAACCAGCTCGCATGAGCGAGCATCCAGTGCCTCCGAGGAGGCAATGGCTACGGCGGCACCCCTGGTGCCAAAAGAACGGCGCGGCTCTCTGGAGCGCGCCAAGAAAACTAAAAAGCCCATAACAGGGCCTGACAATGGCCCTGGTACTTGAGCTTGACCTTTCAGCTTAAACAAGTCACTCCCTTAACGTACACACAGCACTACTTTACTTCCAATATGGACACACAAATTATACATTGGAACGTCAGAGGACTGCTTAAGAACCTCGACGACGTACAAGAGCTTTTATACAAATACTCACCTCAAGTGCTGTGTGTACAAGAAACACACCTAAAATCCTCCTATACAAATTTTTTACGTGCTTACGTCATATACCGAAAGGACCGAGATGATGCTGTGGCGTCATCCGGTGGCGTAGCCATTATTGTTAACCAAGGAGTAGCGTGTACACATTTACCACTCCAGACATCCCTTGAGGCGGTGGCTGTTCGAGCGGTACTCTTAAACAAACTCGTCACCATTTGCTCTCTGTATGTACCGCCCCACCACCGTCTTGAAAGACGTGAATTTCAGTCGTTAATAGACGAACTGCCTGAACCATATTTGCTTCTTGGCGACCTAAATGCACATAGTGGACTCTGGGGCGGTTCTCGCTGTGATGCACGAGGTCGTCTCATTGAACAATTTCTCTTCTCTTCCGGTGCCTGTTTGTTGAATGGGAAAGAGCCAACATACTATAACGTTGCCACAAAACTTACTCGTCTATAGACCTCAGCATCGTATCGCCTTCACTCCTACCCCTACTGAAATGGAAAATCATAAATAATCTATATAGAAGTGACCATTTTCCTGTAGTGTTGAGTTCACAAACAACATATGAATGTCCTCTACATGTTCCCAAATGGCTGATGAACAAAGCAGACTGGGAACAGTTCCACAACACTACACGTTTGAGTTGGACAGACATATGTAGGTTAGACATAGATGAAGCTGTGAAGTACTTCACAGCTTTTCTAACTGACGCAGCAGCCAGGTGCATACCGCAAACATCTGGAATGCCCGGCAAACGACACGTCCCATGGTGGAACACGGAGTGTCGTAATGCGCGAAAGGAACAGAACAGGGCATGGAGATTGCTGCGCAACTCGCCAACGGCGGAAAATCTTGACACGTTCAAGAAAATAAAGTCTCAAGGAAGGAGAACGCGTCGGCAGGCCAGAAGAGAAAGCTGGCAGAAGTTTTTGTCGGGGATCAATTCATACACACAGGAGGCAAAAGTCTGGAACATGGTCGGTAGGACAGCAGGGAAACAAGTACACACACTTCCACTCGTAAACACTCAGGGTGATACCTTGGAAGATCAAGCAAACTTCCTCGGTGCACACTTCGAACAGGTATCCAGCTCATCCCACTATACTGACACCTTCCAAAAATACAGAACAAGAATTGAAAAGCAGAAACTCGAACACAAATCCACCAGATACGAGGCATATAACCAAGCTTTCAGTCTAGCTGAGCTCCGAACATCTCTAAACTCCTGCGGTACTTCTGCCCCAGGTTCTGACCGTGTGATGTATGAAATGTTAAAAAACCTACCAAATGAAACCCGAAAAACCTTACTTTGTTTGTACAATGCTATTTGGTCTTCTGGCACTATTCCTACCTCCTGGAAAGAGGCTATTGTTATTCCCATTTTGAAAGAGGGCAAGGACCCTTCTTTACCCTCGAGTTATAGGCCTATAGCACTTACAAGCTGCTTGTGCAAAGTCTTCGAAAAAATGATAAACTGCCGACTTGTACATTTTCTTGAAACAAATAATTTGCTCGACCATTTTCAGTGCGGGTTTCGAGAAAGTAGATCCACCACAGACCACCTTGTTCGTATCGAGGCACAGATCAGAGACGCGTTCGTCCATAAACAATATTTTCTCTCTGTGTTCCTCGATATCGAAAAGGCTTATGATACAACATGGCGTTTCGGAATTCTAAGAGACCTGTCCCACCTTGGCGTGCGCGGAAGAATGTTCCACATAATCGAAAGTTACCTGTCAAACCGGACATTCCGTGTCCGTCTAGGCAGTGTGCTCTCCCAAACATTTGTCCAGGAAACAGGCGTGCCACAAGGTGGTGTGCTTAGTTGCACACTTTTTATCATCAAAATGAATTCTTTGCACTTGTCCATTCCCCGCATGTTGTTCTATTGTACATATGTCGACGACGTCCAGCTTGGCTTCAAGTCATGCAACTTGGCCATGTGTGAGCGGCAGGTGCAGCTGGGTTTAAATAAGGTCTCCAAATGGGCAGATGTAAACGGATTTCGACTTAACCCACAAAAAAGCACGTGTGTCTTGTTCTCTCGAAAGAGAGGCATGCACTCGGAGCCCGACATTCAACTGAACGGGCAACAACTGTCCGTCAAAGCTGAGCATAAATTCTTAGGCTTAATCTTGGACAACAAGTTGACCTTCGTACCCCACATAAAGTATTTAAAAACAAAATGTTTAAAAGCCATGAATGTTATAAAAGTGTTGTCACGTACTACGTGGGGTAGTGACAGGAAATGCCTCATGAACCTGTATAGAAGCCTTATTCGCACCCGCTTAGATTATGGGGCTATTATTTATCAGTCAGCGACTCAAAGTGCTTTGAAGATGCTGGATCCCGTGCACCATTCGGGCATCCGCCTTTCTACGGGTGCTTTTCGCACCAGCCCCGTAGAAAGCCTTTACGTTGAGTCAAATGAGTGGTCGCTTCATCTGCAAAGAACCTACATGTCCTTTGTATATTTCTTTAAGGTGAAAGCAGACAAGAGGCACCCCTCATACTCTGCTATTAATGACTTGTCGAGCTCGATTCTTTTTCAAAAGAGGCCTTCAATGAGGCAGCCCTTCTCAGTTCGCCTGAAGGGTCTAGCTGAGGACACTGGAGTGTCACTCGAACACAGTTTAATGGCTCCTGTAGCATACCCGCCACCGTGGCAGTGGCAGACTATAGATTGCGATGTGTCTTTTTTAGAAGTTACTAAACATGCGCCTATTGCCCATATTCGAACATACTTCTTGGAACTTCAACACAAATACACACGTCCTGAGTTTTTTACAGATGCCTCTAAGTCTAACTCCTCTGTGTCCTACGCTGCTGTTGGCCCTTCCTTTTCGGATGCTGGCCCTCTACATCCAGGCACAACTATCTTCACAGCGGAAGCTTACGCGATACTTGTGGCAGCTAAGCACATCAAACAATCACAAATACAAAAAGCAGTAATTTATACAGACTCCCTCAGTGTGGTAACGGCTCTGCACAGTCTTAAAAACAAAAAAACCCTGTCCTCGTTTCACTTTACTCCATTTTATGCACCCTCCACACACTCAACAGACATGTTGTTGTGTGCTGGGTGCCAGGGCTCCGTGAGATTCAAGGCAATGTGATGGCGGATCAGCTTGCTGCATCCGCCCACGAAAGCACCGCCATTACACCGACATCAATCCCGGCCCTTGATCTTAAGCCGCCTCTCAAACGAAAACTCAGGGACTACTGGCAGAGCAAGTGGGATACACACACACAAAACAAACTACACGTTATCAAGCCACACCTTGGCCATTGGCCACCAGTATCAAAATCACGTCTAACAGAGGTAACACTAACAAGACTCAGGATAGGACACATATACACGACACACACGCATCTTTTGTCCGGTGGTGATCCACCTTTGTGTGACAGATGTGGAGAGGCATTGACAGTCCTTCACATATTAATCCAGTGCAAACACTTAGAAACTCTAAGAAAACGACATTTTCCATTACCCTACCGACAGCATATACCTTTACACCCTGCAATGTTCGTCGGTAGGGAACCGCTTTTTAGTCATAAATCATTGTTAGCGTTTTTAAAAGAAATTAATAATTTTCATATCATACACCTGGGCATTCCGTAGCACGACCTCTCTAGAGAGGTTTTTGCTGCGGCGGTTACACAAGAAAGCACTTGCCTCACGGCCCTTGGACGCAAGGGCATGAACGAGTGAGGCACTTGTGCTAATGCCATTCATATCCACCATCGTTTTTTATAATCACCAACTCTTGTCATCTATCCTCACCACACACACCTTTCACGGCATGGTCATGATTTTATTATTTGTATGTTTTTACCCGCCTTACCGCGAGGAATTTTATGGCCTTTATACAGCCGCTTATCACAATCATTGTCCATATTCTTAGTAACATGTACTGGCGCTCTTTGGCCGTGAAACGGTCCTTGCGCCACAAAACTTCAAACATCATCATCAGTAACAACAGTATGGGGCAAGCATAGACTGCCAACTGTATAATTTATTGCACAAAAGTTCTCCTGAATATCAGTCAGACAACTCGTGTCAATGGAGGTCCAGTTGGAAATGAACAAGTTACGAAATCAACAATGCCTGCTTTCTCTAACAGGACCCTCATTCACATGAAGTATGCAGCGATGGGCTCCTATGGAGGGACGTCAAAGCATGATGTCACTGGCAAACGTAAAAGGTGTGACTGGAAAAACACTCCCGCTGGTGGCTCAGCCAGGTCTAGTCGTGCGGTGTTTGGGGCAAGTTTTAATTTTTCAAAGCTTACACTTCACGTTACAATGTCGACGCTAGCTGTAGTATGTGTCAGCAAACATCTAGCTGTGTGGTAAAATATTTGCCACGCTGTCTGTTTATCTTGAAGAAGTGAACACACGTGGTGACCTGTGTGAGGAACAGCGGCACAGTCTTCAAAAATGTGCACTGTTGATTGCGGCATGTAGAGTGCATTGAAAGGTATTGAGAATATCGGTTCAACTGATAATATTGTGTGTGGTGTGCGCAGTGTCAATAACAGTGTGTCTTGTTTGCGAAGACGTTACCACTCGTGGCAGGGACTGGTCGTTGAAGAAACTTGATTGAACATTTCAGTCAAAGTAAATATGCACTTGACGCGACCATCTGCGAGTGGGTACAGCTCAGTGTTTGCGCTGTGTGCAGAAAAAAATTGCATGGTCACCGGGCTGTAAGATACCATTTGCTGAAGTTGCATGTATGAATTGCCCCGATGAGTACGCAAGCCCAATAAACGTATAACTCGTTTTATCGAAGGCCTCATATGTCTTCATGTAATAAGCAGAGATTCTTGTTTCACATATACTTAGTACCTTTACCACTCGATATTCATGAAGTGACAATGCACACTACAAGTTTGTGTGTTAGGTCCTAAGGGAACAATGTAAATATGCAAATAAGTTGTAGGTGTCAGATGCAGCGATGTAACTGCACAAAAGATTACGTATATATTAGGCTACAGCTTTACAATCGCATACATATCAGTGGTCTATCAGGAACGTCACTAACAACTTCCTTGCCAACCAGCCCTTGCACAGAGGGAATGACTGGCACGGTGCTTGAAGTGACGTCACACTATTTGCAAATATAGAGGTTTTTTTACTTAGGCAACATTTTGCACAGTACACTTTTTAGATGCAAGACTGTACTCGTCTTACATTGATCATACTGATGTCTTTTGTTCTTACTTTGTGTTGTGAATTACTAGGCATTTAGTAATGATGATCTTCAAAAGCTAATTTCAGTGTTCTCTCTCATATTGCTGACAACTGTGTCGTTGCATAAATTGGGCAAAAAAGCAACACAGAAAGGCTGTCACAATAAATACACCAACATGTGTATTCTCCTGCAAACAAAAGTCGGCACTGGTCCTGTCATTACCCGTCTTCCTTCTCTCTTTGCCTTGCTTGTGCTGAAACAGCCAAACACCTGATGAGTTAGATGAAAAATATTAACGCGCCCCGCCGCGGTGGTCTAGTGGCTAAGGTACTCGGATGCTGACTCACAGGGCGCGGGTTCGAATCCCGGCTGCGGCGGCTGCATTTCCAATGGAGGCGGAAATGTTGTAGGCCCGTGTGCTCAGATTTGGGTGCACGTTAAAGAACCCCAGGTGGTCTAAATTTCCGGAGCCCTCCACTACGGAGGGCTCCGGAAATCTATTTCGGGAGCCTTCCGGAAATATATTTCCGGAGGGCTCCGGAAATCTATAGTTGAAAGACATGCAAAAAGCATGTGACGTATATACAACCACAAAACATATGCACACAACAATAGATACGATCGCATATCGTACATGCATATGCCAACACATAGCGTGTAAGCAGCAAATATATATATATATAACTTAAACGCACACGTGCTGCTTAGCGCGAATAGCTTAGATTCTGCTTTCGGCCACGTAGTGAACGGACGCAGGATGCAGGGCTCCGTCGGAGTGGCTTCAGCGGCCCTTGAGGGCCGTGGTAACAAGTCAACTGAAGAGTACCAAGTGATTTTGCCTCAGCTGCCAACAGGACGCGTTGCCTTAAATACTGTGTTTTTGCACGGAGACGTTCGAGCGAGACCCTACAGGGTTGAAGACTTCAGAGACGCGTTGGGCCCCACGGGAGTGCTAACGGACATCATAGCACTCGGAGCGTACCAGATTAATCACGTCTGGGCGGTTACACTGAACGGAGTAGACGCGACAAAGAAACTGCTGGCCTTCAAGGAACTTCAGGTGAAGGGACACCGGTGTCTCATCGTTGATTTCCAGGACCGGCAGATAAAACTGCGTCTTCAATGGCTGCTTTACGGAGTCGCCGATGAGGATGTGCGGACGGCGTTCGCGGCCTTCGGCAATGTTGTCGAAGTGAATCGAGAGCGCAGGAGAGTCGACGGCGTCAGCGACAAAGCGTCGACGACGAGAACCGTGCTACTCAAATTAAAGAGTGGAGTTACGGTGGAGGACCTTCCGCACTAAGTGCGCGTTGCAGGGGAATTGGCCCTAGTTGTGGCGCCGGGCAGGCCTATGCAATGCTTGCGGTGCAAAAGGACTGGTCATGTACGGCGAGACTGCAGGGTGCCACGGTGTTCAATTTGTCGGCGATTTGGACATCGAGACGCTCAGTGCGTTCGGTCGTATGCAGCAGTTACGAGCGCTGCAGCGTGCGATCAGATCGAAGAGCAGACAATGGACGCCGCTGAGGCGGAAGACGCGGCTAAGGGGGCAGGAGACGCGCCTAGTTCTCTGGTTGAACGAGGGCCGGTTTCGCCTGAAGATTACTATACAGCGCCGGAACCCGAGGAGAAAGAAACGGCTAAGGCGGACACCAGCCAAGAGATTCCACTGAAGACGCAAAAAGCCAATTGGTGGACATGTCGACGCAAGCGGCGAGAGGACGCGACATGCCAACGCACGGAACGACCTGCGGAATCAACACGAGCTCGGCAGTCAAGCGTTCGCTGGAGCAATCTGCGGGCACTGCTCACGAGGGCAAAGTTGAGGGACCACCAGCGAAGGCGACACCGGGGTGGCACTCGGGCCTCAGAGCGAGGTCCAATCTACCTGTGGACCGACCGGTTGGCACTCCAAGGGACCAGCAGCTAACTGATGCCAAACCACCGGATGGCCCCGGAGACGTCTAGCAGGGAGCTCTACGTACACGGTAAGCACCATGCTCCGGGCCTACCCCCTCCTTTTTTTGCGAGTAACGATGGCTAGTCACTGGGCATCGAGCTTTGCAACCTTAAATGTCCGAGGTTTGGCCTCCAGAAAAAAGCAGACTCAAGTGTATCGCCTGTTAATTGACCAAGATATTGACGTGTTAGCCGTGCAGGAGACAAAGGTGGAAGGTGAGGAGCAGACCCGGAGCGTGATGCTGCGGTTTACGTGTAAATATTATGCCATAGTTAGTCACGCAAATTGAACTTCGGTCGGTTTTGTTCTTTTTGTTAAAAAGATTCCGGGATTGATTGTTGAAAGTCACTTTTCTTGTGACTCTGGTAGAACAGTGACTTGTGATTTTAGTACTAGCGAAATTGAATGGCGCGTCATTTGTGTCTATGCGCCGAACGTGGAGGCAGGCCGAGAAACTTTCTTTTCGTTAATTAAGCAACATTTCCGGACACCAAAACAGCTTGTTTTATTGGGGGATTTCAATTGTGTATTGAGCGCGAAAGATAGAATTATTAACCGCCATGTGCGAGACAGAAGTGTTGAAGTGCTCTATGACTTGCTGAATGAATCCGACCTAGATGATGTTGCGAAGTGCCTTGAAGCAGCTCGCGAAGTTCGATTTACGCATTTTCAGGGAACCAGTCACGCACGTCTTGATAGGATATACATGGCACGGGAGACGCTAGCTAAAAGCAATAGTTACACAGTCTTACCTGTCTCTTTCTCTGACCATTGTCTTGTACAATGCAACGTGGGACTTAAACAAAAAGAAAACAAATTTAGTTGGAATTTATGGAATTTAAACGCTAAACTACTTCGGGATGACATTTTTAATAATTTTGTGATTGAGGGAATTAAGAACAATAAAGTGATCGGAGCCTGTATTGTTGGCGAGGAACGGGAGCTTTTGAAGCAAAGCGTTACAATGAAAGCCATATCGAGATCTAGTACTTTAAAATATCAAGAAAGATTGAAAGAAAATGAACTCAGAACAACGCTTAAAAAATTAATAGCATTAGAAAGCAAGGAGTCCGGTGCGTATAAAGAAGATATTCGATCGGTGAAACGACAAATTGAGCTAGTAGAGCAGGAACGCCACAGAGGAGCCCTTATTCGAGCGAGAGCAGAGGCGTGGGCTTTGGGGAGACTCCCACCAAGCGCGCACTTGGAATCGAGAAATCACGAGCGCGTCGTAATCACATTGACGAAATAGAGGAAAATGGAATTCTGCTAAATACTAGCAGCACTATCGCTGAAGCTTTCTTTCGGTATTACAAGGGTCTCTTCGCAGCCGCATTAGTAGATGTTACGAAGTTCAAGGACACTTTCTTCAGCCGGATGCCGCAATTAGCCCTCGAAACGAAAGAAGCGTTAGAGAGGCCTATAACCGTTTCTGAAATTGAATATGCAATTGATAGTCTCGCCGCTGGGAAGTCGCCGGGGCCTGATGGTCTCGGTGCGATGTGGTATAAAGCTTTTAAAACAGAAGTTTCACCAGTGTTACAAGCTGTGTTCAAGAAAGCCTACGCTATCAAAGAGTTACCACCTTCATTTACCGAGACGCACACTATTCTAATACCTAAGACGGATGACAAAGCAAAATTAAAACTAGTTTCTTCATATAGGCCCATTTCGCTAACCAACACTGACTACAAAATACTCATGAAAGTCCTGGCAGGTAGATTGCAGTCCGTAATCACTGGAATAGTTGGGGAGCACCAAACGTGTGGCATCAAGGGGCGCTCAATATTGGTGAACACACACACAATGCGATGTGTCCTTGAGAGTTGCGATGCTTTTAATTCTCGTGTTGCGATCCTCCAGCTTGATTTAGAAAAGGCTTTTGACTGCGTTCCGCAAGATGTGTTATTCTCCATACTTGAACATGTCAATGTCGGATCAGTGATTACAGAAGGCATAGTTTTCACGTATAAAAACTCTACTACACGACTAATTATTAACAAGATCCCGGGGTCTCCCATTAGGCTGGAACGTTCTGTACGCCAGGGATGTCGGCAAGTCCACTCCTGTTTGCATTGTACATAGAGAGCTTATGCTTGGCCATAATAGAAAATGAGACCATCCATGGTTTCAGACTGGTTTATGCCGAGGTAAAAGTTTTGGCATACGCTGATGATGTAGCAGTGCGTTGCACCACCAAAGAGAGTGTACAAGAGACAGTTGCCGTTGTTAAAAATTTTGGAGAAATTACAGGAAGTCGGGTTAATTGGGGAAAGTGTCTGGGGTTGTAGCACGGAGACTGGACATCAACCCCAGATACCTATGCTAACGTTCACTGGTTTAATACCCCAGTAAAATATCTAGCCGTGCCTTTCCAGCACTACAAAGACACCAATGATTACTGGACTGAACAAATAAAAGAAATGCGCGAAAGGAAAGCGCAGGGGAATGGCAACTGTCTCCCAATGTTAGGCAGAGCCGCTGTATGCAACATATTTTCAATGAGCAAATTATGGTATGTGATGCAGGTTTTGTGTTGCTCACGGGTTCATGTGCAAAAGCTGCATAATATATTTGCTGTGTTTATATGGGGGTCTACTTGAAAAAATTGTAGTAGGAAAAATCTGTTCCGAAAGAGTAAAACAGGGGGGACTAAGCCTGTCGCATCTGTTCGTGCGACAACTAGTTATTCATTTTATTTTCTTTTGAGATGTTCAACACCCCTTCTTAAGAACAGTATGTCAGTTACGCTTTTGTCGTGTTCTGCTTAACTTTGTGGTTAGCACCGCAAGCATGCCGGGAGTTACGCGAGGTTTCTTTAAGGAAGTTGCAGACAGTGTCCGGTTCTTGTCAGTTCGGTTTTACAATGAATACCTTTCTTCGGTCGGGCGAAAGAAATTACATAAAGACATATGCGACATGATTTTTCCAGTTCCTATGTGTAGGGTAAATTATAGCGGGAGAGAAGGCAATGATGTTCTTAAGCGTGTTAAGAAAATGCAAATTCAGCCTAGTGCAAAAAGCTTTTTCTTTAAATTACACTCCGGAACACTGCCGGTTAAAATTTTTTAGAAGATAGAGGAGTTTATATGCCATGGGGTTCGCACTGTTTGATCTGCCAAAAGCCGGAGACGATAGATCACGTTTTTCTGCATTGTTGGGAAGGGGTATACTTCTTAGATCTTTTACACAGAACTCTAAAAAAGGAACTTTCCTTACATTCACTAGGTATCAGGTTTTTAACAGTAGAAAAAGAGGAGGGACTGCCTTTTTATCCTATAATGCTGCTTGGCCTCCATTGTCTATGGCGGGCAAGAATGGCCGCTTACTACTGTGACACTGACAGACGTCCGGCCCGTATGCTGTTCCGCGAAAGCATTGCTCAGTACATTGATATACTCAAACAACAAGATTTTGTTCCGGAATGGCTCTCCAGGGTCGAATCCCTGGTGAACCTGAAGGAATTTTAGCACTGTTTTCACTAATAGTTTCGCAGCTTTTTTGTCATCACTTCTGTTTGTATGTTACTGTTTACAGTGACTTATATTGATGTGTGTACCTTCTGCAAAACCGGTAATAAAGAAAAGAAAAGCGCGAATAGTTTAGCAAGCTAACACACCCAGTTCACATGCGCGAGCACAGCTAAATGGCGCCGGTTCGAATCCCACCGAGTCTCATTTTTTCCCGTTTTTTTCATTGTTTACTACTTTTATTTTCATTATTACGTTTTTATTCTTTCATAATATAACAAAATTAGGACTAAGGGGAACATTGGGTCTGCTTGATTGTGAAGGGACTCGAGAAGTGAGAAAACTCAAACCAAAAAATTTATTTGAGAAAAAACTGAGCATTTCACAGCCGGACCAGCTTCTTCAAGGGTAGGCCTTAGGTATGCGCGAGACTTGCTAAATGACTCATCTCAAGCTGTGGCAGTTGAGGGAAGGCAATATCACCGAGAAGCAGTTCTAAAATATATTTTGGTGGATGTTTTTGATTCCTCCAAAATAAGGGCTGCACAATTGTGATCGAGCCAAACCAAGAATTGCGGGCACGAAGTCATGACACAGAAAATGAATAATGTTGATTGTTTGAAAAATTGCCCTTAATAAAAGGAAGAGTTATGGAGTGATACGTAGGTTAACTCGCAGTAGGAATTTTATATATACATATAGATAAGATAGTTTAAAATGGACAATGTTGCACACACAGACATTGGTTAAATTTCTTTGCAGCACAGTTGAAGCATCTGTGTAGAACTGAAGCATCAAGAGAAGCTCATGCGTCCTCACTTCATTGATTTACATAGCTTGTATGCGTCCATGCAGCCATGATGTATTTTAAAGCATTTGTTTCACCTATATTACTCTTATTCATTAAAGCTGACCCATAAGTTGTGTCTTATGTAGCACTACAATTGAAGCGTAATCTGCAAGGTGGTCTGAAAGAATGCTTTTGGAAATCTCAAAACGACCCAGCTCTATACACAACCATTCGAGCATCAATGATAAGCACCATTATGTGTCCATATACGTATCAGTTGTGCTCTCATACATAATTATTTTTCTGACCACTCCCTCTACCCCTACCTCGTTTTTGTCCTGAAGCTGTGGCAAGTTATGTATAGCTGTATTTATATTGTAGGAGCACATTCTATCAATAAAAAATTATTTTTAGGCTACATGCAATTAGTTTTCATAGATTTTCATTTCTTTTGTCGGTGCTCAGGAGGGCTAAGCTCATGGTCGATATTTTAAAATGACATTTCTCTTTGCCAATTTTAATGAGAACAGTTTTATTATTATAGACAAGTTCACTTGCATTTGAATTTAGTTCTCATTATTATTTTTCTATCCAAAAAACGAGCCCTTGAAGATACGCTTTTTTTGCTTGATTTGTTTTCGTGTGACAGCATGCAAGTAAAATGACAGTAATTGGCATTACTTGTGAATGACACATTTTCTGTGTGACAGACTTTAGCACCTGGTCACCTGCAGAAGTTGTATTCATTCTGTAAAAGGGCGAACAGCGGTGACTGACAACACAGACTAGCCTGCGTTGTTCTTTTGTACTATATATGTCACTGTGCATTCATTTATAACTACACAGAGCTCGGATTTCCTGCTGAAAATGTGACAACAAATGTAGATTTTCCACATTTTTGCAACAATCCACATGCCTTTCATACACTATTTCACATTTTCTTAAGCACCTTACGAAATCTGTATATATTCGTAAGACCTTACGTTCCGCATTTTCCTTATGAAAGCTTCTGTACACTCCATACACTTTCATTATCCTTCCATATCTTCCATAATGAACTCTCCCTATGCTCCTTAAATTTTCTTATCCTTCTATATTTTCCATAAAACTCACTCCATTCAGGTTATAACACTTTCTTATCCTTCCATATACTCCATAAAAAGCTTTCCATATATGCCATACATTTTCCTTATTCCGTATACTCCATAAAAAGCGTTCCGTATACGCCATAAAATTTCCTTAACCTTCCATATACTCCATATGAAGCATTCCGTATATGCCTTAGAACTTCCGTGTATTTCCATAAAACTCCATATTTTTTCCGTATGTAGCATAAGGAAATGTTACGGAGTCCATATATTTTCCGTAAGATTACATACGGAACGTTTCAGTAGGGCTAGACCACGAAGCTATAATCGATCAGCTGGCAACACCATCAGCCTTGAAGATTCCCGATCCTGTCCACCATATAGGCATTCACCTCTCTACTGGTGCTTTTTGAACTAGCCCTGTGGAGAGCATGTACGTGGATTCAATTGAATGGTTGCTCCACCTACAAAGATGTAAGATGTCTTTTTGTACTTTCTGAACGTGAAGGCAGACAAGAAACACCCCTCTCATTTCACAATAATAATGTGTCCTGTTCTCGCTTGTTCGTAAACCGGCCTTCGTTGAAACAGCCCTACTCGCTTAGTGTAACGGGCATGGCCGAAGAAACGGGTGTGCCTCTTCTCGAACACAAATTGATGGCTCCTGTAACATATCTGCAACCGTGGCTGTGGCAGCTGATAGACCGTAATGTCTCTTTTGTTGAAGTCAGAAAGCACGCACCACTTGCACACATACATACATACTTCCTAGTACTATAGCATAAATACACATGCCATGAGTTCTTTACCGATGCATCGAAGTCCAACACTTCTGTGTCCTATGCAGTGGTAGGCCGATCCTTTTCCAAGGCTGGCGTTCTTCATTCTGGTGCAAGCATATTCATAGAAGAAGCTTATGCAATACTGGCAGTCGTAAAACACTTCAAACAGATAAAATTACAAAAGGCAGTAATATACACATATTCTCTGAGCGTGGTTAAAACCCTGAAAACCACTAAAAACACAAGAACCTCGTCCTGGTGTCACTCTACTCACTTCTGTGCACACTGTAAAATCGAAACGTCATGTTGCTCTCTGCTGGGTACCAGGGCACCGTAAAATACAGGGAACGTTTTGGTCGACAAGCTGGCTGCTTCCGCCAACGACTCCACTTCCAATGCATCAACACCAATCCCTGCACTTGACTTGAAACATTTCCTGAATCGAGAGCTTGGAGGGAATTTGCAGAGAAAGTGGGTTATGCACACAGACAATAAAATCTATGCTTCTTAGCCACAATAGGTAATTGGCAGCCAAAATCAAAATCACGACACAAAGAAGTAACACAAAAAGGGTTAGAGCAGGACATACATACTCCACAAATTCCTATCTTCTATCTACCGGCAATTCACCATATTGTGAGAGATATGGAGAACCATTTACGATTCTTCACATTCTCGCCCAGTGCACTGAGCTCGATGCTCCAAGAAAAACCACTTTTTACTGTCCTACCAACAGCAGCTCTAACTACACCCTGGGATGCTCATTGGTAGGTATCCGCTTTTTAAACTGCAATCACTTTTCTCGTTTATAAAAGATGTTAATAGCTTTCACCCTATAATACGAGTTGAACCGTAGCACGACCTCTGTACCGTGGTCGTAGTTGCGGTGACTAAATCTCCGTGATGATTTTATTATATTGAAATTTTGCCAACCACTTTCACTGCACATATCTCAGGGCACTACCATCAAAATATAGCTTCCACGTTTTTACCCACGTTCGCGCGGGGAGTCTTAAGGCCCCTTTACAGCCACGCATCATATCATTGTTTATATCTCCAGTCTGTTAAAATGACACTCTTTGGCCATTGATTGGCCCTTGCGCCAATAAAAACCATTCATCACCACCATCATTACATGGTATGCATGCGACGATTATCCTGTTTGCAGCAGTCATACAACTTCATCATTCATAGGCATCACGTAATAATAAATTTCAGATATTTGAAGTTAGCTAAAGGACCGCATGCGCACCGTGAGCGTATGACGTGCAGTCTTGACTTACATGACATGCATGTTATGATTTCCACGTTAGAGCTTGCCACCTGTGTTCGCCTTGCATTCATGTCATGTCATACCAGTTTGTCAATGTGTAATGCGAACTAAACCACAGCAACAGCAAGAAGGCCACAAAGTCTAAGTGATGACCTTCATGACCTTTATATAAATAATTTCATGTAATGACTAGCAAATATAGCTCGTCATACAGTCATTTGAGGGCATAAAACTTGTGCTATACATTCTATGATGGAATGGCCAGGCGAGCAAAAAGTAGGTGAATAGATAGACAGATAGATAGATAGATAGATAGATAGATAGATAGATAGATATATAGATAGATAGATAGATAGATACGCTTAAAATCTGCAAAGATCGCCAGAAATTGTCTCACCTTTAAAACTGCATGACGAACATGATTGACTGCTTATATCATGAAAATCAAGACTAACTTGTCATTAACGATATCCTGCAGCAGTTCCGTTATCTTGCAATTTTTATTCATTTTGTTTATTTATTTCTTTACAGCAAATATTTGTGGAAGAGCAGGGGGAAAAAGCTGAAACAATCAGCTTGTGGGTGTCCTGGCAACCCTCCTCATGCTACATAAAAGGTGGTAACGAACGAAAAGAATAGGGACTGGAAAAAGGAATGTACACATAATAGATTGTACACGAATATCCTTCATGCGAAAAAAATGGCGTGCTTCTATGGACATAATACAGTAACATTATAATTGAGTGAGTTTTATTTCTTGAAAAACAGCGAAAAAAAACACGGCGTTATTTATGACGCATATTCATGATGAGTATATTGTCGTGAAAATTCTTGGTATTTTTTTAATGAGGTTAGCCGATTGTTAAAAAGCTGCTTGTTACTGATTGCATTTAACAAAACTGGTAGCTTGAACCGATAAAGTTTCCCGCGAAGTGGATACGGTGACTAATTCTAAGAATAGGCAATGTGGGGCTGCCAGTCAACTTATACTCAGAAGTGTGACAGTTTATTGAGCCATAATGGCGAAGCATTGAATGCGATAACAACTTATATGTTTGCTTTAAAAAGCAAGGCTAGCATTTTGAGAGGCAATAATTATGGTAGTAAACATAGGTTTCTTTTGTGACCTAGTTTCTTGCAACGTGGCAATAGCGACAAATTGTAATGCTATACGAAGTGAGGCTGGCAGTCGACTCATTTAGGTTCGATCTCACGTACCTGTAGAAAACACTGTGTAAGAGAACACGGCAACTCCAGGCAGGTATTGTTTCGGCACCATTTTTTTCGTGTTGAGAGCACAGCCTGTGAAAGCTCCCGTCCACTGCTGGGGCAGAAGCCGGGCGCTGATCGTCGCCAAACTCAACAAATTACCTGGCGGTGGCTTCAAAGGAACTCATTCCTTTCCCCCTACATATGCAGACACATATATCTAGTTTATTTCATATCTACGTGCACCCTTTTCCAGACACAGGCCACAACCTTGGACCACAACATCTGGGGATGCAGCAAGGACCCTCCCCCACCAAACTTCCTAGGACAGTCTCCTTCAATTGAGGCCTGGGAGAGAATCCTCACGACCACAAGCTTGGACAGCCTGCTCCAGACCATCAAAGGCGCGGGCGAGTTGGCGACCAGGCGTGGCCTGACAGCCCTCGCCACTTAGGAAACTGTCAGCTGCTTTAATATAGTTGTTATTACTACTATGACTTCTGCTTGATATTGGTTGCAAAGATTTGATTTTGTTGCCAGGTTTGACTCTTCCAGGTTTGACTCTGAAACCTGTCTGTCGCGGCGGGTTTTTTACTCGGCGTTAGATTAAAAAACCCGGGATAATGTACCCTTCCACACGAATACAAAAATACCTTTACGAACGACCAACAAGCCTGGACAAATACGTACAATTAGCGGATAGTATACCAAGAAAAAGCAAACACTAAATGCTGCGCTGCCATCTATGCAGCACTATCAACAATGTCTATTCCAAGTTTATGTGGTAAGGTTTATGTGGGCAAACTGGGCGCTGCCTGAACAAGCCATTGCGTGAGTACCATAGCGCTTTGAATGCTGCGCTGCTCTCCCGTTTGTCTGCCCAGTATGTCCTCTGTGGCTGCACCTTGGAACTTCGCCACACGACCTTCGTTTTCAGAGACACTGAAACATGCAAAAGAGCAATATCGGGAGCCTTTGCTATCTGCAAAAATTGTAACGCCTGTGCTAGCGCAGCGTCAATTGAAGTACTTGATTGTGAGATTACGTATTCAGAAAAAAAATGATGATACATGTACTGCCTTTTGTCAAGTTCATAGCGGCTGCTTGCGCATGTTTTGTTCTTTCTTTCATTTGATTTTCTGCTTCGCTTGAATGAAGCAACTAGTTGTGAGGCAGTGCTCATGCTGTTCAGTCTTCATTTGTGGTTCTTCTGCCCGCGGTGGCAATATAAATGCCGAAAATGAACAGTTTCTAGGCAGCCGGCGATTCGCGGTCAAAGGGCTTTTGGCCTGTCAGCCCGGCCGCCGTATCACTGGCTGGCTGGTTATTGCAGGTAAGCCAATGTGATAATAAGAAAGAAGTGAAAGAGGGTCGGTTTCTTTCTAAAAACAGCAACAGTGAGAAACAGCCATCCCATGGGATACCCGTGGTTTGAATATGATATTACAAAACCAAATACTTGAAAGTGGTCGCAGCGACGAGCGCGCAACGTAAGCTACATATTCGCGCAATTCCAGCTTGCAATATTCACAGCAAGCTATTAAGAACCGACATTTTTTCCTATTTAAAATGAAGAAGTTTGGTTGATTTATTTATATGATTTGTAAGGTTTAATGTCTCAAAATTATAATGTGATTATGAGAGACGTTTTAGTGGAACGCTCTGGAACTTCCTGTAGTCTTTTTTGCGCCAATATGAGCACAAGGGCACTCAGCATTCTCGTCTAAGTAAAAAATTACGCTGTCGCAGCCGGGATTGGAAACCGCGGCCTGCGGGTCGCCAGCCGAGTACCTTTGCCATTAGACCACCACGGCGGGGTCAGAATGATTGAGCTAAACACGCATGTACACAGCGCACAAATGAGCGCGCATTGCACCCGGTGCACTGGTGATTTAGATTAAGCCTGATTGATAATTAATTAATTAACAGTGAGTGTGGGCTTTTTTGTATATGGCGTAAGAGAGTCAATCACGTCCGGATCGATCGTGACCAAAAGTGCCCGTGTGGCAGCGGTTCAGGTTATAACTATCGAAAGGCTAAAAAGGTATATCTTACGCTGCACACACCAACGATTTGGGGATTGCCACTTGTCGCACTTGATCTTTACCAGCTACGAGAGTCGCCTTTTCGCATCTTCGGAACTCGAAACAATATATAACCATTTCGCAAGTTGTTTATGCGCTGTTGCACGCAACACCTGGGCATTTCGCCTGAGTAAACTCAACCGGCTGCTCCCACTGTCGCTAAGCCAGCCGCAAAGAGATGTGGGGAGCCGAATGGCGGCCGCTGATCAGAAGGCGGCACTCACCCCTTTATAGAGTGACTCCGTCCTGCAAGGGGGCGCCCGCATTGAGAAACCCTAATCTTAGATTGCACAGCGCGTCACCGTGGGCATTGCGAATATATAACCGGTGACTGCGTTTGGGCGTTGACATCGACACGCCGACGTAAACTAAGTGAAAACTGTGACGGTACTTCGAACGGTACAGGATAGTTCAACATTATAGCCTACAGGACGATGACATTGTCTCCTGACAGCATCAGGAACTAAAGAGCACCGTGCACGACCAGACGTCATTCATTGTCCTGCGCCTCTAGCAGTTTCATGCGTGTTAACACACCTAAGGACTGTATAATTTTTAGTTGTTTATCTGTGATTGTTACTTTTTGATTACTCTTATATATTATTGTAGATTTTTACAATATTGTTGTTATTAGTATTTTTCATTTATTTATTCCCGTCTTTTGTTTAAGCACCTGAATGATGCTTTTTAAGGAGTCGCAGTTCCAGAAGCATTTCTTATTTACACTTTTGCATCATTTGGTTTTCGCCCAGACTCCCATGAATGCTCAGCGCAAGCTGAGCCTCATTGTTCGAGAAAGTTCACGGTCATTGCAAATCGTTCTTTCAAGATTGCGTGCGCAAAACACGAACGCTCGAGATTTTTCCGGAGCTAGCGTGACGACCAGAGATAACACTGCAATCATTGCATATAACAACAATCCAAAAGTCGGCATAATATTTCATTAAAATTTATTTATTATATTACATTACAAAAACAACAAGATTTGATTGCAGTTTTAATAAATTTTAAGAGCAAATAACTTCTCGTAATTACCTGTTACTCCCTGCCTAAAAGTGGCATAAAGAAGCTAATAACTAAAAAAGCAAATAGCATTAAAAAACACGTATGAAATGTATTACTAGCAGAACACTTTAGTTCAAAAAGTCATAGCTAGGAAGTGGATAAAATAGATGATAGTAAGAATTGGTAATAGTGTTTATAATCAAAAATACCTTTTTAAACGATAATAGCAGTGAACCTACTTTTCGAAACTCAGGGGGCAAAAGTTGGATCAATTTATTCATTATGACAAACAACTTAGCTAGAGAAATTAAAACGTGGGAGATACTAAACAAACCGCCATATAGTGATCACACACTCATTAAATTAGAATCATTTGAAGACGCCGAATCACAAATGTTCAAAATAACTGAAAGAAGAAAACAAAAAGCACTGACAGATTTAAAGACTGATTGGGAACTAGCGGCACGAAATCTTCATAGTTCACAGGACAGTGACAAATTAATACATATATTTTATCAGACTCTAGAAAATTTTATTTAAAAGTATAGAAAACCCATTGCAAAAAAGAAGCAGGAGAAAAGCTGCTGGAATTCGGAATTAGAAATGCAAAGAAAAAAAGTAAGAGCATAAAAAAGACTATTCAAAAGAAGTAGAGGAGAAATAAGAAAAAATATTTAAAGAACAATATTATGAAGAACACAAATTACATAGAGAGATTATCGCACAGGCGAAAAAGAATAATTGGAATAACTTCCCACCAAAAGTAACAAAAAATTCTCTTTTTTGGGATATCAATTTGCTCGGCATAATTTATAAAAGCAGTTATTATAAAAAGTATTATAAAACAGGATGGTTCATCAACGAATTCCCTTACAGAAACAGTAGAATATATCATAACTGAACTATACGAAATATCAGGAGAAAACGAAGTAAACTAAACAAAATTAGCAGATTTAGAAATAAACAATCACTTAGAGGATGACAAGAAAGTCAGACACAAGGAAGTGCAAACCAATATTAGAAACCTATAAAAAGACATTTCTGCCGGACCAGACAATTGCACAAAAGAATTGATTAAAATAATAAATAAAAAAAAATACTGTCTTCGTTAACATTTTAAGCAGATGTTCAAAGTTTGGATACTTTCCTATGGTATGGAAAATATAAAAAATAATTTTATTCTCTAAAAAGCAAAATCAAAATACTCCAGAATTTAGACCAATTGCAATAAATTCAATATTTAGAAAACTTTTACGAAGCTTACACAGAGACTGCTCATATTACTTCTTAAAGAAAAACGAACTATTAATTAAACTTAAATAGTGGTTCAAGCATGGGACTTCAACTACACACGCATTAGAAGATATAAAAAAATTGTAGATCAAACTGTTCTGGATAAACAAGTAGCTTTAATTATATCAATGAATATCCAAAATGCATTCATTACCATTGACAAAAAAGAAATAATCAGGTATATACAAGAAAACGCCTGCCCAAAAATATAATAAAATTAACCGACACACTTATGACAAATTGGGAATTTTTTTTACAAAAATGAAGCTACTAAAAAGTGTATCGCTTAAAGAAAAAATGCCCACAAGGATCCCCATTAAGTACTTTATTTTGGGCCATAATGATAACAGAACTACTCAGGAAAAAAATACCCAGAAAAAACATACCTGCAGGCATTCGTTGATATACTTAACAATAATAATAAAATGAATCTCTCAAAGAAACCCAAAAGATGAAGCAAATAAATAATACCTAAATTGGCGCACGAAAAAAAGATTGCAATTATTGCTGCAAAAACAAAATTTATGGCTGATTAAGGAACATTTTCAAAAAGCCCATCAGTAGCTAAATTTTTAATTAGGAGACGAAGGAATAAAAAGGTACAACAAATGAAAATATTAGGAGTACTATTGGATGGAAAACTTTCTTTTCTTTCCCACTTGGACTATGTTAAAGAGAAAATAATGGACGTAACTATCAACCTAAAATAATTCACTGAAAAAAATAGTGGTATTAAAAATAACGACTTAGGGAAGCATATGCAAAAGGAATGAAAAGAATGTTAACTTACGCAGCCCTAGTAAAGTAAACAAACGAAACTACTGAAATCAAACAAACTAAAATCAATAAAACGTAAACCATTACTTTCCAAAGCTAAATCGTAAAAAACAGTCTCAAATAATGCATTGGGTGTCTCAGCTAATGTACCATCGGCACAGTTAGGACTTGAGAAATAGAAATTTATAAAAATAGGAACAATAAAAAAATTATTTCGATTGACAAAGTATTTCAGGCAGATTCTAGTAATTAAGTTTTAATTTTGATAAAAAGCTGAACCAAACAACAGAGTACAAAATTTACATAGATGGATCATGCAACGAAATTGGAGTCGGGTCAGCTTTTGTAGTTATGAAAGAGGAAAAAATATTAGATACAAAATAATTTGCATTATCAAATTATCGCAACATTTTTGAAGCGTGAGCAATAGCAATAACCAAGACAATAGAGTATATTAGTGTACAACAAAAACAAAGCCCCTGCCATTTGTTGACAAACAGTTTGTCGCTGCTTCAGGGGATAAAAAACTCAGAAAATTTTAACCCTATATATTTAAAATTGGGTAATATTTGCAAAAAGCAAAACCAAAAAATAGATCACTCTGATTGATTGATTGATTTGTGGGGTTTAACATCCCAAAACCACCATATGAATATGAGAGACGCCGTAGTGGAGGGCTCCGGAAATTTCGACCACCTGGGTTTCTTTAACGTGCACCCAAATCTGAGCACACGGGCCTACAACTATTCCGCCTCCATCGTAAATGAAGCCGCCGCAGCCGGGATTCAAACCCGCAACCTGCGGGTCAGTAGCCGAGTACCTTAGACACTAGACCACCGCGGTGGGGCAATATAATCACTCTAACCTATCTAAAGTGACACAGTGGAAACATAGGCAAAGCTATAGCAGATGAGTTGGCAAAAAAAGCATTTAGATTTGGAGAAGTAGATATCCCAATCTCGAAAAGTTTTATCAAAACAAATTACAAAAAATAAATCGAAAATGGGAACAACTGTGGGTACAGGACAAAATGTCTCAAGAAAGTTACATACATAATTGAATACAACGTAATGCGGCGATTCCAAATCACTTTATCGCAAATTATCAGATTTCACAAATTTGAACAGAACATGAAAGGTTTCCTCACTATTTGCCCAGGTTCGGCATAAGAATAAATAGATTCTGCCCCTGTAATATCGAAGAAATACATCTGGATTAACATTTCACGTAGTGTAAATAAACAGAAAACACAAAAAAGATTACAAAATTTGTGTAAGAATTCTACAAGAAAGTATGACCGCATTGACAATGTGCAGGCCATGGCGGTTCTGGAGGAAATGGTGGACATCATAAATGGTAAACTGTAAAATAGTATATATATATATATATATATATATAGTTAGGCAAACAGAAAAAAAGCAAAACATCAAGGGTGCAATTTCGTCAAAAAAACAAAGAGGAAGAAGAAGGAAAAAGAAGAGAGTAAAAAAAGGAGGGACCTATCCGAAACAGGGCAACAACAGATACAGAGAGAAATATAAGCCCACCATTCTTTTCCTACCCAAGAGAGAAAAAAGAACAACGAGCCTCAATGAACATCAACCATTATTTGGTTATTAAACACAGTAGGTCGTCAGCAGAAACTAGAGATTCACCAGCAAAATAAGAAAGCCTTGTCCATCGGGCTCGCTCGTCCTTCTTTCTCGGTATCCCATTTTCCTCTCAATTATGGCCTCCATACCATCGTTCAGCTGCCAATAACCGAAAAGGTATACGGCAGCTGGAATATTCAACGGCATTGCCAATTATGGTGGCAGTTGGTGGTATCAACAGCATCACCTTCAACAATCTAAACTTGCCATCTCTCCAGAAGTAGTCCGCCCCTGTCGAACAGGGGCTACATATGTGCCTTTAATTTAAAAGCACCCTCGTCACTGGCATGGTAGCATACGGGAAATCACAACAAATAATATATAACGAAATAATAATAAATTGGCAGAAATAATGAACTATCTCACCCAGAAACCCTCAGCCTAATGAAATTAACAATGGCTTAATTATTTACAATTGATATATATATATATATATATATATGTGTGTTTGTGTGTGTTTGTGTCTGTGTGTGTGTGTGTGTGTGCGTGCGTGCGTGTAGGTTCATATCTGTACCCGAAAAATGAGAAAAAGTTGGAAAAAAGAGAAAAAAAACAGTACAAAAGGAAGAAAGAAAAATGAAAAAAGCAATAAAGACAGACATTATAAAAAGGATAAAGTGAAAAAAAGAGAAAAAATGAAAAAATCTGAAAAAATGATGAGAAAGGAAATGAACTAAAAAAGAAAGCAAACAATAAACTTGGATGTATACCCAATTACATGTATATGTATGTCTAGGTCTATGTTCTCGTACGAATATATGTATATATGTATATAGCGATATAGCTAAGTACATGTGTATGTATACGTATGTGTAGGAGTATATTTGCATTGATTGATATGTGGGGTTTAACGTCCCAAAACCACCATATGATTATGAGAGACGCCGTAGTGGAGGGCTCCGGAAATTTTGACCACCTGGGGTTCTTTAACGTGCACCCAAATCTGAGCACACGGGCCTACAACGTTTCCGCCTGCATCGGAAACGCAGCCGCCGCAGCCGGAATTTGAACCCGCGACCTGCGGGTCAGCAGCCGAGTACCTTAGCCACTAGACCACCGCGGCGGGGCGAGTAGTATGTTGGCATGTGTTGCCAGCGTGACTTTCTATGTTCAAACTAAATTAAAAACTGAAAACCTGAGCAACGTTGAGGAGATCGTAAAATGTTAAATTAGATAAGAACACAGACACCAAGCTGGAAGAAGACGGGAAGAAAGACATCAGAAAAGCAACCCGAAAGAATATAAACACTTGTTTGATAAGCGCTTGTTTGTCTCTTCTCTTGTGTCACGTTGGTTTGCGCTTCGAATTATTCCATTATAAGATAAACAAGATTGACAAGACGACTTAAAAAACAAGAAAACGAAAGCTTTGTTAGTCGAGAGGAAAGAAGACAAAAATATTATGTATATAGTATACACTAGAACTCAAAACTAAAAACAGTCAAGATTAAGAATAAATAATCATGTACCTTTTTATCATTGAAGATAATAAACACCCTAATTTGGCCGGTCGGTTTCCCTAGGCCGTTGTTTCGCTGTTGATAGTCCCTCTTTTTTTTCCCCGCGATACTTTGCTGCAGCAGACAGGGTGTAACATTTCATGTTCTTTTAAGTAATTTTACATCGCCCCGAACACCACCACATTCTGTCCCTATCTACTATCTATCCAAACCACAGCCAAAAAAACGGGCTTGGCAAAGTCAATGGAGAAAGAAGGCACTGTTTGGCTTGATATACACATACATATACGTGAATGATGGTAGCAGCGACGCTAAAAACCAGCTGAGACTGTCCATGTATTTGCTATTGCAGTAAAACGTGACTTGAAAGCCATGATAGTCGTGTCTGTGAATACTGCCAAACAGGGCGTTTTATCATCAAAATAAAAATCTTGTATGAAAAAAGCACACAGTTTTTTCAAGGCACTATAAATTAATTGTACTATAAATAATTTTACAGGCACTCTAAATAAATTGTACAGTGAGTGCACATTTCGCCAAATTGCTGCAGGAGAATGCTATCCCACACAAGCTTCTTGCATAAAACGCCGGCAATCCCTGAAAAGTACACTCGTACACTGTCTCTCCAGTAAAAAATATCTTATTGATTTTTTTATACCAGTAGATTCATGGTTTGAGGCTTAGAAAACGTAAAATGCTGTGCCTTCTTTTTACCCTGAATATTACCCCTCTCTCTCAACTCAAAGGAATCTACCAGTATAATCTGTAGCATCAAAATTTGCATTGACTAAAGCATACCACAGACTTTTGAGGCTTCTTTGAGTAATACTAGTCTACGAGGTAAAAACGCATCATGTTGTTTCAGGCGAAGACAAAAAAAATATGACAACATTGGTCATTGAACTAGTTTGCTAAAGGATGATAGTAGAGGTGGATCTGCATGAGCTAAATCTCAGTGAAAAAATTGAAGAAAGTTGTCGCTAAGCACTTTAGAAGCAAGTTGCATATACTGAAATAGAAATTCCACCATATATGGTCTATATGAACATTTCTTGCATGAACATTAACAAAGGGTCTGCGTTGATTGATTGATATGTGGGCTTTAGCGCCTCCAAACCACTATGTGATTATGAGAAATGTCGTAGTGGAGGGCTCCGGAATTTCTGACCATGTGGGGTTTTTTAACGTGCACCCGAATCCGAGCACATGGACCTACAGCACTTTCGCCCCAATCGAACATGCAGCCGCTGAAGCCGGAATTTGATGCTGCGACCTAACAGACAGCAGCCACAGCAGTTAGCGGTCAGCTTAGCCAATGGACGACCATGGCGGGGCCGCCCACTCGCTTTCCAGTCACCCTCTTTACCCCTATCAATTCGCACATACACCTTTAGGAAGGTCATACAGTTTTATCACACTTGGCTGTCAAATATATTCAAAACCCAATAGCAGCCCCCATAAGGCAGAGCCGTGAATCGTCATTTGATGTAATTCGAAAATGGTTTTGCGCCTAGGAATAGTATACACATTGACCCCATTTGCATGGGGAGGTGCCGGCACATTGAGAAAAAATTCTGACTTTTTCCTCATAGTGCCGGCGTGTCAAAAGCTCCAAACCTAACCCCTTTTACCTTACCCATCCCAAGAAGACTGCGACGCAGGCTTGCTTTGCTGCTCCGAAATGACAGCCTGGCGGGCGTAGGCCACCGCGGACGCCATTGGAAAGAAGGAGCCCACTCAGTGCATGTATCGGGCAGTTCCTGAATGGGCCCCTAAATCTCCTCCAATATTTCTTCAAACATTTAAAATAAACACGCGCATCATATGTAGAATGCCATCAGGATGAACGATGCTAGAAGATGGATTTGATTTATGGGGTTTAATGTCCCAAAAACACCATATGATTATGAGGGACGCCGTAGTGGAGGGCTCCGGAAATTTCGACCACCTAGGGCTCTTTAACGTGCACCCAAATCTGAGCACATGGGCCTACAACATTTCCGCCTCCATCGGAAATGCAGCCGCCGCCGCCGGAATCCGAACCCGCAACCTGCGGGTCAGCAGCCGAGTACCTTAGACACTAGACCACCGCGGCGGGGCTCAACGATGCTACACGTTATGTCACTACGAGCCGTCGGTGTGTCAGAAATTCCAAAAAAACAATCTGCGCCTTTGCGGCTTCCTTGTGACGCAGAGCTCATTCTGACGCACATCGCATTCATGCCCTCGGTGTTCGTCGTGTTTCCTGCGTCTGCCACCTCCCCACGGCAAACGTTTTTCTAGGTACGCAAAGACTGCACGTGCACCTGCATACCACGCGATAGTGAAGGGAGGACATTACTCTTTTTTGTAAAAGATGGAGAGGTAATAAAATGGTTTGTAGAATGCACAATAACTATTTGTCATGTGATTCCACCTCAACCAATACACTCGCGAGGGAATCGAAGAGACAGTGAGAGTGAAGAGAAGTAAGGGGAGAGCAAAAAAATGGGGGACCCTTAAGCTTCGCCTTTAAGAGTTGAACGCAATAGCGAAATCCGGGCCCTAGTGTGCCCATCAATTGCCAGGTGCATACTTATTACTATTGAAACGAGGTTTATTGGCACAAGTAGTACTTGCACAGCAGGTCTATTGATGCGGAAAGCGGGCGGCAGCAACGTACTCGGGAATCACAGCACTCGGGGCAAACGCTCGCGCTTGGCTCCTCTCGCTGAAGGCGTGACCCACTGCGGCACATAATCTTCTTCCTCTCTACAATACCCCGGCAACGAAGACGAGCCATCCTGGCAAGTCAAGGTGACGAAAGTAGGAGTGGGTCGTGATAGGGCTTGAGACAACTCACGTGGACAGTCTAACGACCAAGGCGCCGCCTGTCTGTAGATGGCGTGACCGGCTAGATCACGTAATTTACATGAGATCGACGCTCGACCATGCGATAAGGACCGTGAAACTTGGGGCCAAACTTTGACGACAGACCTGGGGAGTGGAAGGGCAGTCGGAGCCAGACGAGTGAGCCCACGGCAAAAGTCTCGACTTGCTGGTCGCGGTCGTGGCGGTCTTTTTCGAGTGCTTGCTTGTCCGAGGTGAATCATCGGGCCAACTGACGACACTCTTCTGCGTGGTGCACAATTTCAGAGAGAGGGTTGAACTCTGAAACGTCGGGACGATACGGCAAAGTGGTGTCAAAGGTGGAGCATGGCTCACGCCCATATAAAAGAAAGAAAGGCGAGAAGCCTGTGGTTGACTGCGTCGCGGTGTTGTACGCATAAGTCACAAATGGAAGAATAATATCCCAGTTCGATTGGTCGGAATTGACATACATGGCGAGCACGTCTCCTAGCGTTCGGTTGAAGTGCTCGGTTAGACCGTTGGTCTTCAGGTGGTAGGCTGTAGAGGTGCGGTGCACCATGCGGCATGACCGAAGGAGTTATTGTACAACTTCGGATAAAAAGACACGCTCTCGATCACTCAACAGTTCACGTGGTGCCCCATGACGCAGTACGAAGTGTCGCAAGACGAAATTCACTACGTCACGTGCACCAGCCGTAGGTAGTGGAGCTTTTTCAACCTACCTCGTCAGATGGTCGACCGCCACAATGATCCATCGATTTCCAGTGGCAGTGTATGGAAGGGGACCATATAGATCGATTCCAATGCGGTCGAAAGGGCGCGCCCGAAACAGTAGAGGCTGTAATAATCCGGGTGACTGGGCCACTGTCTTTCGTCGTTGGCATAATGAACAGGACCGAATGTATTTTTGTACAAAGGTGTACATACCACGCCAGTAGTAACGCTGGCGGATCCGGTGATATGTTTTTAATACACCAGCGTGAGCATGTTGTGGGTCGGCATGAAAATACGAACAGATATCAGATCGCATGTGGCGTGGTATAACCAAGAGCCATTTACGGCCATCCGCATGGTAGTTTCTGCGGTATAGTTGCGCATCCCGTATCTCGAAATGTGTGGCTTGGCGGCGAAGAGCGCGTGGGTACGCAGACGATGAGGAGTCGGAAAGAATGTTGAAGAGAGATTTTATCCATGGGTCTTTCCGCTGTTCAGACGACATGCTTGAGACGGAAGTGGGAGCGATGGGAAAGTTGGCGTCCGAATGCAAGTCTGCGCTGGATCTCACTGGTTATGGTGAGAGGGCGTCCACATCAGAGTGTTTTCGTCCTGAGTGGTAGACGACACGAATGTCGAATTCTTGTAAGCGAAGAGCCCAACGTCCAAGGCGACCTGAAGGATCTTTTAGCGACGCCAACCAACAAAGTGCGTGGTGGTCTGTCACAACGTCCAAACACTGTCCGGACAAGTAAGGACGAAACTTGCTCAATGCCCAAATGATTGTGAGGCATTCTTTTTCAGTTACGGAGTAGTTCATTTCCGCTTTCGTGAGTGCGCGGCTTGCATATGCGACGACGTACCCTGGAATACCGGGCTTTTGTTGCGCGAGTACGACTCCCAGACCAACGCCACTGGCGTGTGTGTGCACTTCAGTGGGGGCACTTGGATCGTAATGGCGTAGAATGGGTGGTGACGTAAGTAGGCAGCGCAGTGTAAGGAAGGCTTTGTCACATGCCGGGGTCCAGTAAGAAAGATTAGCTGGACCATTCAATAGTTGCGTAAGTGGCGCTATTATTGATGCAATGTTGTGGACAAAACGGCCAAAAAATGAGCACAAGCCGATGAAGCTCCTAAGTTCTTTGAGCGAAGTCGGCTTCGGAAAGTTGGCTACGGCTCGAAGTTTGTCCGGGTCGGGGCAAATTGCATCCTTTGACACAACGTGACCAAGTATAGTAAGTTGGCGAGCCCCGAAGCGGCACTTCTTTAGGTTAAGCTGGAGGTTTGCCTTAGTAACGCACTGAAGAATTGTGCGCAGACGGTCGACGTGGGTAGGAATATCAGGAGAAATTACGATAACATCATCAAGGTAGCATAAGCATATCTGCCATTTAAGGCCGCGTAAAACGCTGTCCATCGTTCGTTCAAACGTTGCAGGTGCATTGCACAGACCGAATGGCATAACCGTGAATTCTTATAGGCCATCCGGCTAACGAACGCTGTTTTGGGACGGTCACACTCCGCCATCGGAACCTGCTAATAACCTGAACGTAAGTCCAGCGAAGAAAAGAATTGGGCACCTTGTAGGCAATCGATAGCGTCGTCGATGCGGGGAAGAGGGTACACATCTTTCCATGTAATTTTGTTCAGTCACGGGTAGTCGACACAAAATCTAATGGAACCGTCTTTTTTCTTCACTAGCACAACAGGTGAAGACCAGGGGCTAGAAGATGGCTTGATGACACCGCGCAAAAGCATATTGTCCACGTGCTCTGCAATTACACTTCGTTCCTTGGGTGATACTCGGTAGGGGCGTTGCCGCAAAGGAGGTTGCGTTCCAGTGTAGATTGTGTGAGCGACGGTGTTAGTTTGACTTAGTGCCTTTTGAGGAAGGTCAAATGAATCACGGAATTCATGCAGAAGGGTTATTAGCTGGTTCCGTTGATTATAAGCTGGTTCCGTTTTGTTGCACGCACACACACACACACACACACACACACACACACAAGCGTGCGACGTATCTGTAGTAATGGACATGTTTTCGATCTATTTCGATTATAACAACTTCATGAAAATATTGTACAGTGACGTAGTCACATGGTCCTGTATTATGAACTGCGCGTAGGCGCGACAGTTGTATTCGTTTATGATCACATTCTGTCGTCCGTCTTGCGTTGAATATCTGGCAATTGTTCGACTTGTTCTTCTGGAGACCTGTTCTGGCCAACCGTATCAAGCGTCGCCTTATGGTCGGTGAAAAGGCAAGTGCAGTACTTCGCTTCTTAATGCGGCCGTGAGAATGAAAAGCTAAATCTATGCAAGTGTTGTGGTTTGTTGAAATGGCCTTTCCTTGAAGGGGCAAAAATTCTCACAGTGCCTCACAGATGGCAGCACAAGATCTAGCGTTTGCTGTTTGCTTGATGAACGCCTCTGGAAAGGCATGATATATTGTCCGCTATATGGACGTTGTTGTTCATTTTCAGAGATGTTTGAAAGTTCTTCTGTGTTTTTAGCGGCGATGGCTGCACTATCCCGGCTTTTTTCGATATTGTTTGAAGTTTTCCAAAGTTACCTACAAATCGCCGAATGGGCTCGTTTTCGTCGTGATGCCTGTCGAACAAAATGCGTTAAAGAGGCTCCTTCCACTACCTGGCATTCATGTAGTGCTTCTGCCTGAAGCAGCTGCAAGTAACAATGTGGCTTTGTAGTAGTACAGCTGCTTGCCACGCAAACGGCGCAGGTTTGATCTTCAATGAGACCAAAAGTTTTATTCTTCATTATACTTGCTTCTTTCTCAAATTTTTGCCCACAACCAATGGTGCCGACGGCGGAATTTCTGCTACACGAGCTCTCTAACGCTATCGCGTTAATGCAAGTTAAATATAGTGGGTGGGTGTGAAGAGGGGGTATAATCAAACAGGCATAAAAACATGACGAACGGGTAGCAAAGAAACAAGCGGAAACAGTGTTTTGATTATCAAAATACCTGTAGACAGAATCTGGAGATATTGCCTTCATGATACAGTGTTTTCCATTTCTTTGAAACACCCTCCTGGCCTTTTTCTCAACATTTTCTCTGACCTTCTGGCCTGAATTTGACAAAATGTATTTCATATTTATAGGAGAAGATCAGTGCCCTTCTGAAAGGCAGAGGGAACCACTCTTGGGCAGAAAAGATGTCAGCAATTTTCGTGTAGTTTATGCCAATATACCACAGCCGGTTTTCATATCATTATCAGAACTATAAGAGAACCTATGTAGAGTTAAATTGACGAGGTGTAAGTTTAGGCTTGGTTGGTGATAAATCCTGAAATTGTATGGCACACAAAAAAAGACAGGAAGAAAGACGATGGGACGATCCGCTGTCTTTCTCAGTCCACGTCTTTGTCATTTGCCACACATTTTTCACAATGAAAGAGTCAAAAATTTTTCTTTCAACTTTGAAAGTGCCAAATTGCTTTTGACTGATTTTTCAACACTTTTAGAAACAAATCGGTCCCCAATTGCCTTCTTTGTGTCGTCTTGAATTTCAAATGTACTGTTTTCGGGAGTGAGAGAGATGCCTCAATATTTTTAAGGTGGCACCACCTTTTTGGGTATTCATCGCCCCACTCCCTTTTTTTGCAGGGTCCCCATAAAAGTGCGATGAAGGAGCAATATGCTAAGCATTCACAATGCTTACCTTACATACGACCTCCAAGAAATCTGGCCAAAGGACGACCTGTGGACTCTCTGCTCTCAACTGGTGCCGTAAGCTCCAGAGCAAAGTCTACATTTGCTGACGAACCAAGTGTGAGAAACTGAAGCAGTAGATTGCTCCAAAAAATCATCCATGCAAGTCAAGTTTAGAGGAGCTGGAAGTAACAGAAGGAAAATAAAATAAAAGGTGTATTCACCGTGTTTATGTGCTTTTATTTTACTATGACAGCATAAATCTAAATGAACCTTCAGGAAATTGGTGAATCGAGGGCTAGGCAGAAAGCTGATAAATGCTTGTCCAAATGTGGAAATACGAAAAGCAGCATTTTCTTTGTATGCCCTTCTAAACAAGTGCAAGCTTGCACCTTTAATTCAAATGCATCACTGAAGTGCATGAGCTAAACATAACTTATACTTTCAATTTCAGTGTGTAAATGAGAGTGGTTAATACATTTACGTAATGAAATGTTACGCTAGCCAGCTTGAAAATATTCAAGGTCTGGGCTGATGGCAGCTGAGCTGAGCGGGTGGTTCTGTGCAGATGCTCTCTTCGGCAGGAATGAATTGACGAAAAGGTTTGTGTGACAACTTGTCACTTCGACTTTGAAGTTGCGAATCTGTTCCCACTAAGGTGTACCAAGCAGTGTGAAACCCCAACTTACACATATTTCTACGTTTGCAGTCCTTAAAACAACATGGTCATCGACCTGCAGGCTTCTTTGAAACAGTTACTAGCAATTGACTATCCTGGGATGTGATGCTATTTTATATCTTGTAGAAGTTATAAAAAATTGCAGAGTGGATGCAGTATTGGCATTTTGCTTTCACTACAGTGCATATTGTGACAGAAAGGTGCATGCCAGTTGTTGGGATGTAAAAGAACCATTCCTTTTCAAGCATTCAGCAGAAGTTCAAAACAATCTGTTTTTTATTAAGGAAAATTTTTTAAGGCTCATATATAATAATTGCTACGAATAACGCCGTTGGATGTTGTTTGGCATTACCGTCTCTTAGTTCTAGATAATTTATGCAGTATTGTATTCATGTTTTTTTGTCAACCTAGGTTTTACTCACTATGGCAACATTAAAAGACAGCAAAAAAATTTTTGAAACGATACTCAAGAAGGTCGAATAATGCGGTAAAACAATTGCCCACAAAATTTTCGAACGGGTTTTCATATCGCGTCATTGTGATTAAAAGAGCACTCCGCCGTATTAACCGCCTGTTGAGCTGTGCATGCTTACGCGCATAATTATGAGCCTGCAAAATAAAGAACAAAGACTCTGAGTCTGTTTTTTCAACCACCACGTTCACCTGTGCTCGAGATGGTCAGCTACATTCGCTGTCGGTCGAAATTACCGGAGCCCTTCATTACGGCGTCTCTCCTAATCATATAGTGGTTTTGGGACGTTAAACCCCACAAATCATCATCAATCATACATTTGCTGTCCACCCGCAGATGTGCTAATGGTGGTGTAAACAGAAGCTGGTTTGCCTATATGTGCACCAAAAATACACCGTCGGTGGACGCCAGTGCAGTACTGACAGCAGCCGGTGGGAGGCCGGCCAACTTTTGCCGCAGTGGCGAAAGCCCCAGTAGCTTCGAGCGGTGCAGAAAACATGTAAACAATACATTTTATGCAACTTCAGTTTAAAACAGCAAAAAGACGACCAACACGGAAGAAGACTGAACAACACGAGTGCTATCTTCTCTGTGTTCAGTATTTGCGTCGTTTAAAAAGGAACCCAAACGAACTAGCCCATCTCTCGCGTTTGCTGCAGTTTATGCAACCACGGACTGCTTCAATAAGGGCATATTAAGCAATTTTCTTTCTGTGCGCAGAAAAAAACTGAGCTAAGACAATCTTTCACCCTGCGTTCGAACGACTGCGATGTGGTTTTGAAAATTTAGTCAGAAAGTTGCACCAGTTCGCGAGAATCGATCGAGACGTGAGGATATCCGTAGAAGAGTAGAAGAGACACATCGTATGGTTCTCTGAGGTCCGTGTTTACGCAGCTCACGTTCTTTCACATAAAGACCCAGACCTTGGTCACTAATGCAACGTGCAAGCGGCCAAGCATCAATCATAAAATGCAAGGACTGCGGTAACCGTCATTAGCAACAAGTATTCGCTTCAATGCGCTGACCACGGCGCAAGTTCTGGCAGGATGCAGCGGCGTTTCGCTTACCTTCTGACGACCAGTAGGCGAAGTGTCACACATCAAATATTGATACTAAATGTTCCGGACGGCGCAAAATATAATAGTCATGTATGTATTCATATACATTTCACAATGTAATGTACAACAGCGCTGAAGCTTCGACGTTCAACGGACACCCCGTAGCCAAAAAGGCAAACAGGAAATCGCCACGGCACCTATTGCAGGATGCAGGTGGCGCTTCGCGCAGGCAAAAACCAAAACCAATATTGCGATTTTATAAGCATCTTTTATTGATCTGTCAGTTGAAGGCACCAACCGCAGATGCACCAAACAAAACTTTTTCTATATGGGAAGAATTTAGTACTGTAAAACATTTGGCTAAGCTCAAGGCATTGAAGGAAGAGATCTTAGTCTCGAAATTCTGCACCCTAGCTGAGGCTTCGTAATATTCCAATTTGTAGAAACTGGCTGTAAATAAATAAATAAATGAAAGATTGTTAAAATATGATACCTCATGATGACTGTTGGGCAGTGAATGTTGGGCACGAAGTTCAAAAGTTATCTCTTGAACCTTTTTCTCAATTCGATTAGTCAGCTTCTTATTGCAAATACAAATAAAAGGCTCCATTGAGGTAATTTTCCCACTGTTGCAAAATTATGACAATTAAAACATTACAAGCTACCACGCTCAGCAAATAGCTCTAGCTTTTTGTGCCATCTCTATATTACAGAAACTGGATTTCAGAGTTTTATTGAGAAAAAATGCAATGTAATAAAAAGAATGAGCCACTGTCCCTATGGTAAGGCTTTAATCGACCTCTTCCTTTATTCCAACACACTGAATAGATCTTAACGTTGATTGTGCAAATCTTATTCTTCTACGCAGTTGTGAACAAAATACTGCAGTTAACCGAGCATTAACTTTCTACGCTAAATAAGGTTTGAAGTTTAGATAATGACAGTATTCTGTGGTGCACTCGAAAAAAAAGAGTGAGAGACGGAGACCATTTCAAACAAAATTTTCATAATATTTCATCTCCCAAACAAAATGAACCCGTTCTTGCTACATATTTATTGTCAATAAGGCTTCCATTCTGGGTGCGAAAACATCATAAACACTTTGTTTCAACTGATCAGCACACCTTTTTCGTTCTGTAGTTCTATAAATTTTAGCTAATAATTGCACCAGGTGAAAGGTGAAGTAATCTATTCTCGACAACCATGACTTTGGTTATATAGACTGCTTTATTTTTGTACAATAAACATAGTTCATACATTTAGACTGAAACATTTAAATCACCCAACCTCAAAGGATTCTTCCACGATAGAATGGAATGCACGTACATGCTGGGTGTCTGCTGGTGCAACTTGGAGAACTTGCAGCATGGGCACCTGCACAAATAATGGCTATCTTTTCACGCACTAAAATGAAGGTAAAGACTTTATTGTGTTCATTCTGATAAATATAAGTCACAAGAAGTGTTCGTTAGTTTAATGTAAGGGGTAAAATTAGCAGGGTCTGTACAGGTTTCAGTGGCCCAAATACAAGAGACTTTCAAGGCGCTACTGAAGGTTTCTTAAGGATATAGAGCACTGTCCCAAGTACAAAACTTTTTTCAATAACTACGCTTTCAGACCAACATGATTTGAAAACATTGTTATTCACATTTTAAAAATACAAAATTAGTATTGGGCTCACACACAGCAATTTATTAAAGCTTTGGCTACATAGAAACGGTGGATTCTGTTAGAGCTAGAAGACGCGTGATTTCACCTCGTGAGGCACTTGCGTGACAGAGTTTGATATGAAAGAGAAAAAATGGCAGAACTGGTTGAAGTGAAGTCGAATCACCAGGAGAAAAGTTGAAAGTGGACCAGGTGAAGAGATGAAACGAATAGTAGGAGACGAAGAAGGTTAACCTCTGGGTGGGACCACAACAGGAGCACGGCCTGTGCTCTCAAAGTAACCTGACAAACATTTACATATACACAACAGCTGCTCTAGTCCATATAAGAAATTATATGCCAAAACATTAAGGCTTCTTCTCAGAACAAAAACAAATGTGAAACTTGAAGAGCTGTACAAAACAACTGTACAATTTCAACTGTTTTCAATAGCTCCAGGCTTTTGTACACACCCTGAGGTAACCACAAGCAGGTGTCAGTCATTCACATATGATTTAGTTATAAAACAGGCACGTAAATGCATTTTGTACTAATATAGATGACGGTGTTCATGCAATCTGCGAGTACACTTAATGTGGTCAAGGTTAATGGTGCTCCTACGCTGCCTATAGGTCAACAAGAGAACTAGCACACTGTACGAGCCAAAGTTAAACTAAAGGCCTGGCCAGAATAAAAAATATGAAGTTTTTGTGTAGTTTTTCTAGGCATAATTGAGTAAAAGGCTGTCATTTTCTGTTTACTTCAGAGACATCGGTTTTTATTCACACGAATGATATTGCTCTATAGAATTACTTGATAAGGCTAGACACTGCACACACATTGCGCATATATGCATACAAAGAGCAATGAAGTCAGCGTTCAGTAGGGTTCTTATATACCAGATGACACTGCAGGAGATAGTGGCAGTGACCCTGGCCCCCTCCGCAGATTTCGAAGTCTCTACATTTAAAAAAAATTGCAACCCAACATTCGCGAAAGACCTGCTTGCCCATCAGTGTTTCACCCTACAAGTACACGCCTCTCTTCACAAACACATAACCGGAGAGGTGGTCATCAACAGGATTTAAATTCAAACTGGAGTTTATCCGATCTAAAACAACTACGCACCATGCTATCTACGTGCTATCCGAGTTCTCGCTCCTACTGCAGAGGAAATCTTACACTCTATTACATTAGCTGGGGCTGCGCAAAGCATTCCCAACACTTGACACACACGGAAATGACCCTGACACACACGTTAGAGAGAGGGAGGCGCAAGTGTTGGACGGGATGTTAAGGCCAGTGGGGCCCCCGACTAAGTCTCCCCCCTGCCTAAGCCACTCATACTGCAATCAAGTTCATCTATTCTGTACAGTTTTCTCGCACATAATTGGCTACTTCTCGTCATGCTACTTCTCGTCAGGTGGTCAACCTACATTTAAACGTGGTACTTCTATCTAGTTCCAGGTTGAAGCTTGTGACCATGAGAAGTTATTATATTATTAACTTTTTCTGTCACTTTGACGTCTGAGCACTCTTACAGAGGGCTATATAAAAAGTGCATTCAATATAAACAAAGTGTTTTCTTTTCGACACCCTTTGGCAGTTCAGGTGCCTCCTGAACTGCCAAAGGGTGTCTCTCTTGTGTCGGACACGCCTTCTGGGATGCCTTCGTGTAGTTGGCGCTAAGGCAGTACGCCTACTTGCAAGCATATAGTGGCTTGGTAGAATATTTGAAAGAAAAACAAATCAAAAATTGTAAGAATTGACGTATTGATGGTCACAGTTCTTTTGGACAAAATGGCACAATGCTGCATTTGAAGTAAAGGAGTAGAGAGACCGGTGCATTGTTAAAATTTGGCATACTTTTTTTATTGTCTCATCCATATGTATGAATCTTGTTTGCACTACAGAAAAAATTGCAGCATAGAGAACCAAGGTCATGCTTATTATATTCCGGTGGGGTGCTGTGGTGAACTTTAAAAAGAAAAAAGAGGGGAGGATTTGAGAGCATGGTACAATTGTAAAATACATGTAAAATTGTAAAATACATGTACACTTGTAAAATAAATGAGAGCATGCATGGTACAATTGGAAAAAATAACAGTGGCATCGGCTAGAGAAAAATCGATAAACGCGCTGGTGTCACTGTTATTTTTTTCCGCACCAGAAAACCTTACAAAGCTTTGTAAGCTGGTGAATAATCCAGCTGCTAATAAAGGAAGATGCACTGTGAAACACAGAACGCGCTTTGTACCTTGTGTTATTGGTGTCGTATGTCTCATTCCGCTTCGTGCGGAATGGTATACATAGGGCAAACCGGAAGGTGCCTTAATGACCGTTTAAGAGAGCACAATAACAATGTACACAACGTAGTTCAAGGACACCTCGGAATCCACTGCCGAGACTGCGCCTGCGTGCCAGTTTTTGAGCGTTGCGAGGTATTAAGCAAGCAATACTCGCAGGCCACGCGTGAGATAATTGAAGCTTATCAAATAAACAAGTTTGATGATAAATGTGTAAGTTTCCCATCGGTTGCGTTGTTGCAAAAGGAGATTGCGTATCTCGATCTTTTTTAAGTTACATATGTATTTGTTTTTTCAGCCCATTCAACAAGAGACAAGAGTTTTGCTGACTTTGTGTCGCACTAGTTGTTCCTGCACCCTTCTACGCATGTCCATTTTTCTCATTTTTCGCCTATATATGTACACCACTCCGATATTAAGTCTTTGTTGAAAGTCAGCGCTCTTTTCTGTCCTTGTTTTTTCGCTTCCGTAGTTACGAAGTAACTACTTCTAGGTTGCGCTGTTCCTGCATTCAGTTGAGTTGTAGCAAGATTCGAGGGAACATTTACACAGCTGAAGGGTTGTCCAGAGCTAAGAGCTCTTAGGGCTTCATCGACTACCAGCTCAGTGGGCCTGGTCCAAGGCAGCCACTTGGCTCTTCAAGGCCTTCTTAGAAAGTTGCATTTCAAACGACTGATGTGGTGTTGTGTTGGTCTGTATTCAGTTCACCTCACTGGGACATGAAAGACACTCTTACATATTAAGTGTAAGTGTTGGCACCACTACGCTCCAGGGGCACTTGTCTCGGTACACTGTGGAACGTAGCAGTGAGTCTGTCAGTAAATTTGGATGAATGCGTGATCCCAATTTCTAGGCTTTCATAATGTCAGCTTGATTCAGCAGTTGCTTAGAGATTCATCCTATGTCGCTTCTGTCGCCTTGTATGTATTCGCATGAGGGACAGCCTCCATGTCGATTTCCTGGTACAGCAGTGTGTAGAGAGCACCAAAAGATGACATGCTCTTCCTTAATGTGACAGTTTAAAATTTTGGTGGCAAGTCAATGACAAATGTCTCCACATAATAAAAGAAAAGCTTAAGTCGTTCAGTTAACGTAAAGGAAAATACGCACCGTTTTCAACTTGGAACACTCATCTGTATATCTGCAAGAGAAGCAAACGATGCAATGCATTAACAATTTTGGCTTCACTGTCACGCATGTGCGCTGCGGAAAAGCACTTGTTAGGTAAATAAATATACGGATGCACGATGCATACGTCGCGTCTGAAGAGATTGCGATTATTTTCTAACAGAGTTCTCGCGGGAGATGTTGAACTGAACCCAGGTCCTGCTAAGACACCGGAGATGGAAGTGCTGAAATGTTTGCAGAGTGGGCAGGAAACTTTAATTTCAAAATTAAACGGCATTGAATCCAGGTTCGAAAAAAATGAGAACATACTGATGGAAGTAAAAGATAATCTTAGCCAAACTCAGAACCAGATAAGGGACCTCAGCAAGATTGTAACTGAGCAGGCAGCTATAATAGGGCAACTCATGCAACAGGTGAAAGATCTGCAAAAGGAAACAAATGACCTCGAAAACAGAAGTCGCCGGAAAAATCTTGTTTTCTATGGCGTTGATGATAAAACCTCAGAATCGTCGGATGAATCCGAAGCTATAATAAAGAATATTTGCAAAACGAGCCTTGGAATGGAACTCGAGTCTGTGGAAAGGGCACATCGCTTAGGACGCTATAATAAGAATAAGAAGAGGCCAATTATTGTTAAATTCTCATTGTACAAAGAGCGTCAGGCAGTGCTTCTCAATGCCAAAAGATTCAAGAATTCCCAATACAGCGTTAGTGAAGATTACTCACATGAGACAAGAAGTATCAGGAATAAGCTGTGGGAATATGCCAAGACAAAAAGACAGGATAAGAGCAATAAAGTGAAGCTGAATTTTGACAAACTGATTATTAACGGCAGGGCTTTCAGGTGGGATGACGAAAAAGAACAGGTCGTCCCAGTAAGCAGGCGATGACAAACTAGAAAAAAGGAGAAATACCGATGTCAAGAACTTGTTGCCGTCATCGTGAACTGCCGCAGCGTAGTTAATAAAGTTGCTGAGCTCTTGGGCCTAATTGAGAGTGTTAACGCAGATATAGTCCTTGGTACAGAATCTTGGCTAAAGCCCTCGATTGCTGATAGTGAGGTGTTTCCGCAAAATTACGTCGTCTATCGTAAAGATAGGCTCACAGCAGGTGGTGGCGTTTTTTTACTTGTTCGTTCTTGTTTACAGTCATTTGAAGTTGATTATAAGTGCGACGCACTGGAGTCTGTATGGTGCAAGATAACACTGCCTGATGACTTCGCGTTTTTGGTCGGAGTGGTTTATCGCTCGCCGAGCTCAGATACTAGCGTAATGCAAACATTAGATGAAATTCTTTCCGAAGCATCAGCCCAGACAATACTCCTAGGGGGGGGATTTTAATCTGCCTGGCTTATCCTGGGGTAATGGTTCCTGTATAAGTATAAGCGGGCGCATGAACCGTGCGATGAAAAATATCGTCGACAGGTTTGGTCTGATGCATTACGTTACCACCCCTACTCGCAATGACGCTGTGTTAGACTTGTTGTTTTGTAACTCGCCAAATTTCGTAAATGACGTGACTGTGATTCCAGGAATTAGTGATCATCTTGCTGTTGTTGGTTGTATCCAAAAGAAAAAAGTGTGTGCGAAGTTACCTACGAGTAGAAGGATCTACTTTTATGACAAGGGTGACTACGATGCGATTTCTAAAAAACTTCGTAATTCGTTCCCTGTTTTCGAATGTCTTTTTGAGGAGGGCAATGTGTATGATATGTGGGACAAATTTAAGAATATACTTTCCGAGTTAACAAATAGACATATCCCCAGTGTTCATTCATCACGGCTAAAAAAACATAAACAACCATGGGTAACAGCACATATATTAAAACTTATCAACAAAAGAAAGAGGGCATTAGGTGCATTCAAGAAAAGCAAATCAGTTGCTCACTTTGAAAAACTGAAGTCGATTACCCACGAATATAAGCTAAAGATAAAAAAAGCTAAAGATGATTACTTCACTGAGCTGAGCAACAAAATGAAATCAAATCCTAAAATGTTTTGGAAGTACCTAAAACAGTGTGGCTAAGATTCCTTTGGAATACAGGAGTTAAATTATAACGGCACGGTAATTGCGAATGACGAGGATAAGGCTGCATGCCTAAACAACTTTTTCCACTCGGTATTCCTACCTAAACACAGCTGTAATTATCATCAAACTATTATGAGCATTTCGCATATGCTTCCTGTCGAGCTTAGTGTTAATGGAATTGAAAAACTATTGAAGGACGTTGATGAGAGTAAATCTAGTGGTCCAGATGGAATTTCTCCGCGTGTACTCAAGCGTTGTGCAGGGCCAATTTCTATGTATCTTTATACAATTTTTGAAAGATCTTTAGCGACAGGCACCTTACCACATGACTGGAAAATCGCGCACGTGGTACCGATACATAAAGGTGGGTCCAAAAAAGACGTTGGTAATTATAGACCAATATCGCTTACGTCTATCCCGTGTAAAATCCTCGAACATATTTTATACAAAGAAATATTAACTCATTTAAACAAGCATAAGGTACTAATCAACGAGCAGCATGGATTTCGCAGAGGGCTGTCTTGCACAACACAATTAGTCGAATTTTATCATGACGTAATATCGGGCGTAGATACTGTGGGACAGGTTGACGGTGTGTTCTTGGATTTTCGGAAAGCGTTTGACACGGTGTCACATTCACTCTTACTGTTTAAACTTACCACCCTGAACATTGATAAGACTGTCTTTAAATGGATCGAATGTTACCTTTCCCAAAGAACACAAACCGTAGTACTGAATGGAAAATGCTCCGAGTACACCGATGTTACCTCAGGGGTCCCACGGGGCTCCGTCCTGGGTCCGCTATTGTTTTTAATTTATGTTAATATCTCTGCAGGAATTTCATCTTCTATACGGTTGTTTGCGGATGACTGTGTTGTGTACAGAAAAATGTTTGATCACAATGATGTATTAGAACTTCAGAAAGACTTATCGCTCATTTATAGCTGGTGTACCAAATGGAAAATGAATTTGAATATAACAAAGTGTGTACATATTTCATTTACCAAAAAGATGAAACCATTTCAGTCACAGTACCATCTGAATAATGTACAGTTGAAACAAGAGAGTACATATAAGTACCTAGGTATAATACTATCATCTGAATGTTCATGGAGGCCTCAGGTTGACACTCTCATAGCCAAAGCTGGTAAGGCTTTAAATTTCATTCAAAGAAACCTGCGATGTTCGCATGTGAATTTAAAACGTATGGCATACACTACTTGTATCAGGCCTATCTTAGAATACGGTTGTGTCGTGTGGGACCCCGCCGAGGTAACCTTCATTGCTGCTCTGGAACAAATACAAAATCGTGCTGCCAGGTTCGTCTTGGGACGGTACGGAAGGGGGGAGAGCTGCACTGCAATGAAGGCTGAGCTAGGATGGGAGTGTCTTTCTGACCGCCACCAGAAGCAGAGATTAAAATTTCTTTACTGCATTTACTACAATAAAACTGGAATTAATAGAGAAATATACCTACACAACCCTCATTACACTTCAAAACGTTTTGATCATAGTTGCAAAATTCGGGAATACCCAGCTAAAACGAACATGTATGCCAATTCATTTTTTCCTAGAACGATTAAACAGTGGAACAGGCTAACTGAAATGCAAGTACATAGTGGGAACGAAGATATATTTTATTCACTGCTGTAAACCCATGCTGTAACCTAACGAAGATATATTATGTGTGAACAAAATTCTGCTATGTGTGTGAACGAAAATGTATTTCAGTTATTTATGTATGAACAAAGTTGTATTGTGTCGGTGAACGGAGATGTACTTCATTTATTGATGTAACCCCCCTGCTATAACGCCTTCGAGTGCTGCGGGGTATCTGATGAATAAAGAATAAAGAATAAAAATAAGCAAAATAGCACTGACTTGTTCGGCTTCACCGCTGTGCACGCGCACTGCAGAGAAGCACGTGGTATAAGCAAATACAAATTGACCACATTGAAAATCACAATTTGAACTCACTGCCTTTGTCCGGGCGCTACGGAGAACAGAGGAGTTTGTTCTTTTAACATGCTTGAAGCAATGATTTTTGTTTTTTATGGGAATACTAGCGATAATAGCGAAAGTTGGGCTAGTTGGTGGTTCATGCTTGGAATGTAGAAACCACGCAAAAAAAAAATATAGACCAGGACAGAGGAAGAGACAACATCGGTTTCTATGGATACTAAGCGCAGTACAGTTCCACAAAAGCGTGTGTTTGTATATATCAACCTAATCGATATGGGCCATAACTATTACACCAGCGTTATCCTCCAATTCTAAATGGCCGACGCGAAACATAGTTTAGTTTCACCATTATTGCATATCAGCATGCTGGGAGGATGGCTTGGAGCAAGTTACACATTTTTTCAGGATGCTATAACAGGTGCCAAATTATTAAGCACTTTAGTGCTTAACTACATTGAAAGCCTCCAGGAAAGAGTTCTCGAATCCCGGCAGCATAGATTTTTTATTATGTCACGTTGTCCGATATGAAATGTATATCTGGCCATCACATATTGGATAGCCATCAACCGCGCAGAGTACAACTAAACAATTGACTGGTTACCTTTTGCGGCAAGGCAGCGCACTGCAGCCTGCTACGTCTGTCGATCGAGCAAGTAGTACAGTCACTACGATGTTGACGAAATGGCTACAGGGCAGTGATTTGTGTGCTACGTTGTCTACAAGAGAGCTGAACGATTCGCGGAGGCAAAGCACGGTGTGAGAAAAACTTTGCTCGCGCAAGGCCAGAGAACAGCAGGGCGCCAGCTTGAGGCAGCAACCCGCCATGCCTACGAATCTAAGGAAAAATGCACAAAACATGGTCTTTCTCGATTGTACATAAGCAACATGGCGCAAACGTCGCCAGATTCCTCGCGCATGTGCAAGACGAGGGCAACTTTTTAGTGGGTAGCATTGTGCATCAATTTTGTGCTGGTAACATTGTGGGCATTACCTAGACTTTAGGGTCTCGTGAAATGCATTCGCATTTCGAAAATTCAAGCATCAGCGTGGCTTAGCCACGTGCAAGGTATGCGAGAAAAGAGGTCAACGACGAGACGCGTCCAGCTCAAGTTGAAACCACGACTCAAGGAGGACGACCTGCCCGGTGAGTTGGCCCTCATTGTGGTGCCTGGAAAGGGTGATGCAGTGTGTGCGTTGCCATGGCATGGGCCTTGTATGTCGTGACTTCCGCGTGTCAAGATGCTCGAAGGACCTGCGTTACGGACACGTGAATTCAGATTGCGTCCGTACGTGAGCGTCGGCGACCGGCATTTCAAGAGCGGATGAACATGTCGAACTGATGAACGTCGTCGATACTGAGAAAGCTGCAAGCGGAACCAAAAGACGAAGGAGCTGGAGGGACCACCAAGCACGTCGTCGCCTTCCAGCGGTGACTCATCCAAAGGGGGGCGGGAGGGAGGGGCTTCGGAAGACAGAGAACCTCCGTGTGACTCTTATGAGTCTAAGCAAAAACATGCGAGAATTCATGTTCTACCTTTGGCTTCGCGACGTGACATTCGCAAAGGTGTCCTACGAACGCTCCGAAGATTGTCAGGCGACTCGCCTTTGACCCCCTTAGGTGAAGGTGAAGCTCACCAGCTCTGCAGAACAGCAAATTTGGAAGCCTCAACGAGCATGACGCTAGTTATTGTGCAAGAACAGAACGACGACACAGAGATGAGAAGGACACGAAGGACACGAGCGCTTCTTGTTTCTGTGTCGTCGTTCGGTTCTCGCGCTATAACTATTGTCATGCCATACCAACTAGCCCAAGCTGCCACGCCTCAACGAGCAGTTGCACGAAAAAAAAGTGCCCCCCCCCGCCCACCAACCGACGTCAGTACTGCTTCGAAGTGCCCCCCCCCCCCCAGGTGAGCAACTACGAAGCTGAGGCTGCAGTGTCGGGGGTCGAGAAACTTTCACCAAAACTGTACAGGGACGGCGGCCGTCTCTCCAGCCATGCCCGAACCTAGTCAGGTTCGGAAAGCACCGCCGGATGCACCACCAGCAATAGCGCAGCCTAGCCACGTGCTTCACTCGAAAGGAAAGTGTTATGTAGCTGGCCCTTTTCCCGTTCGTAAAATGACGTATGTGCGCCCATTGAACATTGCCACAATAAATGTCAAAGGGCTGGCTGGAAAAAGAAAACAAAGCCAGTTTTATCGGCTTCGCGATTCGGAAACCGAAGTTGATGGCGACGAAGAGACCAGACGCAGGACGCAGGGTTTCACGTAATTTTTTTTTGTTTTTTTAAGCCATGCAGTGGGCACAACAGTTGGCTGCATTGTTCTTGTCAAAATATTGGGGGCTCTTGGTTAACGCCCATTTCTCATTTGCATCGGGCCGATGTGTCTATAATAATATTTCGTTGTGCAAAACTGATTGGTGTATTGTGTGTTTGTACGCGCCCAATAGGGTGAAAGAGAGGGCCTGTTTTTTTTTCCAAGGTGGAGAAGAACAGCTCATATCAAGAAGTCAGCTAATCTTGCTAGGCATTATTAAATGCGTATTGAGTGCGCGTATTAAGATGATCGCCCTTGCAATCAGAGATAATAGCGCGGCTGTTCTAAGACGAATAGTCAAAAAACTGGGAACTTGGGGATGTTGCGGATTGTTTCAGAAGTTTGAGCGCTCTAAAGTACAAACAACTCTAAGGCTCTAGCCTCGCTAGACACGATCGTATTTACCTATCCGTCTATATTTTTCTGGAGTGTACCTCTTATCAAATAACTCCTTTTTTGACCACTGTTCAGTCAAATGCTCTATTGGTTTCTCAAAACGAAGAAACTCCTTCTCGTGGGCATTATGGAAGCTCAATAATAGGGACTTTGGGCTAACCGTATTTTGCATCCCGCTACACTCAGGCAGTCGGCGGTTGTGCCACTACGCATGCGCTATACAGTCAGGCGCTGAGCGTGTGAGCGGACCGTCGTAGCGAGCGAAGGAGCACGTGACGCGAGGAGAAACGACCAAATTGGCAGCCTCTTGTGCTGCGAGTCCGCGCTTCTCGGAACCACAGTGGTTGTTCGAGAAACACGCAAGCCCCGATCGCACCTCAAGACGCAAAATATTGTATGCCTTTATTGAGAGGGCGTTGCCGCCAAACTGATCGAGAATTCTCGCTTGTGGGGTGATTCACGAAACAATCTATAGCTGACACTTGCCACCATAAACAAGCGTCTAGAGATGTTTCATTGTTATTTCCGTCAAAGGCTCTTCGCAAATCTTCAATAATAAGCGATTTTATGTAACAATGGTAAGAATTTAGTGTTTAACAACAGCCACTCTTCCATATATATAGAAAATGTTCTAAGATTGATTTGCCAAAAGCCAACGGGGTGACAACGCTGCCTCAAGACAGGGCGCCTAAAACGCGTTAGGGCGGACTTAAAGACTTCGATTGTAGTCCAACTCCAAGTGAAGGTGACAGAAAAAAAAACGAAAAATGGCTATGCGTCAAACAGCAAATAATTTCACAATCCTTTAGACCAGAATTTTATTACCTTGGTGCAAGATAAGAACTACGTAGATTGTCTTTTAAAACAACATTCATGCACCGGTGGCGTCGTGATAGCGTTGACCGAACAACGCTTGGCAAAAACAAAGTGCGCGTTGCGCACCAGTAACGTTGAACTTGTGAACGAAGAACGGAATGCGAAATCAGTCGGCTAAAAGTCTTTATTGTCCTTCTGCAGGACGAAGTTTTTAGTCTGGCAGTTATGCAGGAAATTGGCTAGCTAGACCCAATCGAAAAGGTTCACACGTGGTAACAGTAGGAACCGTGTAAAGAAACGTTAAAACTAAAGCAATAGGCAGGGCTACGCACATTCAACGTGGCGAAAAAAGGAAAGCAGCTGAGTTAGAAGTGGTCCTCGGTAAGTTACTCAAGCAGGAATGCTGAGTCGTTTAGTGGCTAAGGTACCGCCGCCGCGGTGGTCCACCGCCACAATGGTCTAGTGGCTAAGGTACTCGGCTGCTGACTCGCAGGTCGCGGGATCGAATGCCGGCTGCAGCGGCTGCATTTCCGATGGAGGCGGAAATGTTGTTGGCCGATGTGCTCAGATTTGGGTGCAACTTAAGTGACTTCAGGCGGTCAAAATTTCCGGAGCCCTCCACTACGGCGTGTCTCGTAATTATATGCTGGTTTTGGGACGTTAAACCCAACATATCAATCAATCAATCAATCAGGAATGCTGAGCTCCCAGAAGATGAACCGAGGATTAAAAAAGTAAATCAGAACAAATTGCTGCTGAATGAACAAGGTTTTTTGTTTGCACTAGTGAGGGCAAGTGCGGAGGATACTGCTTCTGGCGAAGCGCCTTCGAAACAAGTGCAATGCATGGAAAAGACGCGAGCAGAGTAGAAGCATACAAAAAAGGTATAAGGGGTGCTTTTTTTCTCAACCGACACAAGCGCAATCAAGTGTGCTTTTACAGTCCATTATCAGGTGTTGTTCTCACGGCGCCATGTAGATTTCGGGAACATCAAAAATGAATTCCCGCCTAGTTTGCCATGCCTGGACGATGAAAAAAAAAGTCTCTCTACATGGAATTGCGGCTAAAGTTGAAAAAGCAATCAAGACCCTAAACACTAATAAATCCGCTCGTCCTGATAAATTCACACCCGCCTTTTATAAAACACTCAAGTGTGAACTTAGCTCAGTCTTAGCTGTTACATTCGAAGAAGCGTACCATTTAAAAATATTGCCTCTGTCATATCGCTCTTCTCATACGGTACTGATACCTAAATCCGAGGATGTAGATAAGCTTAGTTTCAGCTTACCGGCTGATAGCGCTCACCAAGGTTGAGTACAAGGTTTCCATAAAGATGTTGGCTGATTGGTTACGAAGTATGATAAATACATTGTCGGTACTTACCAAACTTGTGGCAATAAAGGCTTATTTATTGTTTCGAGTATTCACGAAACGCGTCGCATACAGAAATTAGCTATTTTTGTGAACTTTTCACCATCTTAAAAATTGATCTGGGAAACGCCTTTGACTACGTTGACCACCAAATTTCGTTTGCTGTTTTGAATCATATCAAACTTGGTTCCGGTATCTGTGAAAAAGTGGCCCTCGCATTTCAAAACTGCACAACGAGGTTCATCTTAGGTGGAGCCTTAGGGCCCCCATTACCGTGCAACGTTCGGCTCGTCACGGTTGCCCCATAAGCCCCGTTTTGTTTTGTTTGTATAGTGGAACTTTATTTTGGAAAATAATCTTTAATAATAGAATAATTGCCTTTTAGGTACAGGCAGCTGAAGTGAAGCTGCTTGCGTATTCAGACGATGTAGCCACTTTTGCAAAAGATCAACGCAACATGAAACAGGCTGTCGAAAATGTGCGTAATTTCAGCAGAATTACTGGCAATGGTGTCAACTGGTCCAAGTGCCTCGGGCTCTCGCATGGATCGTGGACCACAAAATCATACCACTTCACGACACGTATCTATACAGTGCCCAGTATTGGAAAGACCAGGTAACATATACCTAGGAGGAAGCACTGATGTGGAGGGGACTGGGCTTTTCAATCTTTGCCAGAGCCACCGTTTGTAACCTGTGCTTCATTACCAAGCTTTGGTACGTGATGCAGCTGCTGCACTGTTCTATGACTAACATGCAGAAGTTTCACTGGATAAAAGCCAAGTTTGTGTTGTCTTCCCAATGGAAAGAAAAACCGTGCCAATTTGTTTAGATGGGTTAGCGACGGAGGCCTTAGTCTTGGTCACGTTTTTTTTTGCGGGAAATGCTAAAGCGGTTTTTGTTTTTTAGAGACGTCAGTGATCCCTTCCTTCATACTGTGTGTCAATGGCGACTGAGTAGGTGTCTCCGTGAATATGTAGGGACTACCGAAAGCTGTGCGCAAGGAATTGGTGGTTTTTATAAACAAATAGTGCCTAGCATAGGGTTTATTACTACAAAATTTTCAAATGAATACTTGTGAAACGTCAAACAAAAAGAACTTCAATTTGCATTTTATGTCAATATCTTCCCAGTACCAGCCAATCGGTTTTCTTACATAGGAGGCCTAGGCAGCAATGCACTGAAAAGGGTAAAAAAAACGCATGTCCAGCCGGGGACTACGACTTTTGCCTTTACACTCCATTACAGCACAATGCAAGTGCAAGTGTTCTCCGAGGAAACGGGATGTTGTTTGCCCACAGTGCTCACACTGTATAGTTTGTAAGTCAACTGAAAATAATATATTATGTTTTTGCATGGATGAGAGGGGGTGTATTTTAGGTGTGTATTGTAGATAGCAATGGAAAAGCTTTCCGTGAGACCCCTAGAAAATTAGTTTCCTGAATGTTGACACTGAAGACGGGGTGCCTTATCATTCAATCATGCTCCTGGGACATCATTATTTGTGGAGATATAAAATAGAGGGTTCAAAAATAGCGGGCGGCAGCAGGCTTGACGTGTGCTCATAGGTTCTGCGCACCCACTGCTTCTATTGCTGCCATTTGCATCATTTTGTGTTTCGGGTATATCTGTTAGTTTTAGAAGATGACGAAAAAGATCAGGGCAATTTTTCATGAGCTGAAGCGTGAACTTAAGTGAGAGTACGAATATTTTAAAGAAACTATCACTTTCGTAGAAAAATAAGGAACGATAATACCTTTATAGCTACGGAAAACAAGGCATATGAAGAAATTATGGAGGAAAACCAATCCCTGAGAACCTTGAATGCTGAATTGAAGGTGCACTGACCTGATCTTGCACGCAAGGTAAATAACCTTGACATCTAAATGCTTGGGGCTGAAAAGCACTCCCGGAGGACAAATGTTGAAATTAAAAGCATTCCGCACGAATGGGCCGAAGACCTAGTTAAACTAGTCAGAAATATTGAAAAAAAAGGATGAGTGTACTACTTGTAACACTGATTTCGGACGAGCTCAGAGAGTTCCAATGACACACAACCAAAGGCAAGGAAATGTGGTTGTGCAATTCGAGCAGAGAGAAAGGCGGGATAACTTTATGATGAAGGCGCGCGTAGAAAGCCCGAAGTGCTCTGATCTCGGCATTGAATCTAAGTGAGCTGTATTTGTGAATAAACATCTGTGCCCAGAGCTGAAACGACTTTTCAGCCAAGCTACAGCTCACAAGTGCGAGTCTGGTTGGAAGTATGTCTAGGTTCGCGACGGTAATATCTTTTCCCGGAAGACTGAAAAACACCGAAGATAAAAATTGAAAACAGTGATTACCTAAACAAAATACAAAGTTCATTCTGAAAGCGATGCAGCGAAAGAGGCGGTTTGTGTTGTGGGCACATATACCACGGGGCCACTGTAAACGTTTTGATTGACATATATGTGAATAAGTGTCCTAAAACCACCATAAGATTATCAGAGACGCCGTAGTTGAGCGTTCCGGAACTTTCGACCACCTGGGGTTCTTTAACGTTCAGTGGCGTAGCAACTTCTCTGCGAGTGGAAGTGGTAAGGTTCTCTCTGATATATATATATATATATATATATATATATATGTGTGTGTGTGTGTATGTGTATGTGTGTGTGTGTGTGTGTGTGTGTGTGTGTGTGTGTGTGTGTGTGTGTGTGTGTGTGTGTGTGTGTGTGTGTGTGTGTGTGTGTGTGTGTGTGTGTGTGTGTGTGTGTGTGTGTGCTTGTGTTGCCACAGGGGCGTCTGTGTAAGCAGGTGTATGGCGTGTAGTGGCACTACGGACCCGAGCTACGGGGAGGTTCTCACCAGAAAAAGATTGGCCATTCTGGTGCAGTATCTGGCCACTATCTCTCACATGCAATCGTCAGTTAGCTCACGGCCCTCAATCCCTAGCAGCTGCGAAGCAACTGACCATGGTGGCGGTCAGATCTGCAAAGCAGCAGAGGGTGCTAATCTCTGAATCCGGACAGGCCGCAATTGGAATCTGAACTTGGTAACGTTTAACGCTAGACCCTTATTTAGTGATGCCAGTCTAGCTGTACTATTCGAGAAGCTAGAGAGTGTTAAATGCGATATAATGGGGCTCAGTTAAGTTGGGAGGACAGATGAGGCGTGTACGGTGATACAGAATGGGCACGTCCTTTGCTATCGGGACTTGGCTGACAGAAGAGAACTGACAGTGGGGTTCCTAATTCACAGAAACATAGCTGGTAACATAGAGGATTACTATGGCATTATTGAAAGGGTGGTAGGTATCGTAATTAAACTCAATAAGAGATAAAAGATGAAGATGATACAGGCTTACGCGCCTATATCCAGTCATGATGCCAATTCAGTTCAAAGCTTCTATGAAGACGTGGAATAGGCAATGAGTAAGGTAAAAACACAGCATACTATACTGATAATATTGCAAAGATAGGGAGAAAATATGCTGTAGACTAGGCAGTAGGAGATTATGGCATCGCTACTACAAATTCCAGAGGAGAGATACTAGTATAATTTTCATAAAGCAATAATTTACGAATTTCGAATACCTTTTACCAAAAACGAGGAAACCGCAAGTGGACATGGAGGAGCCCTATAGATAATGGCGAAAATGAGGAAGAAAGAGACTTTATAGTGAGTGCACACCTAGGCATTGTGCAGGATGTGGAAGTGGTTGGCAAGGTATGATGCACTGACCATAGAATGGTATGGTCTCGAATTCGCCTAGACTAGAAGAAGGAACGACGGAACCTGATACGCAAGAAGCCAATCAATGAGCAAGAAATGAGAGGGAAAGTACAGAAATTAAGAGTCTCACTTCAGAACAGGTACTCGGCTCTTATTGAGAACACCAACCTTAGCTTAGATACAATGATAATCCGACGAGCATCATTACAGAGTGTGCAGTAGAAGTTGGAGGCAGGGTAGTTAGACAAGACACTGGCAAGCTTTCCCCGGAAACGAAGAATCTCATTGGGAGGCGTCAAAGAGTGAAAGTGTTAAGTACATCTGACAAAATAGAACTGGCAGAGCTTTCGAAGTTGATTAATAAGCGTAAGGCATTCGATGTAAGAAGGTATAACATGGTGAGAATCGAACACGCTCTGAAAAATGAAGGAAGTGTCAAAGCAGTGAAGAGGAAACTTAGGATAGGGAAAAATCGGATGTATGCACTAGGGTACAAGGAAGGCAATATAACTGCCAATATGAATAGGATAGTTAAAATAGCAGATGAGGTAACAATTGTAACAAGAAAAGTTCCCAAAACGCTTCCTCGGTGTCTGACACATTTATACCTTTTTTGAACGAAACATTCCATCTGCAAAGTAGAATCACAATTGAACATTGAAATAGGATGACTACAGGAAACGTCTTACATCCCGATTGCCGTAAAACATTATATTATCACTTTGTAAGCAAATGATGTAGCTGACCTAGCTAAGTGTTTCAGGGAAATTTTTAAAATAAACCGTGTGTTATTTTTAACTGTAAGTGTCCACTAGTAAATCAAGAGCTTGTTGATTTGACACAAATTTGTTCAGAAAACCAAGTTATTCGGGCTTGTTCTCTGGAATGGCAGCGTATGTATTGTTTAATGGCACCAGATGTACCATTGATGTGGTGAAGTTCGGACACAACCTGGTTGATTCTAGTGTTCCTTGGAGCACACCGAGCGTGTAGCATGCAAATGTGCGACGGAAAGATACGAAAACAAGTTTTGCAGACAGCGAAAATCGGCTCTGCTTTCAGAAAGCCGTGGCCACCACCCAAAATCACATTGTGTGAGCGCCACAAGGTATTGAATCGGAAGACACTTCGGATTCAAACTCAGGGGTCTTGAGCCGCGTTCACATTGTGTACGAAGACTCAAATTACGAATAATGTGACTTTGCGCTGTTTTTATGCAGCAGCAGCAACAAAAAAAGCAACTTTGCAGGAAGCCTAGCTGGTACAAAGCCTGAGGAAAGCGCAGACCTGGGCAGCCTTTCTATTTTTCTTCCTGTCTCTTTTTTCTGTTCTCGAGTTTTTTCTGTTTTTATCTATTTATTTCTTCATCGCTATTCCACTGTCTCGATCTCTATTGTTCTTTCTACTTTTTTTATTTCTCTCTCTAATTCACACTTGCTTAGTTGCTGACACGGCATTGTTTTAATCGGATGAGGAATAGGGTAGCACGTGAAATTGCAAAAGTGTATTCCATTCACGAAGCAAGAAAGTCTTACCTCGCGAAACACTCGGTCAAATTACTTGCTACCAATTTGGACTTGTCGGGAGCGCCCTTGAACTCATTTTTGTTTATTCGAAACTTTTTAGCGCGTGTTCACTTGGCCAATCATATATTTGTTTTTTCAATCAATTTTCAGTTCATAGTTGGCGCCTTGTCCGCGTTACATTCTCTTTTGTTATTATTCTTTTGCGCATTGCCTCACTATGATAATTCTTTCCTAATGACAAAAAGAAGTTTGTGTTTCGTAAAATCGTCTGCATGATATGCAATCTTGCAAATCTGCGTGAACATATTGTTACGGTGCATCATCGACAGGAACAAGCGTGGCACTTAGCAAAGATCAAGAAGACGCCTGTGCGTTAGACGCTTGCGCGAGAGGGAACTAAGACACCTTGTTCGGCTGCCGATTCTCGGTGGATGCTATCCTGTAAGCCAAGACCTCGCCCCGTCACATTTGGTGGAAGTGCTGGGTAACCGCCTCGCAACGGAACTTGCGCGCGTCTCGGACGCAGACCTCGACCGAGTCTTACATTTCCTATATAGAAGATGTGTTGTCGTTGTGTCGCAAAGCCAATGCCCAGATGGCGGAGGCTGACAAGGTCGGGCATATTCTTAAGGGGATTGCGGATGACGCATTCAACCTCCTCATCTGCAAAATTTTTTCTACAGTAGACGCCATTATAAAAGAATGTCGGCGCTTTGAGCAAGCGAAAAGCCGGCGGATTACCGCGTGTTTACCCACCTTCCGAGTATGGCTGCAACATCATCTTGCGAAGACAGTGCAAGAACACAGCCACCAGCTCTAGATTTATCGGATCAGGTGACCCGAATTGTACGGCGCGAACTTGAAGCCATTGCCTCTCCTCCGGCTCACACCGCTGCAAGTGACATGACCCCACTCACTGCTAACATGGTCCAAGCCATCGTCCGCCAATAACTCGCCAGCATAGGTATTCCCTCGGTGTGCGCTTTGCCCCGCCCGCAGCGAGCTTCATGGCGTCCACCCTCGTCCTATCAGGAGCAGCAGTTTACGGCCCGATCTCGCGACCCTGCTGCGTGGAGAACCGTCGACAATCGACCAATTTGTTTTCATTGCCACCGTATCGGTCATGTCGTCCGTTACTGCCATTACCGCTGGTCCTCGCCACCTCGGATTTCATCTGAACCTCACTACCAACAGGACAGCACCCGCTTCGCGTCTGCCGCGCAGCCTTCTCCGCAAAACAACTACAGAAGGTTCAACAGCCGATCTCCGTCACCGCATGGTCATCAGTCGCGTTCGCCTCCAGGACGTCGCTAGTCGTCTCGCTCACCGCAGACTCGCAGGCCGTCGTCCCCATTCAACCCCTCTCCTGCCTACCCGGAAAACTAAACGGTGCAGCGCCCGGAGGTGACGCTGCATTTTCGACTCCCTCCACAAATCCTCTCTTGACGCTTCCGACGAGACAAAATTTGTTAGACGTTGGCGTTGACGGTGTGGCTATTTCTGCCCTTATAGATACTGGAGCGCACATTTCTGTAATGAGCGCAAACCTTCACCGACGCCTACATAAAGTGCTCACGCCTGCCGCTTCCCCCAAACTGGGTTTCGCTGATGGGAGGACCCCTGATGTTCAACGGATGTGCACAGCCCGTGTGTCCATTGCCGGTCATCCTACATTAGTTCAGTTTGCCGTCATTGAAATGTATCCTCATGACCTAATACTTGGTTTGGACTTCCTGTCGCGTCATTCTGCGCTCATTGATTGTGCCACTGGTGCTCTTCAGCTTGAACTGTCGCAGTTTGCCGATTTTCCAGCTGACTATTCTCCCCGTTTACGCTCTCGTCACCACGTTCGCTTGCCTCCGCAAGCTGCTACATATGTCACTTTGTCGTGCTCACGTCATGTGCCCGATGGTGACTACCTCTTAACTCCTATAGTCGACGTACTGATGGCCCGAGACGTCGCCCTTGCTCACACTGTTTTCGCCGTCACTAATAATACAATGGTTATATCACTACTCAACGTGAGTCTCTTGACTCAAGTTATTCCGCAAGACATGTCTTTGGCCACCCTATCTCCACTTGACAGCTGCAACGTTACTGGTTTGGACACCGATAATACATCCCCCTGTCTTGGCCGCAATTATACTCTGCCTGCAGATGACATTAACAAGATGATTGCTCCCGACCTCACTGCAGTGCAAGCTGCCAGCCTCCGTAGTCTGCTAACATCATATAGAGACGTTTTTGACTTTGACCACCGCCCTCCTACTGCAGTGACTCACCGGATCAACACTGGTGATGCCAGTCCTATACGGTGGCGTCCATATCGCGTATCTCACAAGGAACGCCAACTAATTCATTTTGAAGTGGATAAAATGATTACTAAAGACGTAATAGAACCCTCATCCAGCCCCTGGGCCTCCCCAGTCATGCTCGTTGAGAAGGATGGCAGCTGGCGCTTTTCCGTGGACCATCGCCATTTAAACAAAGTGACCCACAAAGATGTCTACCCTTTTGCCTCGGATTGATGACGCCCTTGATTGCCTCCATGGTGCCCAATACTTTTCGTCTATCGATCTTCGGTCCGGCTATTGGCAAATTTCCGTCGACCCCATGGATCGTGAAAAAACCGCTTTCATTACGCCCGTTGGCCTCTACCAGTTCAAAGTCATGCCATTTGGATTGTGTAATGCACCGCCAACTTTCAAGCGCATGATGGACTCCCTTCTCCGAGGATATAAGTGGTCCATCTGCTTATGTTACTTAGACGATGTCATCGTCTTTTCACCTACCTTTGACCGCCATATAACACGTCTGTCAGCCGTTCTGGATGTCTTTCGAAGAGCTGCTCCCCAGCTCAATTCTGCAAAATGCCATTTCAAACGTCGCCAAATCACCATACTCGGCCACCTTGTCAGTGCCGCTGGTGTTCAATCAGATCCCGAAAAGGTGCGAGCAGTACAACAATTTACTGAACCACGCTCAACCAAGGACGTCCGAAGTTTTGTAGGGCTATGTTTCTATTTTCGTCGATTTGTCCGCAACTTCGCCGACAGCGCTCGACCGCTTACTGATCTCTTAAAGAAAGACGTTCCCTTCGCATGGGGTATAGAGCAAGCGGACGCCTTTTCGGCTCTTATCCATCTGCTGACTACGCCACCAATACTGGCCCATTTCGACCCAGCATCACCTACAGAGCTTCGGACCGATGCCAGTGGCCATGGAATGGGAGCGGTCCTTGGCCAACGACAGCACGAGAAGGACCTCGTGATTGCTTACGCCAGTCGTCTTCTTTTACCTGCCGAACGGAAGTTCTCCATCATTGAGCGTGAATGCCTAGCTTTAGTGTGGGCCGTGGCGAAATTCAGGCCTTACCTGTATGGCCGAACTTTTTCCGTTGTTACGGACCATCACGCTCTTTGCTGGCTGTCATCGCTAAATTACCCAGTTGGACGTCTTGGACGCTGGGTGCTCCGTCTGCAAGAATACTCATTCGTGGTCCACTACAAGTCAGGACGCCTCCACACAGACGCAGACTGTTTGTCACGTTATCCGGTTGAAACGCCCGACTTGACACACCTTGATTCAGACCCCTGCGTTCTCTCCATCCACGCTTTGGGTGATATCTCCACCGAACAATGACGTGACCCGTCGTTACTCTCCATCATCGAGCATCTGACCTCTGCTCCAACAGACCCTTCCGTCCGCCTGTTCGAACTGCACGTCAACATTCTGTACCGTCGCAGCTTCAACGCTGATGGCCCGGAATGACTACTCGTGCTTCCCCATCTCCTGCGCACCAGCGTTTTCGAACAACTACATGACGTACGTACAGCCGGTCACCTAGGCGTCTCTCGTACCTACGATCGTGTGCGACGTCGCTTTTTCTGGCCCTGACTGTATCGTTCTGTGGTTCGCTACGTCACTGCTTGCGACCGCTGCCAACGCCGCAAGCGCCCCTCTGTGCTACCGTCTGGCCTCCTACAGCCCATTGACATACCAACGGAACCATTCTTCTGTGTTGGCCTTGACCTGTTGGGCCCGTTTCCTACGTCCACCTCCGGAAATAAATGGGTTGCAGTCGCCACAGACTACGCCATACGCTTTGCCATCACTAAAGCACTGCCGACAAGCTGTTCCACTGACGTGGCTGACTTTCTCTTGTATAAAGTCATTCTTCATCACGGCGCTCCGCGGCAGCTGCTTACTGATCGAGGAAGGTACTTTCTTTCACGTGTTCTGGATGACATTCTCCGCGCCTGCTCCACTGAGCACAAGCTTACAACCGCTTATCATCCACAGACAAATGGATTGACCGAGCGTCTGAACCGAACGCTGACGCAGATCCTTGGTGACGTCCGGGTCACCAATGTAGCGAGAAAGGAAGACGGGACGGCGGCCAACGTGGTCGTGTCTTCTCTCGTCACTTTATTCCACGCCTGAAGCGGAGCCGCGGTCGGCTGTCCACGTCCGAACCGCCAAGTGCGCTAGCTTGTTCTAATCCTCGCGCAGCTCGAGCTAGCATCAGCTGCGCGAGAGGCGCGGCGTGGTGATTGAGAAATGATGATGGTGATGATGGCACTACACTGTCAATGTACGTTTCGCCAGATCACCGTGACTGGGACAAAGCACGCACTCCCCTTTGTAATGTTCGCGTACCATTCTTCACGGCATGACACAGCTAGTTATTCGCCGTTTTATTTGCTATTTGGCCGACATCCAGCATTACCATTTGACACGCTCTTTCCTTCGGCTGCCCCCTTGTCTACGGAGCACGCCAGCGATGTCGTTTATCGAGCCCATGCAGCCCGTCAGCTTGCCCGTGATTTGCTGCACTTGTTGCAAGCGCAGCAAAAAGATCGCTATGACAGTCGCCACCAAAGCGTGCACTTCTCGCCGGGGCCTCTGGTACTTCTCTGGACACCAAACGCCAAGTCGGCTTATCAGAGAAGCTACTATCACACTATCATGGCCCCTACAAAGTGTTACGGCAACTTAGTGACGTGAGCTACGAGAGCGCACCCCTAAACAATGCTTCTTCGACCCCCTCCCTCCGGACAGACGTTGTACACGTTTCCAGACTCAAACCGTATCACCCTGCTCGTTCGTCGCCGTCGTACTAAGCGCCGTGACGGCGCTTCCGCCGCTGGGGAGTGATGTTACGGTGCATCATTGACACGAGCAAGCGTGGCACTTTGCGAAGATGAAGGAGACGCCTGTGCGTTAGGCGCTTGCGCGAGAGGCAACTCAGACATCTTGTTCGGCTGCCGATTTTCGGTGGACGCTATCCTGTAAGCCAAGACCTCGCCCCGTCACAATATTACGTTAAAGTTTTGGGTGCACAATAAACAGTGCAATTATGTGGTGAGGTTTGTTGGCATTATACAGAGCCAGTGTATGTTTTGTAGCGTAAATAAAGACGGATTCCCGGCGATTGGTCTGGCGGAGGCTGTTATTGCAATCGAGGACATAAACTTATGGGCGTTTATTAAATATTTACAGTTGTTATTTATTCATGTTAAGCCATTTATGCGCATTTAAATATGTCTGTGAACTATTAGCGGATAGGAAGAAATAAGCATGATTAGAAACAGATGAAAACATTCGCAGGTGGGCAGGCTTCATAGTCTAGAAAAGTGTAGACTGTCTTCCTGCTAAGGTCAATGAAGTCGCAAACCTTAAAGCTGGGCTTGACTGTGTGTTTTAGTCGACTGCCCCATACCCATCGCATTGTTGCAAGCCACGACGATTTTTTTCTTCCTACTATAGTACAACTGAGGTGACGCTGGTAAATTTGAGACTAAAGTGCGATTTTGTTTTACCTCTCTCTACTCGGGCCTCTTAAAAAACATTTCTACGCCCCCTTTGACTCATGGCAGCTAAGACATAAAGTAGCCTTAATTGAATTTGTTTTCTTAGAAAAATATTGATTTTTCAAGGCGGAAACAGCAAGGAATCGGCCGACGAAGCGCTTACTATTTGGTTCTTGCCTACATCTGCGTATCCTTTGATGTAATCTTCAGCTCAAGCAAACACCAATAAAGGCTTGCCAGATTGGTCTGACGTTCTATAGCGGTGGATTCCTCTGAAATGTCCGAGTGCCAGGCGTGAAAGCGTTGCATAAGCGGCCCACAATGCAGAAAGTTTACAGTTCATGGAAGCGACACAAGAAAAAAAAGAAACCTTCTCAGCAGAAAACTGAGAAAATTATGTTAAGGAATGTCATTATGTATAATTGCGTAGCTGCTATACTGAACGAAAACTTCTCTCAGGTCGTTTCTCAGTGGGCAGCCAACAATTACCACTGCCGAAAGTGGAGGGGGGGGGGGAAGCTCAGCTCTTCCGGATTCATACGCCAATGGTAATGTGCACCCGATCTGAGCAAATGGGCCAACAGCATTTTTGCCTCCATTGAAAATGCAGCCACCGCCGCCGGTATTTGATCTCGCTACCTGCGGCTCAGCAGCCGAGTACCTTAGCCGCTAGACCACCATGGCGGGGCGTCACAGTAAGTGAGAATTTCAGTTTGTCTCATGCTTATTTTCTGTTACCAAGGGGTTCGAGTACCACGTGTGCTCATGCTTTTGCGTTTATATTTATTTATTTATGTATGTTATAGAATATTTGTTTTACGATACCATCAGTAAATGTAAGTGGTTTTCGGTGGAAATACATTTGATTCATTTTTATCATCTGTGTATGCATCAGTGCTCTCGAAAAATTTAACTGAGATGCATAGTTGTCGCTAATCTTGGCTTTAAATAGTCATTTAAATGCATGGCTTAAGATCGCAATGAACCCAGGCTTTCAATTACACAATTTACTGTTGCAAGTCAGCATCTGACAGGGACATTGCTACCGTTAGTCCGTTAAAGTTAAAGCATGATATAGTCGAGAAATGCGATTCCCCTTTTACTGTTATTCATCCTAACATGCAGTCAGCACTAGGCAAACAGGACGAGCTCAGTACATTTCTCAGTGATTCCGGCTTGTCATTTTCTGTGAACATGTTGACAGAAACATGGTTCTCCGCTGCTGATGACATGTACCTAGAAGGTTTTATCGCAATTTTCTTGAACAGGGCCACCAGAAGAGGTGAGGGCGTGTGTATATTCATTAGACCAGGTAATTATTATAAAGTGATTTATCACCTAGTTTAATGTACGTAAGAAAGTGAAGTAGCATGTTGGAAATGTGCACAGTTTCTTCGCGCTGTGGTATACCATCCACCTTATGAAAATGTAAGCGTGTTTTTCGAGAAGGTCAACGCCATTTTCTTTTATGTTAATATGCATAGGTATGAATTATTCCCAGCTGGCGACCTAAACATTCACTTGTTTGACGTACATCACAGAAGACAGAATTCTGTATGCTTCTCGATTCAACTGAATATACCTGAACATACGAACAGCGTAACTTAAAAGTAGTGGCAGCGTAACTACAGAAGCAATGTACATCACTCCGCTAATAAATCATTGCTGAAAGTCAGAGCTCTTTTGTGTCTTAAGTTTCTTGCTTCTGTAGTTACACTGTGACTGCTTTGAAGTTGCGCTGTTCGTATTTATGTCCTACCAACTTGCCCAAGTTTCTACACTCCACAACTTCTTGATTCGTATTTGTAGTCAAGTGTGATACTGCAGACAACTCGCATTTCACCAATAAGCGCTACGTTATGAGACCTTTTTATCGGAAACTTGCCACGTGAAAGCTTGTTTTCTAGAACAGTAAATCTGTCACTTAGTGATTATTTGCCGATCAATATATTTAGTGATTGATAAGTGTTGTGTTGAATCAAACCCAAACTACAAATTTCAATGCGTGACTCTACACGAAAAATCATTTTCGCAGTTTAGGATGCGATCTGCAGTATTAATTCGACAGCAGTGCTCTCGTGCTCATCAGCTAACGCAGATCAAGGCAGTTTCATGAAGGCAATTTGCGATATTTACAGCGATGTGTTTCCTACAAAAAATAAAAAATTGAAACGTTCGCGGAAGCCATGGGCCAAAAAACTCTTAAACTGATCAATGAAAAAAAAATAGCACGTATCAACTATTCTTCAAAAATTGCGGCCCAAACACATTGAAGCCTTTTCATAAATATAGAAATACTTCAACTAAACTTTCAAAAAATCAAAACGCTGTAATTGTGCTTGCTTTTTTGAGGGCCTTTCAGTGTTCAACGATATGTGTAGCAAGTTTATTTCAATTAGTGCATTTCATGAAATAAATTTTTGTGCAGAAGAGATAACTGAAGGTGATCGAACTTACAAGGGTAAATAATTGGCTGAGAAATTGAATAATCACCTTACTTCCTTAGCGGACAGTGCCAGCGACAATACTGCACTACTTTACATGTCTACACAAACAATAGCTTCGTCAGTTTAGCTTTTCCAAACAGATAAATACGAAGGCATGAGTGTTAAAAAAAATTTAACAAAAGTGAATCGGAGTAAATTGGCGGTGTAAAGATTAACCCAGTTTAGTCAGTCAATGATACATTAGTCATGCCCTTAACATACATTTATAAATTAGCTTTAGGCACAGGTACTTTTCCACAACGTATGAAGCGTGCAAAAGTTATAGTACTGTTTAAGGGAGGAGACAAAAATAATTTGAAAATAATAGGCCCATATTCGTTCTACCACTGTTTTGAAAGCCCAGAAAATGTTTATATTTCAAAATTGTCAGACGTCTTTGCAAAACACTCGGAATTACTTCAATACTCCGGCACAGTATGGTTTTTTGGTCAGAGCTGTCGACAGAGGTGGCATTCTTACGGCAAAAGGAAAGTAAATTAGGCAACATACAGGATAGGAACTTCACCCTAGGCATAAATGTTGACTTCTCTAAAGCCTTCGTCCGGATAAATCACAATATTCTCTTAGAAAAGCAGCCCTATTACGACACTAGAGGAAATGCACTGCATTTACCCAAAAGTTCTTTGAGGGATAGGAAACAGTGTGTACGTATAAATTGAGAACGATAATCTTTGGAAAAGCTTGCTCAAGGTGTATCCCAAAGTAGTATTCCGCGTTCATTATCGTTTATTACATACATAAATGACGCTTCAATGTAAATCTCACAATCATCATCACCATCATCATCATCATCATCATCATCATCAGCCTGACTACGTCCACTGCAGGACAAAGCCCTCTCCGATGTTCCGCCGGTTAACCCGGTTTTGTGCTTGCTGCTGCCAATTTATACCCACAAACTTCTTAATCTCATCTGCCCACCTAACCTTCTGTCTCCCCCTAACCCGCTTGCCTTCTCTGGGAATCCAGCTAGTTACCCTTAACGACCAGCGGTTATCCTGTCTACGCGCTACATGCCCGGCCCATGTCCGTTTCTTCTTCTTGATTTCAGCTATGATATCCTTCGCCCCCGTTTGTTGCCTAATCCTCTTTGCTCTCTTCTTTTCTGTTAAGGTTACACCTACCATTTTTTGTTTCCATTGCTCGCTGCGTCGTCCTCAATTTAAGCTGAACCCTCTTTGTAAGTCTTCAGGTTTCTGCTCCATAGCTAAGTACCGGCAAGATACAGCTGTTATATACATTTCTCTTGAAGGATAGTGGCAATCTACCTGTCATAATTTCAGAGTACTTGCCAAATGTGCTCCACCCCATTGTTATTTTTCTAGTTACTTCAATCTCGTGGTTCGGCTCTGCGGTTATTACCTGCCCTAAGTAGACATAGTCTTTTACAACTTCAAGTGCACTATTACCTATCTCAAAGCGCTGCTCCTTTCCGAGGTTGTTGTACATTACTTTCGTTTTCTGCAGATTAATTTTAAGAGCCACCTTTCTGCTCTCCCTGTCTAACTCCGTAATCATGAGTTGCAATTCGTCCCCTGAGTTACTCAGGAATGCAATGTCATCGGCGAAGTGCAGGTTACTGAGGTAATGTCCATTAACTCTTATCCCTAACTGTTTTCATTCTAGGCTTCTGAAAACCTCCTGTAAGCATGCGGTAAATAGATCTGGGGAGATTGTGTCCCCCTGCCTTACACCCTTCTTGATTGGTATTCTGTTGCTTTCTTTATGAAGCACTATGGTAGCAGTTGATCCCCTGTACATTTCTTCCAGGATGTTATTATATATAGTTCATCGACGCCCTAATTCCGCAGTGTCTGCACGACTGCTGATATTTCTACTGAATCAAACGCCTTTTCGTAATCTATGAAGGCTATATATAGTGGTTGGCTATATTCTGTGCATTTCTCTATTACCTGATTGATAGTAGGAAGGTGGTCGATTGTTGAGTAGCCTGTTCGAAATCCTGCTTGTTCCTTTGGTTGATTAAATTCTAGTGTTTTCTTTACTCAGTCAGCAATTACCTTTGTAAATAGCTTGTATACTACAGAGAGCAAGCTAATCGGTTTGTAATTATTCAAGTCCTTGCCATCTCCTTTCTTATGTATTAAGATGATGTTCTTATGATGTTAAGATGATGCTCTCCAAAGCTTTTCTGACTTCTTCTGCCATTACTGGTGGAGTGTCATCTGGGTTACTGCTAGTTCTTATAGTAATAATGGCGTGGTTGTCCCGGCTACTGTACAGATCTCTGTAAAATCTATCACAATCAAATATGTCATGAATGCGGATGATACTTTCTTGTTTTTCACAAGCATCGATGTATATGATTCAATGTCAACCGCAAACACGACACTAGATTACTTGTTTGCATGGTCAACTGCTAATTGCATGAAAATAGTCTGTTCAAAAACCAAAGTGGTTCTGTTTCTTTGAAAAGGAACAACTTACGAGGCTACTTCATAACTTCATCTTCATGATTCCATCATTGATTTTTCTCGATGGCATAAGCTCTGGGACTGTTTTTCATGAGCACATGTTGTGGGATTCACATAGCGAACTCATAAGAAAGAAGTTAAGTAAGGTACTCAAAATGCTTAGGAGATGTCAGTGATGTTTGCCGACCACTCAGATGTTATTGATCTACAACGTGCTTTTTTATTCCAAGTTACGTTTTGGTCTTTTGGTGTGGGGCAACAGCACCTTACAGTCTAAGCAGAAACTACTGACACTTCAAAAAATGCTCTAGGTTCTATTGCAAATGCTGAACTTGAACTTTATTCAATAATTTTGGAATCCTAATATTCAAAAATACTTGGGATATTGCCCAATAGCTTATATAAAAATTGAAATAAAGAAAAAAAATAACAACCTTGTTTTCATAGCAAGCTCGGAGCGCCGCACCTTGTCTCGACCTACTAGAACAAAGGATTATTGAAATGTTCCTCGGTGCCGAACAAACTACAGTCCCCAAATGCTGAAATATTCACTACCACGCATACTGAATCAATTCAGTTTTTTTTATTGCATCATCGCGCCTTCTTTCACAACATGTCGAGTCTATTTTTGTTAACATCATGTAAGAAAAGAAGAAAGAAAACAGATATTTTTTCTTTTGCTTATTCTCATTTTTGCATTGCTTTGAAGAGTGCAATCTTGCCTACATTTATAGGTATTTATTATTGTGCCACTTTCAACTATGTATTTGTGTCTGTCTACTGTTTTAGTTCGCCTCATAGATGCTGTCAATTTTTCTGCCTTCTTTTGTTAGGATGTGGGGCTAGCGAAGCTGCGTTTTCATCGGAGCTTTTTGCCGCATTTCATACCGCACATTGTATCTTTGTTGTGACGCAAAAAAATCGAATATGAATGTGTAACTGTGCGGTAAAAATAAACTTCAAACTTCAAAACCGTTTTGACAAGAACGTGTGGGTCGCACGAGCCTAATTTTGACAGAGCATAGACTGGTTTCTTTCTATTGCACCCAGTCTAACCAATCGGTTTCCGCAGGTAGAGAATCTTTTGGCTTTGCCAAAATTTTACCTAGATGATACCAGTGCCATGCTGGCTGACTTAAAAAAACATCTTATGTGCATAGTACATTTTTACTGATGTTATTATTGTCGCTGTCTTGACTTATACGTTCCTTTACCAAGACTAAGAAATAAAAAAAAAGTTCTTTCGCTCAGTGGTGGAAGGCTGGGCTGACACGCAGGTGACCCGGGTTCGAATTCCGCTGTGCCACTCGTGTTTTTTTTATTTTTACTTTTTCTCAATTCGTGCAATATACAGACACCAGGGGCAGCGGCAGATGACTGGAACCTTCACGAAAGGTATTTCACAAAATACCTGACGAAAAAAATAATTTTTCCAGAAGAAAGCAGAACGCTTCATACATTGTCGCTAGGACACGTATTTTTAACAGCTCTTCTCTTTATCTTCTCTCTCCTTTCATCGTTAGAGTTCATCATTGAAGTCTATATACGCTTTCATTCAACGTCCACTACTTCTTATACTTAGCAGCTACATCACACCCGCCAAACCAACATCCACCAGACATCTTCATGAGTTGAAGATGTCTCCTTTTAATCACTGAACAACTCTGTGAAAATAGATTTCTGTCGGCGCTATTTGAAAATAGAATGCCTTGCCCGGCCATGATAAATTTTGATGACGCAATATATTTATTTTTCACAACAATAAACACTAGTTTTATGACCTGTATATTTTCTGTTATATAGAAATCCTGCTGTTCTGGCTTTCTGGCTAAGAATATGTTTCGCATTTATTACGCTCTGCACCTACCTAGCTGTCGGCACTTTTGGCAGGATTTCTGAGGCAATGATGTTGACCAAAGGTTTGAAGGTTTGAAAGTTGATGGAAATATCATCGTCAAGTACAAATGACATGGGTCGTAAGTGCTAAACAAGGAGGAGGTCCAATGGCAGATACTATCAAGGAGACCTCCTATCGAGAATGCATTGATGAAATACATGACAAACAAGGGAAGATGAGAAATATATTATGAAGCGTGAATTTTTTAACAAAAACAGGCAAGCAAGAGCGCAAATAATTTTAAAGTTGCAAGGCATAAAACATCGACAATTACGCAAAAATTGTAAATAACATGCATACCGCAAAGAGTTACATCAATCAAAAAGAGGAAGAAACACGCTGAAAAAAGGGTAACATGAAAGCTGAAAGAAATGTTTCCTTATTTCAGTTTAAATGTCAATAAATTATGACAAGCATAATTGCTCAAGGGAAGCGAGCTCCATAAGCTAATACTTGAAAAAAAAGCGCTGTCTTTTCGCCATTGTTCGAGTGTGCTACAAGCAACAGTAAGCTAAGAACACAGAACAATATGGTCAAAGTTTTGTTTGTGAGGAAACGGGGTGGGATGCTTCTTAGTTCAATGTCAAGATGACGTGCACGAAAAATGTGCATACTCAGTTTCATTGAGATGGAATGATTGATGGAAAGAAGGCCAAGATTACGCCTCATGGGCGTGGCAGACTCTCTCTATTGACTGAAGGTGATAACTTTTAGTGCTTTATTCTGCAAGTGAGCAATCTTGGAGAGATTAGTCATGTAAGCGTTTTTCCAGAAAGAACAGTAATATGTAAATGACGATGAATGACGGCGCAGTGTAAGGCACGAAGTATGTGCAATAGAAAAAATGGGCGAGTTTTATTTGAAATGTGTCTGCCACAAGATATTTTGGACGAAAGTTCTGTGGAAAGTCAGAAAGGAGTAGAACGTACTGCTCATACGGTAATTCATGCGTTTATTACCTAGATAGATTATATTTCATTACCTAAACATATGTGTGACTGAAACGGTCAAAGAAACTTTGCTTGCCTAAGTGAGATACACTAAACTGACGAACCCATTTACACAAGGTCACTTGTTGTAACCGTATTAAGAAAAGCCCGTATCATTGCTTTTTTTAACAAAGAAGTGGAATAGTATTCTTGTTATCCACAAGTTTAATGCGCACTTTGTTGCAAGACTTTCCGCGCAGTTGCCTCGGGACCGCCCGCTTTTTTTGAGCGCACCACGCGACACCAGCGGCAGCGGCTCCTCCAACCACGTCTGTCGGTGTAGGTGGAGCGGTGCGGCGCACCCAGGAAGGACCGGACGAGCCGAGCGCAATGCCCCAGTATTGATCAGAAAGCTGCGCGTTCGCGCACGCGGCGGGCTTGCAGGCTCACTCGCAGCGCGTATGGAATAAGCCCGGGCTGAGACTGGCGAACACGACGACGCACCCACCGGAATCGCGGCAATCCACATGGACGCGTGCTCCCACCGTACACTCCCATGGCTGAATCGAGCAACGCTGGTGCCCTCGGGGACGACAACTGCGTGCTTCCACCACCTCGAATACTTCGTCTTGCCACAGACCCTCCACGAAGAACTTCTATTCCACGTGTCACATTGTGCACGGGTGCCCTAGAAAACGGAAACCGTTCCCGGAGGGCCAGTGCATCGCCAACATTCAAGCCTTCCGAGAGAACCGGAGGACCGCCCGCGCCTACTGCTGCCTCCGATGCCTGTCCGCGGGTCGTCGTCGTTCCAGCTCTGTGCACAAGTGTTGTTGACCCCGCGGGTGAGGACCTGCCACCCCTGCTTTTCCCGTCTAGTGCTCAAGAAGAGACGACGGCATTCGGTTTTCCCAGTCCGGGCCAGCAATTGGCATCGGCGACAGCAATGCGAAGCTGCCGAACTTTGGCGGTGCTTTTGAGGCTGCGCGTTACCCAAATCGTTCTTGGAATCGTGACGCTTGTCCTGGGTGCCTCCGCCTGCCTCGATGCTCACGCCCGTGAGACGTTGGCGTTCGGCGTACCGACAGGTTCTCTTACACTGCTGGCCGCCTCTGGGCACGTGCGTGCTGTGCGCAAGGAAGGCCCAAGTGGTCTGCAACGCAGTTCCTGCCCGCGTCCAGCAGTATTGTGCGTGGCGGTTGTGGCCATTATCGCCAACGCCTTCCTCCTGGCACTCTCTCTGATGTCTGTTGGCACTGGAAGTTCTCAGAACCAACGCTCGCTCGGTGTTCTGTTGACTTGCATGACTTTGCCGGTACTTCTGGTAGAAGCAGCCGCGTCCCTCGTGCGGTGGGCTTGGGCGAGCCGCAACTGGGCAGTATAACTGCGCAAGGGCAGGCCACGATCATGCCTTTTGTAATATGTTATTTGACTGTCAGTTCAATCACTCACCGGTGAAACGTTGCTCCAGTTCACATAATTTCTGCGCACACATAAACGTCATTGTGATTGTGTAATACAAATGACTACGCGAACACAAAAGTTGCATAGGCAATTTTTTGCGCGTTTTTTGCGATTTACCAAGATGAGGCACATCAACGGCGTGCTCTTCACACCACATAGCATGCCTAATACTCAAGTGGTGCCCCAAGAACTCCTACATTTCTGGATTCTTCATGTTGGCTTGCTATGGGAAGTCTTCAGCAGTGCAGCAGTGCACTACTGAAGAAAAATCTTTACGATGCAGCTGCCGTGGGTGAGTCTTCGGTGAACTACTGTGACTTTTTTCACCTAGATACAGCTATAGTGAGTTAGGCTAGGATTAGCTCAAAAAATCTCAATCTTGATGGAAGATTTGTGCTTGTGTAAAACCTCTTTTTTGACGTGTCATTAAAACAGTATTCTAGCTTTTATCACTGGTTTGCATGAATTTATCTGCTCATTAGAGTCGCAAAACAGTGAACACCACTACATTAATGCGTATAGAAGAAAGTTGGGTAAACACTGGTGCCAATTACAAAGACGCGGTTCTTTAAACTACTTTTCATATCACTTTTTTACTCACAGAAACAAAGCAGTATTTTCCTGGAAGTCAAACTGCCTCGCTTAACATAATATTATCGCCTGCTGAAAAAAGCTGATCGGAGTTCTTGGTATCATGTCCTGTTTCTCAATCCATGGAAGCCTAAGACACACTAAACTAAATGATACGCAAGTCTTGCAGCATCGCTCGGTATTTACCAAGGCATCGTGCCATACTCCGCACCAGTGGAACGAAGTGCAACAAATGCCATGCAGAAGAGCTTTGATAAACTTTTAAAAAATTTTTCGACCTTACATGTCTCAAAATTAAAGCTGCTCGCTGTTTATTCTGTGCTATACACGATATCAGCGCATTAATATTGTTCAGACATACCTAGTTTGTACTTACGTATTTCATTACTTTTGCCATGTATGCGCGACAAATTGTGTGCATACCGAAATTTTGTTTATAATTATTTAACCATTCTGTATTGCCAACATCGAATGTGAGCTAGGTGAAAATGGTACCATGGAGTATATATTTGTTTTTTTCCTGTGCATCAAACATTTTTTTTATAAATAACGTAAAAAGATGGCGAAATTACAGGCATGTTACTAAGTGGCCGTAAATATTACTTGGACGTACAATATTACGAATCTAATATCTCTGGGGGAACGCTAAGCTGCTGCTTCTTGTATGTCCTGCCTGTTATGTGCATAAGGGGTCCTCTTGACGTTGTTTATATATATATATATATATATATATATATATATATATATATATATATATATATATATATATATATATATATATATATATATGACGCTACAATGAATGGGCGACGTGGCCTGGCTCATACCCCATGTTTATTCTATTCTGTGCACTTCTTCCTCATCTACTTCTACAAACAATCGCTTGATACGTCACACGATTCCCCCTCCCCCGAAAGAAGACATGGATTACGAACAAAAAAAAGCAAACAAGGAGAGGTTAAAAAGTCACAAACATCAAAATTCAGAATTGGTCCTATGCTCCAGAGTAGTTCCGTAACTTTCAATGACTTCAGGGGAGAGTGCAGCAGTCCGGTTAACGCAGGAGTTCTGGTGGGCGAGGCTGGTTGTTGCGTCCAGGATAACACAAAAATGGTTTGGACGTGGAGATAGGGGTAATCACAGCTGGCATTATTGTGAAGTATGAACGAGGTTCGAACATCTTGCACAATCGACAGTTCCGATATTGTAGGCATCGAATGCCTCGTCGTGGGTGATACACAGGCCGGTCAGGCATCTCGCGTGCGCGTTGATCGAGGTTGATTGGGCGCTGCCTGTGTTCTTGCCGAGTGCAAGGAATGCTTTTGAGGCTTTCGGAGATTTTTCTACAGCAATGTCGCAGATGTTCTGATCGAAGGCGCATTTTCAATCTCTGGTGGATAACGTATCCAGGACGATGGGTCTTTTCGCAATGTTCTTTGAGCCTTTAGAGTGGTTTTGATGAAGTTTTCTTTCGTCGTTGACAGTGTTGAGGTATACGTTGACGTTGTCGTTTCTTGGTTTCGTCGACTTGCTTGTGGTGTGACATTGATCGTGGTGTTTCCGGATTTTTAGCAAGCCCTTTGCAGGCTTCTACGACGCCAACCAATGCAGCTGTTTCTGGCACAAGACAATGTGGGGTGTTTCGTGCACTTGAATCTTCTGTCACAAACCGCTCATTGTTGGTCGTTGCCTGAAGCGTACTTGTGTCATCAGAAGCCGCACCTACGCTTTTGTTTTCAGTGTTGGCAGTGAGGTCGTGCACTGGATTGACGTCACTTCGATCTTGGGATTGGTGAACACTAGACACTTCTGCAAAAGACTTTTCTTCACAAGATGCTGGTTGTGAATGCTTCTCTCTTTGTGGAACTGCTGAGCTGAATACCAAGTCAGTTTGAAAAGTACGCATGTGGCACGAAGTAATCAATGCATCTGAGTCATCAATAGTGGATTCAATTCTTTCATGCAGCGGAGAGTTAAGCATTGGCGATATTTGCGCGGATGAGGAACCAGGTGGATGGTTGGGAAAACGACAGCGTGGTCTTTCCATGAGCACGTGGCTAACTTCACATGACGGGAATTGTAAATTCATGCTCTGTGCTCGAATGCGTGAAGGCTGCTTATGGCTGCGATGATTGAGTTCGAATGCACTGAGAGCGTGTGTTCTAATCGAATCTTCATTGTAGTCTTGAAACCAGACGATCATTTCTTCTTTTCTTTTTTGCCAAGACTCGTTGTTGTCGAATATGTGGGTGCGGTAAAATTTAAATGCCTCACCGGTGACGTAGTCGCTGAAGTTCGTAACCATTTCCCGTTCCGACCAAGATGCAGCGGTAGCGTGGAACTCAAACAGGTCGAACCAGTCCTGTACAGGTCCATCGTCCGCTGCTCCGGTGTACTTGGGGATGGGAAGGTAGGTCGATGATTCTGTCATGGTGGTGGTCGCTGTGTGCGGCTAGGAGATGATTCCGTAGTCGATGTATGGTCAGGGCGTCTTGGGTAGAACTGCGTCGATGATGAGACACTGATGAAGTGGCTGGGAGGTCTTCATCCTGTCGACTTGTGTGACGCTACAATGAATGGGCGACGTGGCCTGGCTCATAACCCATGTTTATTCTATTCTCTGCACTTCTTCCTCATCTACTTCTACAAACCATCGCTTGATACGTCACATATATATATATATATATATATATATATATATATATATATATATGAATAAAAAGAAGACACAAAAGGTCCTTTACGTTTCGGCCGTGGGACCGGCCTTCGTCAGAATAACAGATGTAACAGGGGTGCAACAGCTTTAAGGGCATACGTTTCGCTTACAATGATCACGTGAGCGCAAACATCATAAAAGCAAGTGCAACAATTAGACATGAATTCTATATTGGGGCCCCTGTATCACATCCTACTTACAAGCAATCAATTCACAAGTAACGACACGTGCACAAGGATTACAACTGGTACAAGCAATAACATCTACAGCGGTCACGGATGCAAGACGCTAAGTTTCCCCGTACTCTCATTTCGTGAACTTCCCGACAACTTCACTGTCAAGATGCGTTCGGAAGCCACACTCCAGTACCGTGGTTCTAATGTTGTGAAATGAGTGACCCATTTCGTTAGCATGCTTTGATATTGGAAGTTCAGTAAGTGAACAGATATGAGCCTTGCGATTGTTAAACCGATTTCGGAAGGGTGTTTTGGTTTCGCCTACGTACTGAATTCCACAGATCGAGCGTTCCAAAAGGTAAGCTACATTACGCGTGTCACAGTTATAGCCACCATTCATTTTCACGCTGAAGTTAGATGCGGTGCTGTTTGCGATAAGTGAAGTGGTCATATGGTGGCAGACTTCGCAACGAAGTTTGTTGAAAGGACGGCAGCCAGTAGGTTTATTGCGTTTTTTGACGACGTGAGTAGGTCACGCAGATTTTGGGCTCTTGTGTACGTCAGACGCAGTGGTTCTGGGAAAATTAATTTAAGTCGTTCGCTTGGTAGAAGTATGTTATGGTGCTTTTTTAAAACGGCATTTACGTGTTGCGCAGGCGCGGCAAATGCTAGAACAAGGTTACTGTAGGAGAAGACCGGCTGTTTATTTTTGGTGCTTAAAAGCGCTTAGTGGTCCTGGTTACTTGCCGTTTTGATGGCGTCATCTATAATATTTAAATGGTTTTTTGTTTTGATAAAGCACTCCGAAGCTGCGCACAATTGGAATTAAAATGAGTTTTTGGGAGCATATTCTTTTAAAACGAAGGGCCCGGATATTGGGTATGCTGGTTTTAGAGTTCTTGACATGGTTTTTATTGACATGAAGGTACTGTTGAGTATCAGTTGGCTTTCTGTAAACTTTAGTGGCAAGCTGGCAATCACATATTGTCACTGTTACGTCAAGAAAGTTGATAGCTTGTCCTGAGTAGGTATGAGAGAATGAAATAGACGGATGAGCATTGTTGAAATTGTGACTGAGCGATAAGAGACGAGGTTCACCTTGCGGCCAAATAATGAATATATCGTCAATGTACCTTTTGTAGTACAATTTTTTAAGTGAACGGCTTGCCAGAAATTCATTTTCTAGTATGCCCATGAAATTATTGGCATAATTAGGGCCTATGGGTGTGCCCATTGAGGTGCTATTAACTTGAATGTAATGAGTGCCGTCAAATTTAAAGTTGTTCAATTCCAAGACGAATTTTAAAAGCGTCATCATAGTCAAGCTGTCAATCATTTTGTCACAGACAGACTCGTATGAGTGAAGTACTGCTCGTATTTCATCTGCATGAGGAAGTTTCGTATATAGGGACGCTACGTCAAGGGTAACCAGGAGTGAATCAGGGGGGACAGAAAGACCGACATTGTCGGACAATAAGTGCTTAGTGTCTTTGATGTATGATGGAAAAGAAGACAAAATTTGGCTGATTACTGTATCTACAAATTGGGAGATCAGTTCCGTAACTGTACCAACGCCGGAAACAATGGGTCGACCAGGGTTTCCTGACTCACGTATTTTTGGCAGGAAGTAAAAACGACCCGCGATTAGACCTAGTGGAAACAGGGTATGCAGAGCCAAATTGTGAATTTTTCGCTTTTCAATGAGGCTAGTTAGCGTGCGTATAAGGACAGATTTGAGCTGCTCAGTGGGGTCTTCGTCTAGCCGCCTGTAAAAAGTGCTGTTGGAAAGCTGCCTGGAAGCTTCGCTCTCATAATCGCGTGTGTTTGGTAGTACCACAGCTTGACCTTTATCAGCTGGTTAAACTATGATGTCACCACTACCTTACAGTTGCTGCATTGCTGTGGTTTCGTTGATCAAAAGGTTTGTTCTAAACGGAACCTGTATGCGGTAAGTATCTAGCAGATCGCGTTGAATTGCAGCGATATAGAGGTCTAGGCACTTATCTCGTTGGTTATGAGTGGGGTCCAATGTTTGTAAGATGATAAAAATAGAGGTAGGGGCACTAGCAGGGCTTTTGTCAAGGAAGTATTCTCTCAGTCTTAAGTTTCCGGCAAAAGTGTCCAAATCCTTCATCAGCTTGAATTCACTAAATACTCGTGTTGCGGGGCAAAAATCGAGTCTTTGTGAGAATAGGAAATTTCATCAACGGAAGGTTCATATGAAGACAGGTGGACATCGTTACTTGATGATAGAGGGTCACCTCGAGGTCTGGAGTTATTAGACTGCGAAGAAATTCAAGCGGTATGCGTCATTGGGGGAGTATGAGGTGTAATAACTTTATTCCTGACAAGCTTCTTTCTTTTAGCTGCGTATATTTCATCTGATCTTTTTCGCTGGTATGCTGCCAACAGCGCGCATTCGTGAATGGCGAGTTTATGATGGGAAAGTAATCGGCTTTCTTGGTTGCGAATGGCTTTAAGCGTTGTTTGGTAATGGCGAATGACAATGCGGACCAAATGAAAAGAAGCTCTCGATAGCACATCGTTCCATGCGACAACGTAAGAACCAGACATGCTAGCTGAGGCAGCTTTTATGACAATGCGGAGGCCTCGAGGTACAGTGCTAGCTTCTAAATAAGTTTTTAACATAGACATATGCAATTCGCACTGAATGCGCTTTTCTAACACTTAAAATTTTCTAGTATATTCTAGATACAGAGTAGTCGGAAGAATTTTTACCCGGACATGTAGTTGCTAGTCACGGGGCGCTGCTTTTTGGAGGGCCATCGGTGCGATAAGTTCGCAGTAAGTAGCGGGAGGCTTGAGCAGTAGGGGCACCAGAAGTCGAAACGCTGACTGTTTTGCATGTAGTAGGCATCGGCTGTTGTAGACATTGCGGGTTCGGAAGCGAATTGTCCGTCGTCGACTGTACTACTGCAGGAATCGTGTCGTTGGGCTGGCTAGAGGGTAGCTGGTTATTCGGTGCTCGAGGCGAGTGATTGCTGCACGTCATGGGTGATTTCAACAACACTAGAATCAGCTGAACTTGATCGTCCGAGGTTGACTTCGTAGTAGACTGTGAAGGTGAACGATGGACGCTCGGTAGTTGGCAAGCCAACAAGCTGCTCTCAGAGAGGCAATTAGCCCGACAGTATTCAAGGACTGGTCCGCCGGGTAAAGATTCATCTTTATTGCCATCAATAGTTCGCTCATGCGCAGAGACACCGCGTGTCGGGCGACCACTAGTTGTAGGTAAGCTCGATGAGTACTTGTTTGCCTGAATAGAGCTGGTAGGGCTCCCGGAACACAATAGACGGTTTACAGAAGGACAGTTCAATGGGGGCCAACTAGTCAGGTCAAGTGTCGAAGAGAGGTGGCCGGCAGCGGCTTCATTTGTTGTTACAGAATTTTCCTTAGCTTGGGCGTGGAAAGCAGTCGGTGCACAGCTACGCCAAGACGAGGCAGAGTCACTGAACCTCGCCACGAGAAGTTGACGCAGGCGACTAGCTAGAATTGCCGTTCCCGCGAAACTAAGGTGCAAGCCATCAGCAGCCTAGGCGCGTGTGGGGGGCAGCACGTAGAAGCCGTGGTCGAGGAAATAAATGAGCCAAGAAGGATGGCAGTATTCTTGTAGGCGCCTGTTTAACTGGTCAGCCTCTAGGTTGAACCTTTCAACGAAACACAGATTGTTGCAGAAACGACGTCGGTTAGTAGATCTCGGCAACACAAAGCCCACATATATCCTCCCGATTTTAGGATGTACATTTGGAATGGCTTATAACAGTTTGTGAAGGCTCTGGAAAGCGGCGTGAGCGGTGCGGAACGCCAGGTCGTTGGTACGAGCATGAATGACAATAGTTGTCGCGGTGGAAGGAACGAAGAACAAAAGAATAGCCATATCCTTGATAAGGGCGCCGGACTGCGAAACAAACGCTGGCGTGCCCGCCACATTTGGGTCAAAACGCTGAAAGACGTCTTTGGTTTGGGAGTCGGCCAGAAATACTGTGGAAACAGCGGTGTTCGGGTACTTCCATGTGATCCTTTTCGACGTAGTCGTTCCGGTGTCCATTGTAGGCATATTTGCAGGGAATAAATTCTTGGACGCCGGTAAATAGCATGAATAAAAAGAAGACACACGTCGAAAAACAGAAAAGTTTCCTTACGTTTCAGCCGTGGGACCACCTTCGTCAGAATAACAGATGTAACAGGGGTGCAACAGCATATAAGCGCTTACGTTTCGCCTGCAATGATCACGTGAGCGCAAACGTTATAAAAGCAAGTGCAACAATCAGACATGAAATCTATATGGCGGCCCTCATATCACATCTTACTTACAAGCAATCAATTCAAAAGTCATGACACGTGCACAGGAATAGAGCTGGTACAAGCAATAACATCCAAAGCGGTCAGTGATGCAATACGCTAAGTTTCCCCGGACTCTCACTTACACCGCCTGCGATTGTATTGAGCTTAAAGATGAAAAACGACCACGTATTGCAAATATGTATATATATATATATATATATATATATATATATATATATATATATATATATATATTTACTGTAGTGAAGTGGAGGGGCTTCAGCAGCATTTCACGGCGCCTCAGGGGCCACGCCATCAGCATAAGCTCGTGCTTGCTGCGCTTGGCCGGACGCTGCTGACTGCTTCGCCTTCTGCGTTCTGCGCTGCAAATAAACCCCGTTAGAAGTGGTGGAGTCTGCTGGGTTCCGATCACCCTGTAGCTTCGGAATCGCATTTTACGCTCCATTATGCCTACCGACCAAAAGACCGCTCCAACTCCTCCACCGGCACCACCTACTGTCCTCTGCGGCGGTTCTCTGCGTCTGCGAGGTCCCCCTGTTTTCTCAGTCACAAAAGACAAGGACGTTGTTGACTGGATTTCCATGTACGAGCGAGTGTACTCACAAAAAATGAGATGACGCCACCAAGTTGGCCTACATCTCCTTCTACGTCTCGGACGTGGCCAAGCTGTGGTTCATAAACCACGAAGCGGAACTCCCTACGTAATCTGTCTTCGAAACGACCCTCCCAGAAGTTTTTGGACGGCCTGAGGTACGCAAACGCCATGCCGAACAACGCTTGCATACTCGGTCCGAGCAGCTTGGTGAGAATTTCACAAGCTATAATGAGGACGTTCTGGACCTTCGCAAGCGAGTCAACGAGTCGATGTCTGAAGAGCTTAATATCTAGCACATCATGAAGGACATTGAGGATGACGCTTTCCAAATGTTGCTTGCTAAGAGTCCTCGCACTGTCGTAGATCTGGCTGAGTTATGCCAGAGTTTTGACGAGTTGAACAGGAAATCTCTCTCCACCCGACGTCTCTCGGTGCTCGACGGCTATTTGTCCAGCCTGTCCAACCTTGGCATAGAAGACCATGCCGCTATTCTCCCCAAGATCGAAGAGTTCATCCGTACTGCGATCGCTCGTGAACTCTCTTTGATGTCTTGTGTACCCGATCAACTACGCAGATTGACGTCTACACTCCGCGACTTCATTCAAGACCAGGTTGCACAAGTTCTTCCTCCCACCCATGAACTGCCACCAGTCAACGCACCTCTCACGTACGCCGAGGCCGTTGATCGACCTCGACAGCCTGCGTTCCAGCCAGCGCCTATGTATTCACCGCCACCCTTTTCGCCTCCAACCTATTCACCACCGTTTATGCTGATACCACCTAGGCCGTAGTTTTCTGCCCCCCCGCACCAACTCGGCATCTACTCCGAGCAATGGTTGTCCTACGACAACCGTCCGATATGTTTTGCTTGTGGTGGTGTTGGCCACGTGGTGCATTATTGTCGTCATCGCCAGGTTGCTCAGAACATTACACGAATGCCCTCTTTTGACCCCCAGTTTTCTTCTACGCCTTCAAGCTCTCCTTTCTCTTCTTTTCCTTCTGATTGGCCACTCGGTCCTCACGCGCCTCTGATTGTCCTCACGCGCCTCACCGACACCGGCCTTCAACTCAACTTCAAGTAATGTCGTTTTGGTGTCGGGCAGCTCACCATTCTTGAGTACGTCGTACTGCTCGACGGCATACTTCCCGACCCCGCCAAGGTTCGAGCAGGCGCCGACTTTCAGAACCGAAAGAACTTAATGTAACTTACAAGTTTTGTCGGCTTGTCATCATACTTGCGACGCTTTATTTGAAATTTTGATTCCATATGTGCACCCCTTACAGACCTTCTTAAAGGCGATAAGGGCCTTTCTACCTGGTCACAAGCATGAGACGATGCGTTCAGCAAATTACGCCGCCTGCTAACTTCACCACCCATCCTCCGCCACTATGATCCCGCGCTCCCACGGAGGTTCATACTGATGCCAGCAGTATTGGACTTGGCGGTGTGCTCGCGCAACGAAAGGCAGGGTTTGATGAATATGTCGTCGCGTACGCAAGGCTAACTCTGACGAAAGCAGAGGCTAACTACTCCGTGACCGAGAAAGAGTGTTTAGATATTATTTGGGTCGTTAGAAAATTTCGCCCCTACCTGTATGGTCACGCATTCGACGTCGCCACTGACCTCCACGCCCTTTGTTGGCTATTCGCACTTTAAGACCCCTCCAGACACTTGCTCGCTGTCCGCTCAAACTTCAGGAGTTTGACATCTGCGTTATTTACAGATCCGGCCGTAAGCACTCGAATGCCGACGCCCTTTCTCGCTCACCCATATCGGATGAAGGTGTTTGCCGCTCTTCTCTCGAGCCTGCACTTGCGTCATCCGCCTTGCGCCACATGACGGTGTAACAACGAAAGGATCCCTGGATCAGTAACCTCATAAGCATTCTTTCTTAACCTCTCACTCCTTCGCCGTCTCGCGCTCTCCGCCGCCAGGCTAGCAACTTTTGCCTAAGGGATGATCTTTATCGACGAAACTACCTTTCCGATGGTCGCAAGTGTCTCCTTGTGATACCCCGCCATCTTCAAGCTGTTATCTGCGAAGCTGTTCACGCTGACCCACAGTGTGCCCACGCAGGCCTCTTCAAGACATACGCTAGGCTTCGACTCAGATTTTATTGGTGTGGCATGTATAACTACGTGCGGAAATTCATTCGCTCGTGTCCTCAGTGCCAACGACGAAAGTTACCTCCCAGGCAAGTCTACCCATCACAACCTCTTCCTTGTCCTAGTCGATCTTTTGATCACGTCGGCATTGACATTTACGGACCACAACCTTCAACCCTAGCTGGTAATCGCTGGATTATTGTTGCGATAGACCGTCTGGCACGCTATGCGAAACAGCCATGCTGCTGACTCCCACAGCCCGTGACGTTGGAATGGTTCTGTGGCAACGTTTCATTCTGCGTCATGTGCCCTACGCGAGCTCTTAAGTGACAGAGGCCGTGCCTTTTTTTCTGACGCCTTGAAGGCATTACTCAACGAGTGCTGAATCGTGCACCGCACACTTACAGCGTACCACCCTCAAACAAATGGCATGACAGAGTGCTTCAACCGTACTATTGGCAATTGGCTGTCGATGTACGTCACCTCTGATCATTCAAACTTGGACCATGTTCTCCCGTTCGTCACCTACGCCTGTAATACTGCCGTACAAGCTACTACTGGGTTTTAACCGTACGTCTTCTATATGGACGAGAACCTTCAAATACAGTAGACACTACTCTTTTATATACACCTGATGAGTCCAAAAGTGCAGTTCTGTCCGAAGCTGCCCACCATGCTGAAAAATGCAGCCAGCTTTCCCGCTCTTTTTCTACTGAGGAGCAGTGGCCGCGGCAATCCCGCCAGCCTGGGGACCGTGCGGCACCAAACTTTCCACCTGGTCCATTCGTATAGCTTCGGGCACCTGCTACCGCATCTGGCCACTCTGCAAAACTTCTTCCCAAATACTCCGGGCCGTACCGCGTTGTACAGCAAACGTCACTCGTCAACTATATCGTGGAGCCCATCATCCCATCCACAGACCTACGCTACCGCGGCCTCGACAATGTCCACGTCTCTCGCCTCAAGCCATACTATGAACCATTAGTCGTTTCTTCTCTTTAATCCGCCAGGATGGCATCTTTTTCTGTGGAAGGCGATTGTAGTGAAGAAGAGAGGCCTCAGCGGCATTTGTCGGAGCCTCTGAGGCATCGCAATCAGCATAAGCTCGTGCTTGCTGCACTTGGCCGGCCGCTGCTGACTGCTTCGCCTTCTGCGTTACGCTCAGCAAATAAACCCCGTTACAATATATATATATATATAAATATATATATATATATATATATATATATATATATTTATATATATATATAAATATATATATATGTGTGTGTGTGTGTGTGAATGCACATCGTCACACACTGTACTTGACTTCGCATAACAAATGAGAGGTTTAGCCTAAACATTTAAGCAGACTGAGCGACGCCGCAATCGCTTACGTATAAAATTGAATATGCAGCAAATTGTAGGAATTGATTTCACTCGGAGCAGTCAGGGAGTGGCAGTCTATGGTGACTTGGCAGGCGCAACGTCTACAGTCTCATGTATAGCGTAGCGAATAGTTCGAACAAACGTGAACGCTTTCATTAAAATGATGCCACTTTCCTCGCAACAAAGTGTAAGATACGTGTTCAACCAGGTGCATTACATTACTAGAGCAACACGTGATTATACCGAGTGAGGGCAATACTGATTGCATTGTTATAAAAGCGAGCACCACTGCCCACTTCACGTATTGTTTTCTGGCATTACGTTTGTATAGGGCATATTCCTTAGGAGTCTGCTGATATCGCGTGGCTCTGTGATGGGATACCTTGCCACCACGCAGAAGAGCTGTGTTGAATTACGGCTCGAGCCATGATTTTTATACCCTTCTTTCATCACGTTTTAATCTCATGAAAGGGTCCCTGAAACGGTCTGTTCACATTCCGTTTTTAAATAGACCACTACTGGAGCTGAACATCGCCACAATGATTCAATGGAAACACCCTATATTAACGGACCTATCAGTACTGAATAGGCACCCTCCTTCTCTGCTCTGCCTTTCACCCTCAACTGTTCATTCGAGCGCTCAGGGCTAAGCTCCGCCTAGACGGGGCTTGTGTCACGACGTGACGTGGGAGAACGCATGCGTGACGTTGTGCCGTCTACTTCCGGTAAGTGAAAGCCAGAGCAGAGCCAACGGCAGTCAGGCGCTGGACCACGGCTGGGCTGATCACCTGTCTGTGCTCTTAACACGAGCAGCCTGTCTTTTATTTCATGGCGCTTTAAACCACTGCTCACCATGGACCCCGGGCTTGAAGATTCGTGATCACGTTGAATGAGCGATTAAAGTGTTTTCAAACCATACAGTGACACACCATTTCCTGATCCTGCGCTTCGTGCCGGGGATGGCAGCAGTGATCCGCCACCACCTCACTCATCGGACTTCCATGACGATCGGAACGATTTTGGATATGTGTATATGATTTAAGTGGACCGTTTTTTGATACTTGATCATCCTTGCGTCCACGTTTGCTGTGGCGCGCGTGTCCCTGAAAAAAGGTTGAAAGGGTCCCTGAAACGGTCTTTTAGCTACTTGTGCATTGTGCTGCATGATCACAAGCGTAGAAACAGTTTCGTCATTTTCTCGCATTTTATGGTGTTTGTGCGGTGTCAACGATAACAATAACTTAGGCGGATTTTCGCCAATGCAGGTGCGACAGCGGACTTTGTGAAGCAAAATCAAGGGCCTATGAACAAGTATGCTGTCGCGACAAACCGCAAGTTGTTCTGGAAAGCCCAGACTGCAGCATAACTTGGCACGAAGAGTTCCGAAGCGTGTGTCTGAAATCCACGGTGCTGCGTGCTCTCTATTGTGAGCTGCAGGAAAACGGCATCGCGGATGAAGGAGAAGCGCAAAGGTAATAGTTTATAAAAAAAAACATTTAAAAAATGCGGTTACAGCAACGTCATCTGATGGCTTCTTTCAGGAAATATTCGTTTCTGACGCACCGCTTCTTCACATGATGGATTTGGCAGAGGCTTAGGCGATGCAACACAGTTGTATTACCTGCGTGCGCAGTCACCACCATCCCGAAGCCCTTCTCGTCAGTCGACTACGTGGGCTTCCGATTTACCTTTGTGGGTACAGAAAACGTTTTAAATCTTAACTTGAAAGAAACTGAAAGCTGCCAGTGCTTTCAACTACGCATCAAAGATTTCAGGATTCATTTCGTTTTAGGTTGACCTGTTTTGCACAGGTTTTTTTTTCAATCAACTTGTTATGCAATCTTTCGCGCCAAAATATTTGTGCTTCGTGCATGATTTTTTAAGGGAATATTATGTAGCGCTCTCTTATCGTATCGCTTATGATGATAATCGCAGGCTATTTCATTAGTCAACAGTTTAAAAGTAGGGGCGCAATTACCAATCAGAAGCATTACACCCAGGCAATAAATATGCTTGAGCATTTCTTTTCAAGACTCACCCAAAAAAGAAACACAGGACATTTCCCAAATAATAGCATCTAGTAATTCTGTCAAACTTGTGATGCCACCTCAAGTAAATCTAGCTCTTTCTTGGCTTCCTCCCGTAGTAGATAGACGCAAAAATAATATGTAGCTCTCTCGCTGGATTCACACAGTGGCTCTCCGTGTGCTGCTAGCCATGACACACATGTAAAAGTAACATTTCACGGCACTTAAAAAAAAAGCAATACTGGTTGCATCGTTGCCCGACTGCCAGAAAGGCAGTTTCTTCAGTCAAATAGGGCACTCTTGCTCGATTCACCCAGTGGCTCTCTGTGATCTGCCAGCCGTATGGCACATACGTAAGATAACATTTGACACTACTTTTCACTAATCAGGCGTCATTGCCCAACTGCCAAGAAGGTTTGTTGCATTGCACTTGTGTCAGAAGACTGCAGCTAGGTCGCCACTATGGTTGTCATCTCTCTGCTTAACCGAACTTTTGACGTTGTCCCATTCAGCAGTGTGATAAGCCTTCTGCGGTGTCACCTCTACGGTTGCAATTTGTCTGTTTCACTGGGCTTTCGACGTTGCTTCAATACAGTGTAGACCTCCCGCTCGATTCACACAGTGGCTGTTTGTTTGTGTGCTGCCAGCCAGAGCACTCACCACACGTAGAAATGGATTTGATGCCAGTTTGAAGGTAAGATTTTAATATTGTGCTAAGTGTAGGTGACTACCCGCCATGGTGGTCTAGTTGTTGTGGTACTGAACTGATAACCCGAATGACGCTGTATCATATCTCGCCCATGGCGGCTGCATTTTCAATGGAGGCTAAAATGGTTGAGGCCTTGTATTTATAATTAGGTGCATGTTGAACAACTCCATGAGACCGAAATTTTTGGCACTCTTAACTACAGCATGCCTCATTAATAAATGCAAAGCATTTCTTAGCGAACTTCAGTGACTTTGAGCGTATCTATTTATCTATCTAGCCGCCTACAATTTTTAGCTCTCCTGACCGTTTCTATAACGGTAACGATACCAGACTTGCTATAGCATAACATGACTGTATGATGAACATATTTAACTCATCTTAACACTACATTCATGAGATGTATGTTATGAATGTTATGTTTTGCATTTCATAGCCCTTCAGCTTTTGCGGTGGTTTCGTTCACATGGCATGTTGCAAAACTGGTGTGGTATAGGATGAATGCATGGCAAACACAAATGACAGACCCTAACATCAAAATCATGAGAGGCGTGTCATGTAACAACATGACTACATTCCCCGCTCATGATGCACTCACGGCCGTTTCGCGATCTTCACTTACACCAAATTTGGTATTACGGAACGAGAATGGATGACGAAGGTTTGATACTGGTGCAAACATAATAAACATAAGATGCGTGTCATGAAACAATACGACTACATGCTACACTCATGATGCGCTCACGACCGTTTCGCTTGCTTTACATGTACCAAACTCAATATTACACGACCCGAACGGACGACATAGGAAAATAACCGGCGCGGGAAGCTAGTGGTCAAGGTACTCGGCTGCTGACCCGCAGTTCACGGGTTCGGATTCCGGCTGAGGCAGCTGAATTTCCGATAGAGGCGGAAATGTTGTAGGCCCGTGTGCTCAGACTTCAGGGCACATTAGAGAACCCTAGGTGGTCGAAATTTTCGGAGCCCTGCACTACGACATCCCACATGATCTTACGGTGGTTTTGGGACGTTAAACCCCACATATCAACAGAAGTAAATGAAACATACAATCATGATACTTTTGACATACGTGTCTTGTAACATCATGACTACATGCCACACTGATGATGCGCTCGCGGCCGTTTCGCTAGCTTCACATATGCCAAATTGGGTATTACGTGACGCCAATGGATGACGAAGGTATTAGACTGGTGCAAACATTATAACCCTGAGATGCACATCATGTGAGAACACGACTACATGCCACAGTCAAGGCGCCAATACATTTCGACGGGACGCAGTGCGCGTTCTCGCAGGCGTTCATCTCGTCGCGTCACGCCGGCGTTGCCACGCCAGGCACCAGTCCTGCCATATACTCACAGGCGCGCGCCGCGCTGCGTTGCTTTGACGCATGAGTGTTTCAGCGCGTCCGGCATCCCTTCGTCACGAAGAGAGGGAGATGTACTAATGTCTGGGTAACGCATCGGTGCGAAATGCAGTATGTCACATTTCGCGCCAGTTTTCGTCTGGCTGCGCCGACGGACGCTGGTCGCACCTGGCGTCAGACTATACAGTGCTCGCATTTTGCTAACGTAGCGTCGCTGTGCCCAGCGCGTGTGCGCGTCATCGCTACGATGGAGTATATTGGGCCCTTCATGATGCGCTCATGGCTGTTTTGCTAGCTCCCCATATACCAAGTTTAGTGTTACGCTATGTCAATGGATGACGAAATATATGACTGGTGCAAACATGATAATACTGACACGCGCGTCAAGTAAGAACATGACCACATACCACGCTTATTGCGTGCTCACAAGCGTTTTGCTAGCTTCACATATACCTAATTTCGTATCACGTGACGTGAATAGATGACGAAGGTAAACAACACATTCAAACATGATAATCATGACACGGAAGAGATGTACGGCATTATTTACCTCCACTGCAAAACATTGTGCATTTTTAAAGAGACATATCAACATTTCTCATTCGTGCTTCGCGTATCATCGATTGCCACTGTACGTGGGATCTGCCATTTTTATTGCATCGTGGTTTTGCGGCATTGAACTCAAACCAACATCATCAGAAAATTTGCACGTGTTGGAAAGCATTTGCACTTCTATGTAATGAGCTCCTCCGTAGATGGCCGGTCATAGGTGAGCGATATATGCCATGGCTTTGCTGTCTTATTTCTTATAAATCTCCGAGATTTCGCGGAGGTCCATGGCAAGTTCCAACAGCTCTCCTTGTAAAGCTCTCCTGATATGATGAAAGTTCGCGGAGGCCCATGGCTTGTTCCAATAGCTCTCCTTGTAAAGCTCTCCTTAAATGACGAGAGTTCGCGAAGGTCCATGGCATGTTCCAACAGCTCTCCATCTAAAGCTCTCCTTATATCATGACAGTTCGCGGAGGTCCATGGCATGTTCCAACTGCTTTCCATGTAAAGCTCTAGCTATATGACGAGAGTTCGCTGAGGTCCATGGCATGTTCCAACAGCTCTTAATATATCCTGCATGTTGAAGAGAGACAAAGTCACTATCATGCCAGGACACAATGTCACAATATAAAAATAATTACCGTACCTACTTGATGGTAGATCAACCAACCTTATGAATGATATAAATCTCTTTTTGAAGGGGGGGGAGGTCGTGTGAAAATAAAATATTAATCTAGTTTAGCTGGTGACAGCCACCTACATGCACTGTAGGCACAAACTAGCCAAAATAGGTGTTTTAAGGCGTGATATAACGTTTATTCACATATATACAAGCTTAGGTTGTAGGAAAATGAAAGTAATATGGTTATGCAACCTCAAATGTACTTCCTTAGGAAATAACGTGGATAAATAAAGGGAGAAAGAAAGTAAATTCAAGATCTAAGGTCATTTATCATGAACGAGACCACCAGAAAACTCGCATTTCACCTTCTCTCGCATGTTTTCTTTTTATTTGTTTCCACAGCTCTCTGCAATTCGCCTTCACTGCTGGCCGGCATGCATTCTGCTGTAAAGAGGAAAGAAGTTCGTTGTCACACGAAAGCGCAAGCTTATGAGAATGCTTAACAAATGCACAACGCGCTAATCAAATATTCATTTCCTTGTATCGTCGAATGATGTCCGTTGTACGGAATGCTGCAGAGGGCGCACTTCAGACAGATGGGCTTGGTTTTATCCAGAACTGCGACGACCAAATAACTTCACTTATGTTGTTGTACCATTCAATCACAATAATACTAAAGGAAGAGCCTGCAGACCTTTGATGTGGCTGATTGGCACCGCGTGCACACTCAGTTCACCCTTTTGGATAACATATTGAGAAGGCGCGGCGTGCTTCAACAAACGGAATAAAACCAGGTGTGGAGGAGACCCACAGAAAGAAAAAGAAGCACATAGAGCGGAACTCTTCCCAGGCGGCTGCTTCGAAGCGAGAAAATATGCTCTTCAACCGATCTCTGCTTAGACCTTTGAACAGCAACGGCCCCTCGCGAGAGAATGCGCTGAAGTTAGCACCTCAGCGCATTCTTGTTTGTTATCATACATTTTTTGTTATCATACATTTTTAACAATGCGCTGAAGTTAGCACTTCAGCGCATTGTTAAAAATGTATGATAACAAACCAACATATAAATAGAAATGAAGAAAACAGGGCAACGCAGTACTATAATTGATTGATATGTAGGGTTTAACGTCTCAAAATCACCATATCATTATGAGAGACTCCGTAGTGGAGGGCTCCGAAAATTTCGACCACCTGGAGTTCTTTATCGTGCACCCAAATCTGAGCACACGGGCCTACAACATTTCTGCCTCCATCGGAAATGCAGCCGCCACAGCTGGGATTCGATCCCGTGACCTGCGGGCTTTGTCGTTCAAGTTTTACCTAGAAAAAAGCCGAGAGCATGGTGCTCGCATCAGAGGAGGCGGGTCAAGGCATCAAGCTTATGAAGGACGTCGACGTGAAGACTGAACCAGAACTACATAGGTTGGCTGACAGGCGGCCAATACGAGGCATTAGCAAGCAAGAAAGCAAAACGTGCGGAAGGTGTGGAAACGAAATTCATTTGGATCAAGCTTGCCGGTACAAAAATGCCGAGTGCTTCAAGTCCGAGAGAAAACAGCATATATCCGTAGCGTGCAGGGCAAGTGCCAAGAGACAAAGCACTTTTGCATTAACCGGAAACCCCGAAGGTAACGAGGCGTCTACTTCTCAGCTGCACACCATCAGCGAAAGCCAAGCGTCGGTGCCATACAACGAAATCGTCCGTCGCGTACGACGTAAGTTTCGCTGCGGAGGCGTTGACCTAATTATGGAATTTGACACCGGGTCAACGGTATGCGTAATTGTCTGGGACGTATACAAGAGGCACCGCGAACTGTGGTCTGAAATCAAGAAGACAGACTTGAAGTTGACCTGTTACCTGGGATCGCTGCCTATTGCTGGTAAGCTCACTCTGTCTATTTCCTACGACGGCAAGACACTGACTGCCTCCATGAGCGTAGTTCGTCATTGAAAGCCTTGTTTATGTGGTCGCCACCTCATTCGAGTCCTGAACAATCTGGGTGCTCTTGTTCTAAACCTGAGCAGCGCTAGCGTGCGAGATGACTAAGAGATGGAAGCAATTTTGTCTGAGTATGAAGACGTCTTTGAGGAAGAACTGGGCCTGTTGAAGGTTCCGCCTGTTCACCTATACGTGAAAGGAGAAGCCGTTCCGAATTTTTTTCAAGACGAGACCCCTGCCATATGCATTGCGAGACAAGGTTACGGAAGAGATGGAAAGGTTAGTGAAGTCTGGGGGTACTTCCCCTGTCGCTCACTCTGAATGGGTTACGCCGATTGTGCCGGTGCTGAAGGAAGACGGGTAAGGCAGGATCTGCGGCGAATACAAGGTCACTGTAAATGCAGCATGCGTCATTGAACACTATCCGCTTCCCGTCATCCATAACATTTTTGCAGCACTGCACAAGCGAGACGTCTATAGCACCTTGGACTTACGGGGTGCCTACAACCATATTACATTGGATGACGACTCAAGGAAGTTTACCACCATCAGTACCCCCAAAGGCTTGTTTCGCTTCAAGTGCTTACTTTTTGGGGTGTCATCCTCACCGGCTATCTTTCAGTGCACCATGGAAAATTTTCTTGGTGGTCTAAGTGGCGTACAAGCATATTTAGGAGACGTCCTGGTGGCAGAAAGGAAAGCAGACAGCGGAAGCAATCTCAAAGCTATGCTCCAGCGCTTCCGTGAATGTGGCGTAAAAATACGGAAGGATAAATGTTCCTTCTGGAAGGCGGAAGTATTTTACCTGGGACAAAAAATCACAAGTGACGGACTTAATCAACTGGAAAAGAACATGGAAGCTGTGATGAAGGCACCAATCCAAGGAACGTGAGTGAGCTTCGTTCTCACATTGGTCTGCTCGCTTATTACAGCAGGTTCTTCCCGTAAATGGAAACCACGCTTGCACTATTGTACAACATTCTGAAGAAGGATTTCCAGTGGAAGTGGACTTCAACTCAGCAACAGTCATTCGAACAATCTAAAGAAGCCTTTCAACATGCCAAAACGCTCATGCACTTTGACTCAACCAAGTCGTTGCAGCTCGAGGGTTACGCCTCTGCGCATGGCATAGGAACGGCTTTTTCCCATCATGTTGACGACGTCGACCAGCCCGTAGGATTTCGTTTGCCAACAGTGACCCAAGCGGAAAAAAATTATTCGCAACTCTAGCGGGAGGCCTTGGCATTGGTTATTCAGCGTAAATAAGTCCCGTGATTATGTGCTGGGGCGGCCTTTCGTTCTGGTAACCGATCATAAGCCTTTGGTTGGCTTGTTCCACGAAGACCGCCCTACACATGTCATGGTAGTGGCTCACATACAGCGCTGGTCTTTGCTTTTGGGAGCCTACCAATACCGGATAAATTAAAAGCCCGGAGGAGACAACCAAAGCGCCCACGCCTTAGCAGACTTCGTCTAACCACCCCTGACGATGTGGTCGAAGGAATACCTGATTACGTGCACTCATTGCCGCAACTTGACGAAACGCGAGCTTCGCCGATTGACACAAGCCCACAAGGTATTGCGAACAGTCAAGTCGTTTATAATAAAGAGTTGGCCAGAAGAAAAACAAGTGGAACCAGGCTTGAAAGCGTACGTGACAATAAAATTGAGTTTTGGTTGCGCACGACCTCATCTTCTGAGGCCACAGAATAGTACTTGTCGAGGCACCACGCAAGAAGACGCTTCAAATGCTTCACGAGACGCATTAGGGAGCCTCGGCTATGAAAGCGGTCGCGTGAACAAATGTGTAGTGGCCGGGACTAGACCAATAGATTGCACTTGAGTAAGAATTGCGATATATGCGTGCAAGCAAGGCCGTTGCCTCCGGCAAACACACCTATGAACTGGCTGCCAACTCAAACTGGTCTCGCGTCCACCTCAGTTTTGGCGGTCCAGTGAATGGTACCATGATATTAGTGGCAGTGGACTCGAATTCCCAATAGATTAGTTACCTTTTATGTACCCCATTAACGATAGGAGGTCCCCCTGACAGTTTCTTACTTTGGGACCTCCTGATGTTGTATATATTATGTGAGCTCATTTTTTTTGTACTCATGTACTCAGCAATGAATAAACTTGAAACTTGAAACTTGAGGCAGTCCCTATGCAACATGCCACAGCGGAATCGACCATCACGTTGTTTCGTGAGATGTTCTATCGATTTGGCATTTCTAGGACGATTGTTACGGACAACTGAACGCAGTTAACATCAGAGACGTTCGCCAAGTTCTTGTTCTGAAACACAATGAAACACTTACGAACTGCACCGTACCATCCACAGTCCAACGGGCTCGCTGAAAGAGCCGTACGTGCAGTCAAAGACGGTCTCAAGGAGCTTCCGCATGGTAGCCTGTCTAAAAGACTGACCATGCTTTTCTTCAACTACCGAAAAACACCACAAAACAGCAAGTCACTTTCGCAGAGGCTTTTTAACTACCAGACTCACTCTCGTTTAGACATGTCTTCCTCCGCCGTCGTCTTTTCCTTTTTTTTCGCAGGAAGACACCCCATGCAGACGTGGTCCAGGTGACGCAATTTTTTCCCGGAACTTTGAAGATGGGGAGGTGTGGCTACCTGGCACAATCAAACTGAACTGTGCCTGTATGATAACCATCGAGGCCTAAGCCAGGCTACTTCAGCGCCACATGGACCCTGTTTGTCTGAGGGACAGCTCCGCGGCTGCAACAAGCGAAACAGTGGCCGGGTCATCACGTGAAACTCAAGTCAAGCCTAATGAAGCTTCCGACACTGAATGATCAGCTGTGCCTGTGCTACTGCGTTCGAAGCGAGTCAGCAAACCAGAGCAATTTTCACCATAAGAAGGAAGGGCTGCTGCAAAGTAGATTTCGCTAGACGTTCGCGCGCATGGTGGCATACGGTTTCAGATAGCAATATTTATGTTTGCACCGAGTTGCACCTGATTGTACCTGATATGATTTCACGCTGGCTATAAGAACGATAGCCGCCTTTATTAAGCGTTCTTGTTCAGGAAGCCTTGGTCTGGCGCACTTCATCGATGCTAGGCGCTCCACCCACGACACGATGTAGCAATAACGATGGGTGGTGCGTGTTTTGAAACTCTTGTGAACATCCCACAAGATTTGCGTGGCCAGTCAATTCAAAAGAGTGTACCTTAAAAAAGACAATCTTGTGTGACCTAATTTCTTAGGTTGCGATAAAGCATGAATGATACACTGCTTTCAGGGAGTATACACTTAAGCAAAAACAAAGAGCCGCCGTTATCGTGTTGCCATTTGATGAAGAGTGCATTAGGCGAAGTTTGTTTTCTAGTTATTCTTTTTTATGCCCATAAAGGAGTTAGTGAGCAAATTTTACGATAACAATTTTGCATTGTTCACTTGGACTGCATTGCAGAGAAAAATTACATTGCTTATCAAGGTGCAGTAGCATCATAATATTGTATTGATTTAATTTGAAAGGTAAATTATGTTAAAGAGACATAATCATGATCATACGATGTCACAGATATGTGGTTAGTGACACTGTGTTTCTGAGGAAGCACGGGCAAATTAGGATATTGTCACTTGATTAGTCACATATCAGCACTCGAACTGGCCATCATCACATGTGAATATTTAGAGCACTTAGGATATGTGTCGCTTATACATGGCTAATTTATTGCATTGATATCAGCCAGTTGAATCTGTTGAACCTGCTTTTTAAGTCACCTGCATCCTTTCTTCTGGTTATTTTGCTTTACATCATGTTGCCTTAATGCTTGTGATCAGTACAGAGTATTCTATTGAGACAAATTTTGGCAAGGTAGAAACTGCTGGTATTTTGTCTGGCTCCTATTTTGTCGTCATTACAAGTGTGCTATTGATTTTCGCCATGGATCAATGACAAGTCTCCCATTCAGAGACCTAAACTTAGTTGGCTGTAGGGATTGTTCAATTAGCTAGTATTCCACTTGTTTTATTACAAAGGGAATTAATTGTTCGTTTGTAACGTTCAAAAGCCATCATATGAACATCAGTGACTCTGTAGTGGAGAGTTACAGAAGGTTTGAAACCTGGTAGCTGAATAATGTGCACATAAATATAAGGACAGTGGCCTTAACCATTTTTCTTCATCGAGAAGGGGTTTAATAATGAAGTGAATCTTACTAATATTTGCATTTCTTTACACTAAAATACTAACTACACTGAGATCAAGAACTGTCTAAGTAGTAGTGCACAAGACAAGAGTTCACTTCTGGTGTTCTTTTGAATTTCCTCACCAATTCTTCACCAAGTCTGCAATGGTACTGTCAAACGTGAGTCAGTGTAAGACATTTATTTTATGCATACAAAAATCTTAATGGACTTCTTTGTATCATATTCCAGAAGACATAGAAATGCAGCAGACGTTGCTCGCCAACCTGCTTGTGTGCAAGACAGTGTATTCTGGTAACACTCTCCTGTGCCCCACTGTACGCTAACTTCAACATTTAATACATCTTACAACATTTGGGATAATACGCTCACTGTGTTTTGTTATACACACAAAGTATTATGTGTGGTACTTTATGGAACATGTCCAATTGCGTGCCCATTTGAACACTTCGCACTGTTAAAAACGACACTAAGTGCAACCGGTTCTATACAGGAAACTTATTCCTAAGATGAACAGTTGGGCAAGTTGATGAGTAATAAAAGTTGAAGGAAGAGAGGAAAGGAGGACCAGATTTTAGTGAACTGAAAATGAAACGCACAGCACAATGCGCTACTTGAAGGTGTGAAGCTAACCACAAAAAGATACAGACCTAGTACGAAAAATTTACAAGATGAAAGTATAAAGCAGTTTCTGAATGAGTACTAACATGACTTAAATAACCACACATGCGGTAAACTTCAGCTTATGGTACTTCGTTCGCCCCGCCCCGCCTTGGTGGTCTAGTGGCTAAGGTACGCGGCTGCTGACCAGCAGGTTGCGGGATCAAATACCGGCTGCAGCGCTGCATTTCTGATGGAGGCGGAAATGTTGTAGGCCTGTGTGCTCAAATTTGGGCGCACGAGAAAGAACCCCGGGTGGTCGAAATTTCTGGAGCCCTCCACTACGGCGTCTCTCAAATTCATATGGTGCTTTTGGGGCGTTAAACCCTACATATCAATCAATTATAGTACTGCGTTGCCGTGTTTTCTTCATTTCTATTTATATGTTGGTTTGTTATCATACATTTTTAACAATGCGCTGAAGTGCTAACTGTTTTACAGTCTGTAAACATTTGTGGTCAAATCAGTTTCAACCTCATGGCATAACAAGCTCTAGAACACAATATGCTAACCACAATTTCATACAGAAAGTTCTAATTTTGAGGCCTAAGATTGATTAATTTTAACTCGACTATGCAGCCCAGATACCCGGAATAATTTTAGTGCGGCAAGTTTACATAAGCCATGAATTGAGGAATCAAAAATGGAGGACGTCTTAGGTTGCAGAGGACATTAACTAGCATGGAAGTACTGCAAGCATATCTCTACTAAATATGTGCCAATAAGCATTGTTGCACTTTAGCTGTGTGATATTGCCGACAAGTTCTCAAGCATAGGTAATTCCAGAAAATTACATCATTTTTCAGATATGTGTGATTAATAATGTGAAGCCATATATTAAAGCAATGTTGTTATTTAGCTGGCATAACTGAACAATTTAAGAAATTTCAGTAAGTGGATGTACTATGAACTCGAAAGGTCTCATTTGCACTTTTATGCAAAAAGCTGAGCTTATGATCATATTATGCAGGTTTTGATGCCATAACTCAAACTAACGCAATGAAATATCTACAACACGCCTACCTGGATGGTTGCATACTTCGTAAACGTAATGCTAACCTTATTGTACTGATCCGATAGCCTTAATATGTACACTGGCACCAAGTTTCTTGTACATCCCATTTCTTTCGATTGTACACTGTGAAGTGCACATGTGAGTAAGTGTTATGATGAGATTTTTTGCTCTAGTTTCATCTTGCTATACTGCGGTTAATATTATATGGTGCTGGGGCCGTGCTGCGTATGTTCCTAGTGCTTTGTATTAGGTATTGGTACTATATGCAAATATGTACATATACTATGCTTACACTGACATGACAAATGATGCTGTTATTGTTCCAATAAAATATTTTGAACAATGTATATTTAATAATTTCAGGTATGCAATAGGAATAGCTGAAATGGCTGCTGGCTCGATGTTATGACTTGCGCTTTCATTACCAAGCAAGTAAAAAAGATGTTTTACCCTCAAGAATTAATGAGGAAGATAAACAGGAAACAGGAAAACAGGCAGAAAGTTTTCGCTCTGCCCATCCATACATTAGTGGGTGGTTCATCAATTGTAGCATAATTATAGTGGCGTGTTGCAAACCGGAACTTACCCCACTCCATATTTTCTACATAAAATTCTCCCTGACAGTGAAATTCAAGACAAGTGTGACGCGTGCGATGACATCATTGGGATCAGATACACAATGGCGGGCTGTCCCGCGACTCTCGCTGACCCCGAAGAACAATGGCTTTACTTGCAGACGATGGTGCGAAGTGCGTCTTATCAAGACCAACTACCGGCAGTCCAGAAGGTCCACAATGACGCCACAATGCTCGGCCTGAAGGTACCGATGTGGACGTGGCCCGCCTTGGTCTGAAAAGACCGGCCTTCAGGACACCAGTAAAGTTTTATGAACGAATGAATGCATAAATAAAGTTTAACATATTATCCGAGGGACAACACCGTGCTACAATGAGTAGGATTTTCCACTTCTGTGTCTATTTCCTACACTCATTTGGGTTTCTGCGTTATGTCTGCAAAATTCTGAATGGCAAAGAAGCCAGCCTGCCTTATTTTGTGCGTATTGTAAACTAGTAATAAAAATCAATATTTAACAAAGAACAGCTGTTTCGTAGAGGATGGCTGTAACTCTGAAAGAAATTTATGTAGCACGAGGAGAAGAAACGAACACAGCGAAGAGTAGACTGAGAGGACAGAGCGCTACTAGCAACAACATGTTTATTTTTGACCTCCAAGCCGCTTTTAAGCCATAATGGTAGGGCGATTATAACTGACAATTATGGCTTAAAAGTGGCTTGGAGATCGAAAATATACATGTTGTTGCTAGTAGCGCCCTGTCCTCTCTGTCTATTCTTTCCTGTGTTCGTTTTTTCGTCTCGCGCTACATAAACTTCTTTCAAATGTTTCACCAACAAGCCCACATTGCCACTCTTGTAACTCTGCACTTGTTTTTTATTGGCACTACATCATCTGTGCAATATGATTGATTGATTTGTGGGGTTTAACGTCCCAAAGCCACCATATGATTATGAGAGACGCCGTAGTGGAGGGCTCCGGAAATTTAGACCACCTGGGTTTCTTTAACGTGCGCCCAAATCTGAGCACACGGGCCTACAACATTTGCGCCTCCATCGGAAATGCAGCCGCCGCAGCCGGGAATCAAACCCGCGACCTGCGGGATCATCTGTGCAATAGGAATGCCAAGTGCACGTGGTAGTTCATAAAGACGAAGTATTTGTGAATGAACTTGATTTTTTAGCGGGAAACCTGTCAACTTCTAATTTGTGGTGGCTGTGCTTGACATTCCGGCATGCTTTAGGCATTTCCTTTGATGCATTTGTGTAATATTTAACAATAAACATTGACTAGAAAGATTGGGGGGAGTCAACGATTGCTAAATCAACTAAATATTGAGTTTCAGTTAGAGAACCATTCTTTGCCATGCTAAAATACGAGTTGCGAATAAGTGCTATTTGCGAATGCAGATTATGGTTCAGCTGCTATGAAGGCAGGCGCTGCTGCCCATGCGTTTGGCTCGTGACAGTGCGCATGCAGTAAAGGCATTTGGTGTAGGCGCGTTAGTGTCCTTGTACAGCCTAGGGGGAGGGGGTGTGAAATCCGCTCGATACATTGACTTAATAGAAAAAGGTGGGCACTGCGACAAACCTTTTTCCTCCCTTCTCCGGCTGAATAGGAATGCTGTGCACGATGTTGGGGTGTGCACGGAAATGTGCGCGCTGTTGTGCACATCTCTGCGTATAACGTTTATTTTTATTTTTCATATGCTATGGGGAACGACGGCGGTGGTGAACGAGCCAATTAGTTCGATGTCGAACGATGGAGGACAGCACCCTCGCGCTGGCCACCCATAGCCAGTCGCGGCAGAGTCTTGAAATAATAAAGATGTCACTTTGTGTTTCATCCTCGACTCTGGGGATTATGTGCGTCGGCAGTCTCAGACATCTATCTACGATGAAAACACAGGTGGTCTGGAAGAGCTCAAAACATGCGAATGCCATCGGATGCCTGCAGATTGAGGCAGAAATACCGAAAATAGTTCCACGGCATACGCCCATGAAGTACACATATTTTCGGCCATCTGAAGATACCTTTTGTCATGCTGGTATCTACAAATTTCGGGCAAGTGAAGCACTGTCGATGTATGAAGAAGTGCTCAAGTGGGCATACGTTTACCATTTGTCTAGAAGCACGACACGACGAGGCAAATAGTTCGGAGCCGTGGACTGCATGACACCGCTCAGTTTATGCAGTGGCCTTGTACAAGCGCTGACACATACTGCTGAAACGAGAACAAAATTTTGAAGTGTCGCCGACGTGTTAGTGACCGCTTTGTACATATAAACGCCCGTGATAAACCAGGCAAGCCAGTGGTGCCGCTGTGGTGTAATGGTTATCGTTTTTGCTTTCAGTACGTGTGGTTCTAAGTTCGATTACTGTGTCGTGCACACTTGCATGCAGATGTCTTACTTCTGCGTGAATGCGTAGAGGTGCATTTTCTAATATGTTCCTGCGATAAACAATAGCAGTAAATGTCTCCGAAACATTAGTTTTGTGCCGGAAAGACTTTTTTTTTCTCGGCTGCACCTAAAAGGATGTTTTTAGGGCTCTCAAGAGAAGCATAAAAGCTTCTGCTGCACTTCAATCAAGCCCGCGAATCAAATTAAATAAAAACACCAACATATCCTCCTACTTTCTCTCTCTTTACACCCAATTTATTTCGTGAACAAACCATTTTAGGCCTTCTGCCAACACAAATCGGCCAAGTATCTCAATGACGAAGCTATTCTTATTGACAATAAACAATTGGCGAAGCTACATTACTAGATTCTGAATCAAAAACGAGAAATATTTGTCAATGAATGAGTTTATTGAAGCAGGCTGACCGCTAGAAATATTCAAAGTGGACGGCTCTCGCTTCAGCATGGTGTTAAAACGAGGAAAACAAATTTCAAGAAACACTACAAAATTACCAAGAGGCACCTCTCAGTTCTGGTGTCAAACCAGGAAAACAAAACTCCCCAGAGACCCTACAAGAATGGCTGCATATCCACGGAGTGAATAATGGAGAGTGAGGCTAATCATCCGTCCGTCCATTCGTTCTTGCTTCCGTCCGTCCATGCGTTCGTCTGTGTGGCCGCCCGTGCGTCCATCCACCCGCCCGTGCGTGCGTCCATCCGCCCGTCCGTACGTGCGTCTGTTCGTGCGTCCGCACGTCCATCTGTGCATCCGTCCCTGCGTTCGTCCATTCATCCGCTCCTGCGTCCGTCCATGCGTCCATCCGTCCGCGCAGCCTTCCGTGCGTCCGTCTGTGCATCTGTCTGTGTGTCTATTCGTCCACCTATTCAACACTCCAAGTACTACCATCTCGCATCTTTTCATCATATGTTCCTCATATAGAAGCACCGTCATCCAGCGGACATTCCAAGGACTGAACAAGAGGAGGCACACGCACGCTTTCTTACGGCTAGCGCTTCGGGTCTACTTCCCCCCTTTAACCACCTCTAGTTCATTGTATATACTTGTTCACTCTATTCATGGCACTGCGGCCCAACGATCGCTAAACCTCTCTGAAACCACGGAGGTTACACCCAGCGAGTATAACGTAGCCACGCTTTCTTGTCAGACAGGGCTCCATGTACATGCCAATGGCTGCTAAGGGGTAATGAGAGACAGGAGAATTCGGCTTTTAGTTAACGCACACGCTGCGATTTTTCGATTGTTCAACAACGCACAGAAGAAATTTTCCACTGGCATCACTTTTGAGGTCAAAATCTAAGACTGGTTACACAGTACAACTACTACTACTACTACTACTATTACTACTACCATTACGAGGAACGAACGGGTGCCGCTTTAAGGAGCTTCACCCCTAAAACACCGCAAGCAAGAGTGTTTGTGAAAACCTCAAGTGAAACGTCATTTAAAATAATACCTTTTGGATGCACGCTGGAACACGATAAAAAATTGCCCGCAGCTTCCCTCGGGGGAACACTGAGGAGGATGCGGAGCATATAATTGGTTAACGGGGTGTTAAAGTGCGACTTACTTGGGTCGATGGCTAAATTGGTTAACGTGGTTGTGAAATGGGGTGTTAAATTGCGACTTACTTGGGTCGCTGGCTAAATTGGTTAACGTGGTTGTAGGAGGGGTGTTAAATGAGTGAACACGTACGACACGTATGCGAAAGGGCGGTGTTTATTTATTGCGACGAACTTTGAGCACGATGGCTTTTAGATGCCACTTTGGCCGGCGCTGGTCGAAGGGACGTCGATCATTGCGACCTCGGACGTCGACGTGCCGTACAAAACAACCGACGAGCGGCAACTGAGCGAGCGAGCACCGACCTTGAGTATATATACAGCGTGACGGTGCATGCACTGTCAGCTGTCGAATGTTCGAGAAGGGGGAGAAGCGCAACGGCGCATGCGCGCGCGTCAGATGGCGATGTTCTCGAAGCGCGACGGCGCATGCGTGCGCGTCAGCTGCCGATGTTCTCGAAGCGTGACGGCGCATGCGCGCTACATTATACAGCCAGCGAATGTTCATGAAGAGGAGAAGCGCACGTGGTGTGTAGAGGAGGAAGGGTGCACAGATGGTGGAGAAGTGAAGCTCGCGCGGTGTGTAGAGGAGGAAGGGATGCACAGATGGTGGAAGAAGGAGGAGGAAGCTTGCGGACGGCGCCGCACTACAAGCCTCGAGTATTAGATGCTCCGCATCTAAAAACTCCCCAAAAGGACAAAACAAACGTATATACAGTGTGAGAAGCACACATGTTGTGGCATGGTTACAACATTATATTTTAGTTCAGGCTCTGCTTTTAGCATATATATATATCGAATGCTTGTTCAGAAAAGTTTCTTTTAATTTACCTATTACCTTGTCATTGCATGTAACCTGAAGTGCCACAGTTTGTTGGAAGCGAATCTGTTCAATTAACAGCCAGCACTCCTCATCAGTTGTGCACCCTATTTTTTATGACATTACTATTTGCACCAGCCTAATGCCCCACTGCAGTGGTGACATTACAGAAAGCAGGGGGCCACCTTCATTCCTGTTTATACAAAATTATTGAAAGCTAGCTGATACAAAAGTCAAGGAAAGCATAGAGGATGCAATTCGTGCTTTTTTATTGGTACTCTGATAGTATTTGGGTTCATAAGTGTGAAAAAAATTAAAGACGAAAAGACAATTTTCCAGCTCTAGTAACTAAAGCTACAATCCTCAGATTATGGGTCCGATCAATTAACCTATTTAAACTACACTTCAAGGTAACGAATTTTCATGTACAGCAAAAGGACTTTGTGATGGTTACGGAACGTTCGTCACTATGTATGTTGATAGCGGACGAGAAAGGATTAACATAAACATTTTATTTCATGGCATGGGTGGAATGGCTGACGGCGCACGGATACGCTACCGTGTGCAGCGCCGTTAAGTCGGACGTCGCGGCCAACCCAGCAGTCAGGGTCGCAACTCCGGAGGTCCAGGATCAGGCCACGGCTCACGAGGACCACACCCGGTAGGCCTCGCCCACAAACCTGCTCCCGGCCACTGCACCCAGGCAGGAGCCGTTCGGCAGGTCTCGGCCTTGGACCTTAAGCAGACACACCGAAGCTCGACCTGGGCGACACGTGCGGGTCTCACGTCCGGCTCAGGAACGCTGCCAGGAACTCGTCCTCTCGAGCAGCGCACCGCTTCCTCTGCCTTCGTGGCCTCAACCCTCGAGCTCTCTTTTGCGCACGTTCCTTCTTCTTGGCCAGGGCACCGCCAGGTACCCTCGGGTGCACACTGCAGCTCATGAGCTCGCGGCCCACGTCCGAGTCTGGCGCGTCGCTCGGTACAGCTCGGCACCGCTCGGCGATCCTCGATTCAGCCAGAACTCCCCTGGCACCTGGATCCTCGGCCCCCCTGAACCTCACCCGGCTCCATGCTCCTCTGTGCGCACTCCCGCGTCTCGCCCGGCAGAACATCTCGCTCGTCCCTCGCCGAAGTGCGACGCTCTGGTGACACCGGCGCTTGATGGCATGGGTGCGGCCACGGAGCAGTCAACCCGCATCGGAGACGCGATGCTCCATGCGGGGCATGACCAGCCCGTTCAGCGAAGAGCGTGCGCCGAGACGCGATGCTCGACGCAACCGTGACCATTAGCCAGGCCACGTTCATCGCTGCGTCGAACGGCTGACCATGGAGACGCCTCGCCGTGATCCGCGATGCCCTCGGCAAGGAAGAGAACAGCAGGCCATGCCGCGCCCCGAGATGCAGTAGTCGTGCCGGCAACGCCGCCCCAGCTGGTAGTTGGACGGCAGTAGCATGGACGGCCGCGTTCCCTGGCCGGATCCTGGATCGCCTGCGTCCGACGCTTCGACCCGCTGTCTCCCGCCTGCCGCTGCTTCGGCTCGTCCCCAGCCACAAAGCCCACTGCCATGTGATGGTCGCCGTGGCCCAATCGTGGCACGCCACCTCTATGGGCCACCACAGGTCATCAGCTGATTCGCTGACACTCACACGCACATTACACGCGCCTTGCCCCGCACTTCCGTCGTTGTCGTTTTCTTCACTCATCACAATAACCCCCCGCACAAGAAAGTTGTTTCAGTCAAACAACTTTTCTCAGAATACACAGTGATGAGGAAGAACAGTCCCGTGGACTCACGACTCTCGAGCAGCGGTGGCGGAGATGCCTGGACCAGCGCGGCCTCGGGCCTCGTTTCCAAGCTCTCTGTTCCCTCATTTCTTTTTCCTCAGCGCTCACTCATGCCAGCAAAGCCTCTCCACTCAGCCCCATCTTCTTCCCTATCTCAACTAGCTTTCTCTTGTCGTCCATTCTCGTCCGCCACACACAAACAACGTGAGGCTCTCAGATGTAACGCGAGAGCTTAATCCTGGCAGGCTCGCCATTTATTGTGATGGTTACGGAACGTTCGTCACTATGTATGTTGATAGCGGACGAGAAAGGATTAACATGAACATTTTATTTCATAGAATGGGTGGAACGGCTGACAGCGCACGGATACGCTACCGTGTGCAGCGCCGTTAAGTCGGACGTCGCGGCCAACCTAGCAGTCAGGGTGGCAACTCCGGAGGTCCAGGATCAGGCCACGGCTCACGAGGACCACACTCGGTAGGCCTCACCCACGAACCTGCTCCCGGCCACTGCACCCAGGCAGGAGCCGTTCGGCAGGTCTCGGCCTTGGACCTTAAACAGACACACCGGAGCTCGACCTGGCCGACACATACGGGTCTCACGTCCGGCTCAGGAACGCTGCCAGGAACTCGTCCTCTCGAGCAGCGCACCGCTTCCTCTGCCTTCGTGGCCTCAACCCTCGAGCTCTCTTTTCCGCACGTTCCTTCTTCTTGGCCAGGGCACCGCCAGGTACCCTCGGGTGCACACTGCAGCTCATGAGCTCGCAGCCGACGTCCGAGTCTGGCGCGTCGCTCGGTACAGCTCGGCACCGCTCGGCGATCCTTGATTCAGCCAGAACTCCCCTGGCACCTGGATCCTCGGCCACCCTGAACCTCGCCCGGCTCCATGCTCCTCTGTGCGCACTCCCGCGTCTCGCCCGGCAGAACATCTCGCTCGTCCCTCGCCGAAGTGCGATGCTCTGGTGACAACGGCGCTTGATGGCATGGGTGCGGCCACGGAGCAGTCAACCCGCATCGGAGGCGCGATGCTCCATGCGGGGCATGGCCAGCCCGTCCAGCGAAGAGCGTGCGCCGAGACGCGATGCTCGACGCAACCGTGACCATTAGCCAGGCCACGTTCATCGCTGTGTCGAATGGCTGACCGGGGAGACGCCTCGCCGAGATCCGCGATGCCCTCGGCAAGGAAGAGAACAGCAGGCCAGGCCGCGCCCCGAGATGCAGTACTCGTGCCGGCAACGCCGCCCCAGCTGGTAGTTGGACGGCAGTAGCGTAGACGGCCACGTTCCCTGGCCGGATCCTGGATCGCCTGCGTCCGACGCTTCGGCCTGCTGTCTCCCGTCTGCCGCTGCTTCGGCTCGTCCCCAGCCACAAAGCCCACTGCCACGTGATGGTCGCCCGTGGCCCAATCGTGGCACGCCACCTCTATGGGCCACCACAGGTCATCAGCTGATTCGCTGACACTCACACGCACATTACACGCGCCTTGCCCCGCACTTCCGTCGTTGTCGTTTTCTTCACTCATCACAGACTTCCTTATATTGTGATAGAATAACAGAGCTCAGTTGACAGAAATATAGTGTCAGCTCCGTTTGTTAAAGTAAACTGTAAAATACAAAAGTTTTTCTGAGAGCGATTTCTCTACTTAAAGTATTTGGGGATGCGCTTGCTTGTAATGCCAAAACCTCTTTGAGCAGCCAAAATGCTTATGTGGTCTAGTTGGTTTGAGTTACTTGCATTAAAATGCGTAAAAAAAAGCAGATGCAGACATAAGGAACACATACGTAGGACCAGTGCTCGTAATGTACACGAGTTTTTCATTTGTGTCTGCGCCTGGTTTTTTTCGTTACAAATATGAATGAAATACAAGTGTTTCTGCAAAAATTTGGTACAAGTTTCTCAAATGTTACACTAGTCCCAGAATTTCTTATAAGCTAATATGTTATTGCTTGTTGTCTTCAGTATTGTTGTTAGATCATGGAGGCCAGAGGAAACTTGCAAGTTGCAAGTGCGTCTAGCATGATTACAAATTAACAAATCAGTTTTTAAGGTGTTACTCATGTGTACATATCAGCCTTCTTAAGTAATTTAAAAGAATGGGTCGAATTACTGTACATGTGTCACACTAACTTTATGAACAGTGTACATGCTTACCTTTACTAACGTGTCTAACATCATACCAGTGTGACATCATTTTCTTGTGCTTGCGGCAGTATAGCTTGACGCTGGAATGTCGATTTGGAGAAAACCATGCATAGTAAGTCTTTTGGACCTACGGTCACGGGGCACACACAGTTCTTTCTACAAGAGTGATTGACCACCTATCCCCCTTGATTTCAACATTGCTTCTTGAAACAGTAAGCTAACAATTTCATATAAAGGTATACTTTTATTAACTTGATGTTTCTTAGATGCACCTGCAAATTTCACACAAACACATGGTACTTGTCGTCAACGAGCATATGTGGATGCCTTAATTCTTCACAGCAGTCAGGCGCTTAGCAAGTTCTTGCTTTTCCATGGAGACATTGTAGGAGACTTTGGGTGTCTGTGAACAAAAGTGTAGCAAGAGAGCTCTTGTTGGTACTTGGACAGTATAGTAGTAGCACTGCAAGTTTACCTCTTCAACTTGCACCAGCTCAGTTTGTAAAATGCAGCCACTGCATGGTAAGCACACTGTACGTGAGATACTTGGCACTGTAGCCTGAAGAGTCACGTTGCCCATAACCTACTAGGTCAATTAGAAATTCACCAAGCGCATTCACCATGGCTGCTTGTCTTTTGAGGAAGAGATGGATCGACAGGTGGACAGCTCATAGGTTCTTTCAGTATTCCACAGTATAATTCATTCGCTCAGGCCTCACCTCAATGCGTTCGCATTAATCTTTCGCCTTTTACCACAGTATAATCAAGGAGTGGAAACTCCTTGTACCTCCCATGTATTCGCTCTTGGCAGTGGAAGCGCCGCTTTTACTACTGGCGGTTGCCGGGCATCCTACTAGAAATAAATCACGAACAGAAAATTTCTTTTTTGACGTCAATGGTGAGATCTTCAAACAGAGGGAACTGACGAACAATTTAGAGGAGGAGGCTCGCCGTGGAAGCGCTCCTTTCACACTTCGCATGCAAGCGAAATGCGCTCGTGCCTTCTTGCAGGTCCGCTGGCCGCTTAGACAATGCGGCCATAAAATTTTGATAACCTTTTTTTGTTCTTGTTTTTGAAGAAGTGAAAGTTAATCTGACTGCTTTCACAGTAACACGAAGCTTATTCTACACGAATAAAATGCTTTTTTTATTGAATGTTTTGCATGAAAAACAGGTACATACACGTAGTGTGAAAGTGTCAGTCTATAAATGCAGCTTCAATGTACAACTGACATATGGACATAATCAGCAAACGTTGAACCCAATATCCGCCCCAATGTGAAAATTATCAACAGTCGCGGATAAGTTACATTGTATTTGTCTCAATCACGTTTGTTATGATGACGGCCATAGATATTGAGTACCAAACGAGACTGAAGTTCAAAAGAACGAAGATGCTTAAGGCGATCAGAAGTTCTGCGAGAAAGAACATCGCTAGAAACATTGTTTCAGCGAGTTCACTTGTCCTCATTAGAGCAACAACGTTGCCTTGACGAAAAAAAGTTCGCTTGTGAAAACGTTGCCTCCATCATCATTTTCTGTAATAATATATAGAAGCGTTTAGTCCATCACGGGTATTCGAGTGACCCTAGTGGAAATAAGGACTCACAAAATTGGATATCATGGGTACAAGAATTTCATAAGCAGGAAGTGGCTTATAATTATTTGACATTATTTCTACTAGTCGCCAAAAGTGAAAGAAGCTAAAACTGTCTGGCCGAGCCAACTACTAATTAAGTCTTTCTATAAATCTATTTTCTCGACAGGACCTTGGTGGCCGTTTCCACCAATTATTCAAGCGACACTGAACTTCTCTCAGTTAAGTCAGGCTTGTCATACCTGCTCGAAATCAATACCTGCTACAATAATTGGTCCAAGTTCTTGTGCTCAACCATTGATTTTAGGAAATGCTGAAAAGCCTTTGTGGAACTAGAAAGCCCTGCATTAGCACACCACAGAGCCGCGGAAACCAACTGTCACATCATTAAGCCATCTTTGACGAATGAATGGTTTACTCGTGCTGCATAGCTCACTGTGGCCCGTTCTCTGCCCGCCACAACTTGCGGTCTTTATCTTTCTCGTAGTTGACACGGCAACTGACCGAGATAACTGAGCAAGATCTAGCTTTCAATACGGCTGCGCGAGAGGCAAAAAGGAGTGGAGGCAAGTGCAACGAACACAAATCAATCGATTTCCGCGCCTGACTTGTAAAATTCCCAAAATTAGGAATAACAAAAAACACACAAACAAATGAGAAGTCGATTTTTTTTTTTATTTGTGAAAACTTGTGAAAGGCAATGAATGCGAACGTTCACATCAGCCTCACTCCGTTCAACAGGACCTAGGATGCCCAGCAGCTGCTACGAGCGTGCATGTTCTTTGAAACTAGCGCCGAGTTTCCCGGGCATGGTATAATAGCAGTGATGTTTCATGCCGATATGCCCACGAGTATTCCAACGTTTCTACATTTTTACCACTGTACAAATTCATCAACACAAACTCGGTTCAATCTTGAGTATTCGTATTAAACAGCGAGAGCAATAAAGCAGTACGCTAAACCTGTTTGCAAAACTATATTTTTTCTAGATGACTGGTTGCTAAATTTAAACATTAGCATGCGAAAAAATTAAGCTTCTCTTTCGCATTGCAACCATAAAATCAGATGGGCGTGTTGTATACAAAATGACTTCATGTTGTGAAATTAGATAACTTTATTTATTTATTTATTTATTTATTTATTTATTTATTTATTTATTTATTTATTTATTGATTTACACATATACCTACAGCGCCCTCTGGGGGCATTGTTGTAGTGGGTTTACAAATACAAAGTACATTTAAATCAGTGGAGACGAGTTGAATTGCACGGCACTCAAAAAATAAAAACAAATCAAAAATACCTAAATTGCAGCAACAATATCAGTGTGTGACCACATACTCCTTAAAAAGGGAAGGAAACGCTTTGAAAGGGGCGGTCACAATGTTTTTTTGGAAGACTGTTCTACTTTTGAATAGATTAAGGGAAAAAAAAGTATTTGCATACGTTGATGTTCGGCACATATATTCACACACTTTCAAAGGATGGTCCCTTCGTGAAGAGATGTATGTTGGTGGTCTGATGTATTTGTTTTTATCGATCCCATTTTTGTCGTTTATTAGGTTGTAGAAAAGGCATATCCTGATATATTTACGCCTTGAGAAGAATAACGGCCAACCAAGGGAACTAACAATTTTGCTAGACCTTCTGGTGAAGTTGTAATCACCCGTCACAAACCGGGCGGCACGTTTCTGAATGCGCTCCAATGCATCAATATTTAACTTTGTGGCCGGGTCCCAGGCAGTGCAAGCATATTCTAAAATCGGGCGTACATTTGACACGTAAAGAACTTGTTTAAGAACAGAGGGGGCAGTTCTGAAATTGCGGCGTAGGAAGTTCAGCCCGCGACTGGCTTCAACTGATACCATGCGAACATGATCATTCCACGATAGTGTGCTCTTGATGACAACGCCAAGACACTTTTATTCATTTACCGTGGATAATGGTATCCTTTCCATGAAGCAATTTGTTATAAAAGGCTGCTTTTTCTTGGTAAACTTAACGACACAGCACTTTGACACGTTAAGCTGCATTTTCCACGTACTGCGCCAAGCTATTACTGAGTCAAGGTCTTTCTGCAGTTCGGAATCTTGAATGCACCTAATTTCACGATATATGCAGCAGTCATCTGCGTACAACCTCACTTGACTGTCCACGCATTCAGCAAGATCATTGATATAAATCAAAAAGAGAAGCGGCCCCAGAACGGAGCCTTGTGGCACTCCTGAATTGACGTCTATATGTGACGAAGACACGCTATCGATGATGGTGCATTGTTTCCTGCATGAGAGATAAGCTTGCAGCCATGCCAGTGTGTTAGCAGATATATTGAGACACGATAACTTCAGTAAAAGATCGAGTGTGTACGAGTGTCAAAAGCCTTGCTAAAGTCTAAAAAAATGCAATCAATTTGGCTTCCGGAATTTAACATCGGCGATGTCATGTGTAAATTCTACGAGTTGCGTATCGCAGGAAAACCCTTTCCGGAAATCGTGCTGTATTGGACAGAAAAAATTGTTAGTTTTAAAATGCTTTGCCAAGTTGTGAGTATATAATAGGCTCAAGTGTCTTAGAGGACACACAGGTTAACGAAATGGGCCGATAGTTGCAAGTACTTCACTTGTAACCACTCTTGAAAATAGGAATTACATTTGCTCGTTTCTAGTCATCAGGTAATGCACCTTGCGATAAAGAATTTCTGAACATAGCTGTAAGAAATGGGCTTATTGAAAGGGCACAGTTCTTTAAAATTAAGTTTGAGATTTGATCTGGACCTGATGCCGTGTTTGCACTAAGGTTTTTAAAAGAGATGCAACACCTTGTTCTGAAATTTCAATCTCCGCCATTTTTGATAACGTTACTGTGTTGCACATTGTAGTTTGAACCGCTGACGGAACTGAAAACACAGACTGAAACTACTGATTCAGCTTTACTTGTACTGTCCGACAAGTATTTAGTACCATCGTTTATATCAGGAATACCACCAGGAACCTTTGTCTTTTTTTAACGTATTTCCAGACGAGTTTCGGGTTAGTTTTCACCTTAATACACAGATCACTCAAGTAAGCTCTCTCTGCTTTCCTCAAATTTTCGGTTATCTTCTTACCAAGTAGTTTCATCTGTTTGCATGTTTGAAGGTCTGACGTGTGACAATATTTGTGGTAGAGACGATCTCTTTTGTTTATGAGCACTCGGAGTTCCTTATTTAGACATGGTTTATCATTTGGTTGTTTGGCTGATATGACTCGCGATGGTACAAAAGTTTGAGTTAGAGATAACAGTTTTGTTTTAGCTCATTCCACAAGCCATTCACGTCAGAACATGAGCATAGTTCTTGAAACTCAGGTAAACGAGCATGTAGTTTTGTTGAAATAGAAGCGTAGTTTCCTTTTTCATATAGAAACACCTTTCTTGGCCCCGAAGCTCGTTGTAGAGCTACAGCTAAGCACATTTTAACAAGGACAACTTCGTGATCACTAATACCTGGTACTGTAACAACAGAGGAAGCAAGCGTTTGATCATTGCAAAAAACAACAGGTCTAATACGTTAGCACTAGTATTGCACACCCTCGTGGGGGCTGTCACAAGCTGATATAACCGATGGACATTCACAATTTCTTGAATAGCTCTATGTAGCAGTAACTCACTGTGAATTATCGGTTTAAAAGAGGACCATGCAACTTTGGGAAGGTTAAAATCACCGGCAACCATTATGTATGTTGTAATTGGAGTTGACAAATACTGCTTAAAGTAAATAAAGGTCATAATGCCATCAAAAGTATAAGTGACACTAATTATAGTAGTTACAAAATAAATGAATAGAAGTTAGGATGGACGAAAAAATTTTTTGCCAAGAGCTGGGACTGAACTTGAGACCATCACATAACACGTCCGAACTACATCAAGTAGGCTAACACGGCAGCCACACCCTCGTCCTCTTTTTGCGGTATATATGTGAATTTATAAGTGGCAGCGGGAGTTAGCGCTACTATTAATCATGTCGGCGAGTGTGAAACACTCTTTTTCTGCCTGTTGGTGTCGCGTAGCACGTGGTGGCGCTGATCGATGCACCCACGTTTAAGTGCACATATATCTCCCGTAAAGGGAGCGAATGAGCAGCCGCCACGATAGCTCAGTTAGTGGAGCATCGGATGTGTTATTCGCATTTCACAAGTTCAGTCTCAGCTCATGAAAAGCATTCTTTTCATACACCTTATTTTTTCACATTTGCAATAAATTTACAAGCAATAACGTCCGCTACCCTTTTTTCGCACTAGTGTTTCTTTGTTCACAATAATACAGCATTGTTAGGTTAGTGGTATTTTACAGACAATTGTGCCACGGAAAGTAAAGGGATGTTATTAAAGTATTTGTGACGTAACTGTGAAGAAAAGTGGACGAAAAGATAACTCTCCGTGGGCAGGGACCGAAGCTGCGACCTTCGAATAACGCATCCTACACTCAACCAACTGAGCTACCATGCCAGACATCCCCCTGTTCACTTTATGGGATATATATGTGCATTTAAATGTGGGAGTGCCAGTCAGCGCTGCCTCTTGCCGGTGCAGCGAGTGTGGGACACTCATTTGTTGCCTATAGGCATCACGTAGCAGATGATGTTCTTACGACTGGAAGCTGACAAATATTCCCTGGCATGCTACCTGATGAAAATAAGTCTGTCAGAACGAGACCCTCGCTATAAATGAACAATTGGGGAAAGTTAAGGGCTTGTTTTCTTTGCAGAAAATCTTAATGAGAACTGACAATTATGCCATGGAGAGTATAAGAGATATAATAAAGTAATTGTAATGTAACTGTGAAGATGTTTTCGCCTCAATGATTATGTTGTCTGTAGCAAGTGTTGTGTTGCTTAGCGTGTAAATGAAGAAAAAATTTAGAAGGGAGCATTGCACGATGTGACAGAAAGTATAATGAAAAGCCAGACCCACCAAAGCAAGGCTTCCTTTGACCCCCATTTCCTAAATACGAGATAGCCTTCTTTTTTTAAAACTGACACGAATAAAGTAATACTTCTTAGTGTCCTTGAACTACATGGTCTGCCCTTCTTGCATTTCACCTTGCAACAAATCTAGTGATCAGTGCTAATGCCAGGCAACCTTCGAGAGGAGTTGGCGAGGTCAATCAGTAGAGTGAGCACTGGGATAGCAAGTAACTGTCAGCATCCACTCATTTGCAGTTATTACATCACCTCCAAAGACACGACAAAACTTTTTATTGCTTATGGTCTCGAATTGCTTAATTTCATCAAATACTTCATATTGCTTACTGATTATAGGTGTACTGAAGAAAACTTAAGTGGCCGATATTGATAGCGTCGTTGTAGCGCAAGATTCGACTATAATGTTGACAATTAGCTACAGCTCAATCGTGCATTAGCGACAGTTGCATTCTCGATAGGATCAGGAGAAAAAGCACTGCCAGAAAGCTTCTAGCTTTTAACAGTCATGCTTCAAGGTGAATACCTGAATTTGCGGTGCCTATTATTACGTTGTGCTGTTGCACAAATGCTAACGCAGTTTCAGTTAACCATTGCAGGGATCTTTTAGGTGCATCTCTTTGAAACAGCTGACAAAAACGCAATTGGCGCATTCTAATTTAATATTAGTCAGAAATGCGCCACAAGCACACTATCAAAAAACAGTCACTCGATGAACTAAGTCTAACATTGTTTTGAAGTCTTATATAAAGTAACTGGAAATCTATTATACAAAAGAAGTTGATGTATGAGCAGGCTAATAATGTGTAAATAGCGTAACTTGAAATTATTTTACTGTTTATTTGTGTCCACTGTGGAACAGGTTTGGTAGTTGACAGCCCGTTGCAGACGTTGCGCAGAATGTAGTGGTACACATGTGCCAGTGTGCCGCTTTTTTTTTTGATGAACATTTGAAAACACGTGCTTGTAATAAAAGAAAGGATTCATCAAGAACCACCAAGTGGTTTTTTGAGAAAGAGGTCTTACTGCTTTTGGCAGGGCTGCATTCTAGTCAGGCATAGGTTTCAGCATAATTGCTCTACTAGTCTTACCGCTGGGCCTAAGCGTACTCACTGCAGGATAACGTGGTCTCCTATGCTTTTTGTTATCTCGCTGGAGGTCGTGGCAACATTTGAAGACACTGCTGTAATATAGAGCTTCATGATTGCAAATGAGTACCAACATTCTTCGTTGCTGTTGTCATGGAAATCTTCTTGTCTAGCCAGTGTCGATAAAGAGGCTTCATAAATGCTGCTTATATAGTCGAACTCCTATAGAAGATGCATTCATATAGGATACAAAGTGGTATAAGAAAAACCAGTGTGCTAGCTTTGAAAATAGCGTGATTGAAAAAAAAACGTGAGTGTAAAAAAAGTGGACACTTTTTTGTAAAACCTCTCAAAACGGCAGCCAAATTATAGATTGTTTTGAAACACAAATAAAGAAACACAGAAAATAAAAACTTTGAGAAAAAACTACTCCACATATAGGTTATATTACATAGTTCCTACGTTACTTATTAAATATGTCAAAGCTGGCATTGATTTTTTTACGCTGTACACAGACTCAATCGCGCAACATACACTTGTTTAGATTGTAAGATTTCTTTGCAGTTGCTGTATTGTTATCATCATCAGCCTTACTACGTCCACTGCAGGACAAAGGCCTCTCCTATGTTCCGCCAGTTAACCCGGTCCTGTGCTTGCTGCTGCCAATTTATACCCGCAAACTTCTTAATCTCGTCTGCCCACCTAACCTTCTGTCTCCCCCTAACCCGCTTCCCTTCTCTGGGAATCCAGTTAGTTACCCTTAATGACCAGCGGTTATCCTGTCTACGCGCTACATGCCCGGCCCATGTCCATTTCCTCTTCTTTATTTCAACTATGATATCCTTAACCCCCGTTTGTCCCCTAATCCACTCTGCTCTCTTCTTGTCTCTTAAGGTTGGTTACACCTACCATTTGTCTTTCCATTGCTCGCTGCGTCGTCCTCAATTTAAGCTGAACCCTTTTTGTAAATCTCCAGGTTTCTGCTCCGTAGCTAAGTACCGGCAAGATGCAGCTGTTATATACCTTCCTCTTGAGGGATAGTGGCAATCTACCTGTTATAATTTGAGAGTGCTTGCCGAATGTACTCAACCCCATTCTTATTCTTCTAGTTATTTCAATCTCGTGGTTATAAGCTCTGCGGTTATTACCTGCCCTAATAGACATAGTCTTTTACAACTTCAAGTGCACAATTACCTATCTCGAAGCGCTGCTTCTTTCCGAGGTTGTTGTACATTACTTTCATTTACTGCAGATTAATTTTAAGACCCACCTTTCAGCTCTCCTTGTCTAACTCCATAATCATTAGTTGCAATTCGTCCCCTGAGTTACTCAGCAATGCAATGCCATCGGCGAAGCGCAGGTTACTGAGGTACTCTCCATTAACTCTTATCCTTACCAGTTTTCATTCTAGGCTTCTGAAAACCTCCTGTAAGCATGCGGTAAATAGTACTGGGGAGAGAGATTGTGTCCCCCTGCCTTACACCCTTCTTGATTGGTATTATGTTGATTTCTTTATGAAGCACTATGGTAGCAGTTGATCCCCTGTAGATTTCTTCCAGAATGTTTATATATACTTCATCTACGCCCTGATTCTGCAGTGTCTGCATGACGGCTGATATTTCTACTGAATTAAACGCCTTCTCGTAATCTATGAAGGCTATGTATAGTGGTTGTTTATGCTCTGAGCATTTCTCTATTATCTGATTGATAGCATGAATGTGGTGAATTGTTGAGTATCCTGTTCGAAATCCTGCTTGTTCCTTTGGTTGATTGAATTCTAATGGTTTCTTTACTCTGTTAGCAATTACCTTTGTAAAGAGCTTGTATACTACAGAGAGCAAGCTGATCGGCCTGTAATTCTTCAAGTCCTTGTCATCTCCTTTCTTATGTATTAAGATGATGTTAGCGTTTTTCCAAGACTCTGGTACCCTTCCCGTCAGGAGGCACCTCGTAAACAGGGTGGCTAATTTTTCTAACACAATCTGTCCTCCATCTTTCAGCAGATCTGATGTTACCTGATCCTCACCAGCAGCTTTGCCTCTTTGCATGCTCTCCAAAGCTTTTCTGACTTCTTCTATCATTACTGGAGGGGTGTCATCTGGGTTACTGCTAGTTCTTATAGTATTAAGGTCGTGGTTGTCTAAGCTACTGTACAGATCTCTGTAAAACTCCTCCGCTATTTTGGTAGTCGTTTTGCCTTCTTTGTCCCTTAGTGCATACATCGGACTTTTGCCTATCCCAAGTTTCCTCTTCACTGCTTTGACGCTTCCGCCGTTTTTCAGAGCGTGTTCAATTGTCTCCATGTTATACCTTCTTACATCGCATTCTTTATGCCTATTAATCAACTTTGAAAGCTCTGCCAATTCTACTTTGTCTGTTGTACTTGACACTTTCATGCTTTGACGCTTCTTAATTAAATTCTTCGTTTCCTGGGAAAGCTTGCCAGTGTCCTGCTTAACTACCCTGCCTCCAACTTCCACTGCACACTCCGTAATGATACTCGTTAGATTATCATTCATTGTATCGACGCTCAGGTTGTTTTCCTCACTAAGAGCCGAGTACCTGTTCTGCAGCGACACTCTGAATTCCTGTTCTTTCCCTCTCAGTGATAGCTCATTGATTGGCTTCTTGCGTATCAGTTTCTGTCGTTCCTTCTTCAAGTCTAGGCGAATTCGAGACCATAACATTCTATGGTCACTGCATCGTACCTTGCCAACCACTTCCACATCCTGCACGATTCCTGGTTGTGCAGTCATTATAAAGTCTATTTTGTTCTTATTTTCGCCATTAGGGCTCCTCCATGTCCAATTGCGGTTTTCTCGTTTTCGGTAGAAAGTATTCAAAATCCTCAAATTATTGCGTTCTGCGAATTCTACTAGTAGCTCTCCTCTGGCGTTTCTAGTGCCGATGCCATAATCTCCTACTGCCTGGTCTCCAGCCTGCTTCTTCCCTACCTTTGCATTAAAG